>NC_068279.1:5595705-5901539 GCF_025860055.1 Xyrauchen texanus | reverse complement strand
CGGACAGTGTTACCTGCTATTCAGTGGCACTGCAGCAACGCTACTGAATCTACAGCACAAAAAGTGTTGTCAAATTCCAGATCAAATTACTCTTATAATCCGTTTCTTCTCAAAATACACAGCACGACCAGTGTAGTTCAATTCCTGAAGCAATAACTCTTATGAGCCGGTTCTTTTTAGGAGGGGTGTGCATGAGTAATCGATTAATCAATTAGTTGTTCAGCTTTAAATATTCAACCAGTAAAATCACTATTTGAATGTTGTAATTTAATTCAATTTTGTGCCTTTGCCTGCAGCGGGCAACAGTGAAGCTGCTTCTCTCACCTAAATCTTGCCATTACAACTCTATGCATTTGTTAGCGTTGTGAATGCATTACGTTTATAAAGGAACAGTTCACCCAAAAAGAAAATGTTTATTATTTAAAGCTTCAGAAGACTTAGGGTGTATGCTTCTGTGTGCGACTGAAAATGTGTTCAATCTAGATGTTATGGTTTATGCATAGTGCTCATTTTGTCATAAGAAAAATGTGTTCAAATGTTGAAAGTAAATTCAAAATTTCAAGAAATTGATTACTTGTTTTTATGTGTTAAATGCCCTTCCCTACGTTTTAGTAAATCAACACTTCCTCACCACCAGACTGATATCACTTAGAAATCAGAAACCGTTGGTTAACTAACGATTGCTGAAATCGGTCTTTGCTTACCGAATTGTGAAACACTGCCCCCAGTGGCCAAAGAGGTAAGTGTTCATGGGCGAATGGACATGTGTAAGCTCCAATTTCCAGGTGAAATGTCCACGGAAGGGCGTCAAAAGCAATTGCGAAACAAGTTGTTTTTAGCTGTACTGGCTGCAATCTTGTTCGTCCATCAAAGTTGATGATGACCATGGCGCGTTTGTCATTTTGTTGGGTTTTGATGAGTGCGCAGATGGCTGAAGAGACCAATCCGAGCCCGGAATTCCCTGTGACACACTGGACAGGTCAGGAGGGATGTAGAACTCTGAGGTACAGCGACATGTCCTTCCTTGGTAGATTTGCGCTGCTGCCTCTTCAAGATAGCACAGGAGCTTCTCCTGCTCTCACAGAGGATTGCACCGTCCTGGATTTTTTTTCTCCAGACAGATCGGTCCTGTGCTAGGGATTCCCAGCTTTTCAATACAGTGGCTGCAATACAGTGAAGAGGAATGCATATTTTATAAACTCTAATTCCCAACCCAGACCTAAACCTAACCATCAGAAAAGTGAAATGTATTGTTGGAGGAAAAAATGCAACCTTCGAATTATGCTCATCACTGATTATGCAAACACAATTACTTCCTGATTTCAATGTAGGATCTGACCTCAGGTGTGAACATGCACTTCCAGTTGTGCCAAAGGTGAAGGTAAACTTTCTGGAAACGATGCCAAATTGTCTGATCCTAGGGGTCTGGAACTCTCTTAAGCAACATGCAGACTTCCCGTTTGATCATGTTTTTACCACTTCCCACCATCTCTACTCTAATTTGTTTACGATTAATAAAACTGGTGTTGTTGACATGTCAGTTACAGAATCTGACTAAACAATCTCCTTTAAGGCAATTTTTAAAGCAGTTTGCACCCTAGTATAAAACTTGTAAAGATTTCATTACACACTAAAGAACAGTGTCCAAAGTTGCTGTTCTGCAAAAATGGCTCTTGAAAATTAATAATAATAATTTTCAAACTGTACTTGTTATACAGTAAATTTGAAGATGTTTCACTCTTCATCAATGTCTTCTTTAATGAATGGATTTATCAATATGATTTATCAAGATGGCAATGATGGAATTAACGGTTTCCATCACCTTAATGTGCATTTTTCATTATGCAGAACTCCAGAAAATCCACCTCATCATAGCACATCAACATTAAGCAAATTGTGAGACTTTATCATTCATTTCCATACAGGATTTCTCAATATGGAAACCAATATTATGAGCCGAGCTACATGATCAATTTTGATCAAGTAAGCTTGTAGGATAAATGTAGTTGAATATGTAAAGCAAATGTTTAAATGTATCACAAAGCCATTTCACCAGGAAACTTCCACATAACCTTCAGCAAGTCACGTAAAAATCATTTTCCAAAATGTAGATATAGTAATTCTACGAGATTCTACAAGACCAGGTTGACATTTTGGCAAAACATGTCATTAACGGATTCTGTGCACATTATACATGCTACTTACTGCAGAAACAGTCAAAGTAGAATGTAGTATGCAATTCTGAACATAGACAATTACTATGTTTCTGTGTTTCTACAATTAAAATCAATTGAGCAAAACATCTTTGGCAAAAAGTGGAATTGGCCTGATTTAAAATCCAAACAATTTGGATTTACTGTATCAATCTGTCTATCAAAGTGGTTCCCAACCCTGTTCCTGGAGGCCTTAAACACTTTTGGTTATCTCCCTAATCAAACACACCTGATTCAACTCATTAGCTCGTTAGTAGAGACTCCACAACCTGAATTGGGTGTGTAAGATAAGGTAAATATACAAAATGTGCAGTTGGGGGGATAGGAACAGGGTTGGGAACCACTGATCAAGTGTTTTCAGCAAGATGTTAATCAACACTGGAGCCAAGAACAAAAGAGGAAAGCCATCACAGAATAATCTCCTACTAATAGCCCCATTCAAGAGAGATTCATTTTGTTCCAAGGTGGGGGAAAGTGCCAGACAGAAGAAAGTAATAATGATTTTGAAAAATATGAGGATGAGTAAATAATGCCCACTACGTCTTTACTTTTAGCTTGATTGCTTCCAAAATGAAATGCTGTGCAATTGAAAGCCTGTTTATACACCTTGTATTTAATGAAGCTTTAAGCTTACTGTACCTGTTGATTCGACTGCACTATTATTTGACACAAGGTGTTCATCATAAGCAGCTTAAATAAACATCTTTAAATTTGGAATCCACTAAATAAGTAGCTTTATCTGCAACAAAGTGCAAAATCAAGATGTGGAAGTGTCGTTTGTAAAAAAAAAACACACCTGACTAAATTTTTCAAGTTCTGACCCTCAGATGGCTTTGTTTGCTCATGTGTGGAGGTTGAAGCGATTCTTCCTCTCTCCGCTTTTGATCCAAAAATAAAACCAAAAATGGCACAACGCCTACAGAACTATTTACCAGCCAAACGATTCATATAGCAGCACATCCAGCATGGAGTGTGTAGGCCAGATGAGAGAGCTGTGCATTTGAACTTCAGCAGTGTTTAAAAAAACACAGCATGCCCACTCTCAAACTGAAAGGGTTCAAATTTATCTTTTTAGTTGTATAATGTGTGTTCACACATTCATTTTAAGCCCACTTCCTTTATTAGAAAAATAATAATCAATGCTATAACCATCATTCTAACACTAATAATTTTTAATCTCACAAAAATATGTCCAAGACCATATTTCAGCTAAAAATCATTAGAATACCAAAAAGGTCATAAAGTTCCCTATCAAAAGCTACATTTTGATGCTGCGCTGATTTAATGCTTTGGGAACGTCTTTAGGAGTGACCAGATGTGAATGTGTGTGCAACACGTTAATGAAATTGACTAGAATTTATAGCCTCTGTCAGTGACATCATCAGGATGCGCTGGTACAGGGGCTATAAATAGATGCGCCACAGATGCATCGTCAGGTCTTTTGTCTTCAGACCATTCTGTGTGTGTTTTGCTTCTAAACCCTGACAAAACTTTCTACTTTCCTCTGTTAGGAGTTAGAATTTTTAGGCAGTTATAAAATGGATCAAAAACAAATCAAGCAGTGTGTGTTCCCGTGTTTACACTCTATGGCTGAAATGGACGCACACCAGTTTTGTTTTGTGTGTTTGGGGGAAGAGCATACTGCTCTTGCGCTGGGGAGGGGTGGGTGGGAGCATTGCGATCTGTTTTCAGTCAAAATGCATCGCACTTGTCTCGCTTCCGAGAGACAGTGTTCACCCTTCCATCGTGGGGCTCTTGTATGGATCTGGCCAAGGAGCAAGAGACGGGTCCATCCCTATCGCTCGCTCTCTCCCCAGATCCAGCCGGTCCTTCTCGTGATCTTGAAGCGTGCTCCGGCACCTCTTCGGATCATGAGAAGGATGCTGAATCTCTTGAGTCTGCGGACTTCGAGCTACCCACCTCTGAGCATTCCTCGGATGATAATAAAGCAGCTGAGAAATTGCTCAAGGTGGTTACTTGGGCGGTGGTCAGACAACAGTTAGACTGGCCACACGAACAAGAGACCCCCAAATGCTCCAAGCTGGAGGACAGATTTCTGTCTGGTGGACAAGGGAAGAGAACGCTAAATCAGTCCCTTCCTTTCTTTGATGACCTCCAAAATGAGCTTTCTTGTTCATGGCGGAAACCTTATACTTCCCGTGTCTTCGTGCCTTCGACGTCAACATATTCAACTATCATGGGTGCTGAGGCACGGGGTATTCCATGATGCCGCAGGAAGAAGAGACACTTGCGGGTTATCTCTCGCCTGGCTCGGCATCTTCTCTAAAGAGACCTACTCTCCCCACAAAGCCTTGCAGGACCACCTCTACGCTTGTGGGGAAAGCTTATCAGGCAGCAGGTCAGGCTGGTGCTGCGCTGCACACTATTGCAGTGTTGCAGGCGTACCAGGCTGACCTGTTGAAGGACCTGAGTGTGGTCAGTATGGTCGATGAAGAGGCTTCCTCAGAGCTTCGTCCAGCCACGGATCTGTCTGTCCGGGCAACCAAACAGATGGCTCATGCCATTGGCCGGTCTATGTCTGCTTTTGTCAGCATGGAGAGACAGTTATGGCTGAACCTTTCGGGCATCAGAGACAAGGACAGTGTTCCTTCTTGATGCCCCGATTTCACCTTCTGGCTTGTTCGGTGACTCTATGAACACGGTCATCACCAGGTTCCAGGAGGCAAAGAAGCCTTCAGGCAATTCCTTCCTAGCTGCACTCAGGGGGAGGGGCTGCCAGCCACCCAGCCCCGCACCTGTCCTTTTAGAAGGGAGGCTCAAAAACAGAGCGTGGCGAATCGCAGTCCCTCTGCAGCATGTTTGTAATGCGGCAGGCTGGTCCTCCCCGCTCACATTCATAAGATTTTATAGTTTGGATGTTCATGCCACTCCGGGCTCTTATGTCCTTGAGTCAACATCACAAGCTCATGTCGGAGACCTCTTGTGCTCTTGTGAGCACAAATACGTAACCGTAAAGTGTCCAGACATCCGCAGTGCGCCGTCGTGGGTATTCTCGTTCCCAAAGTGCTAAATCAGCGCAAAATTCAAAAGTGTAGCTTTTGATAGGGAAAGTCTCGGGTTACTTAACTGTAACCCCTGTTCCCTGAAAAAGCGGAATGAGATGCTGCTATTCATTGCCGCACTGAGGTTGCCCCTGGACTGCTCTTCAGACAAAATATCTGACGATGCACCTGTGGCGTATCTATTTATAGCCCCTGTACCGGCGCATCCTGATGATGTCACCGGCAGAGGCTATAAATTCTAATAAATTTCATTCATATTCACAGCTGGTCACTCCCAAATAGGTTCCCAAAGCCCTAAATCAGCGTAGCATCTCGTTCCGCTTTTTCAGGGAACAGGGGTTACAGTTATGTCACCCGAGACAATCCCCCATTATGTTCTAATATCTTTTATATATATTTATAATATAAAAGTTAAATAATAATCTATACAACAACAATAGTATTTTTTAAATATTTAAATCAGCAGTACAATAAATAGGTAACACAATAAGGTTTTATAACATTAGTAAATTATTATTCATTGTGAACTAACAATTATTCATTTTTTGCTAATGTGAATTTATGATAATGCAATTGTTCATTGTTAGATCATATCAGTTCACACAATAAATTAACTAATGTTAACAGGTACAGTTTCATGTAACACAAGTATATGTTGAAATTACATGAATCAAGATTAAAAAGTGGTGTAAATGTATTGTTCATAGTTAGTTCATGTGAAGTGATGTTGTTAACCAATGTTCAAAAATACAACCTAATATCCGAAGGCAAATAAATAAATAAAAATATCTTAATAATTCTTAAAATAATACATTTATTTGTTACTTTCTTTTGAATTTAGGGTGAAATATGACCTGAACATGTTCTTGTCAGGTTTCATGATATTCACCCCTTTGCTTCACTCATGTCAGACTCATGTGTATGCCCTCTTTCACTTCAGCTCGAATCCTCCTGTGAGTCACAGAGGGCAGACTGATGGCTTGCTGCTGGTTGGTGGGCGATTATTTTGGGGTTTAAAGTAGCTGAGCCGGTAGTGCAGCATCTCCAGAGTGTCAGAAAGCTTCTCGCTCCGACACCCATCATAGGCACTGCCGAGGGTGATGTGCCCTGAACAGATGGTTCATCAATGTCACCTCATAACTGGAACCGAGCGAGAGGGAGGCAGCGGTAAGCACCAAGAGAGATACTCACGGCTAGTGTAGGAATGTATATTCGGGGATCATGAATGCCAAGAAATGCTAAGAAATGCCATTAACCTTCACTGAGAGAGAGAGAGAGAGAGAGAGAGAGAGAGAGAGAGAGAGAGAGAAAGCCAGGGAAACCATCTGTAAACTAAAAAAAAAAAAAAAACATGATTTAGGCTACTTCCTTGTTTTTTTTTTTTTTTTTAAGACAGCTATGTCAGTAACTCAAAGAACAGGTGATAGATAGATTTTTGAAACAAAGACATGATAGATAGTGTTGCTATGTTGTTGCTACCTGGTTTCTATGGTGTTCTGAATGTTTGCTAAAGCGTTGCTATGCAACTGTTAAGGTGTTATGAGTGTTTTTTTTGTGCTGCTTTGAAGTTACTAGGTGGTTTCTTAGTGGTTATGGGTGTTTGCTAAAGTGTTGTAACTGTTAAGGTGATAGGTGGTTTCTAGGGTGTTCTGGGTATTTGCTAAATAATTGCTATGCAACTGTTATAGTACTCTGAGTGTTTTTAGTATGTTGCTATGTGTTTGCCACATGGTTTCTTGGGTGTTCTGGGTGTTTGCTCAGGCATTGGAATGCAACTGTTAAGATGTTCTAATGTGTTTTATATTGTATTGCTATGTGGTTGCAAGGTGGTTTCTAGAAGGTTCTGGGTGTTTGCTAAGGTGTTGCTAAACATTGAAGGTGTTCTGAGTCCGTTTTAGTGTGATGCTGTGTTGCTTGGTGGTTTCTAGGGTGTTTGCTAAGGCGTTACTATTCAACTATGCAGATGTTTTCATGAGGTTTTCAATGTGATGCTATGCGGTTGCTAGGTGGTTTCTAGAGTGTTCTGGTTGTTTGCTAAGGTGTTACTATGCAACTGTGAATATGTTCTTGTGTTGTTTTTAATGTGTTGCCATGCAGTTGCTTGGTGGTTTCGAGGGTGTTCTGGGTGTTTGCTAAGTTGTTTTTAAAGCATTTTTAATTTGTTTGCCAGGGTGTGCTTGCTTAGTCTAAAGAACCCACCAATATAAAGACTTAAACATCTCTACACAAGTTCATAAACACAAATTATTGGATCTAAACAAGCTTAATTTCACGGTGAAATTAATTTCAATTCTCAGTGTTGTCACAAAGGGCTCTATAGTGCATGTTTGCGGAAAGTTCTTGCACGGTCAATTTTCTAACTGGAAAAAAGATCTTATTAAAATGTTTATTTCTATCTATCTAAATAATTACTGTTTTTATGATTTTAATTAAAATGATCATTTGTATTTAAGAATATATAATTAATAAACTAATAATTCATTATCAGTTTAATGGTGCAGACATGTATCACCCACTCTATTTATGTGGTTTGTTACTACCACATTAATGCAAGAGCTCAATTAAGTATGTACAATACATTGGAACAGCACACTTGCAACGTGTTGGCCAAACATTCGCATCTGCTTTAGCCTAATTGCATAGATTACATTTCTGGCCTAATTCTTTATGATAACCTGCCTTGTGTTTCCCATATATGGCTTGAGTCCCTCCTTCAATGTGTTGTGTTTTTTCCACCCGTTGTATTATCAGCCAGGCAAATTTCTTAGACTATTTCAGGTATCATTCATAACAACATATATCTGCAGTTGCAATGTACTGTATTATAGCTGTGTGTATGATAATGTGGTTTTAATTAGGATATCATATTAGGTCAGCTGAAACAGGCTATGCTAGGGGCGAAACCACTCTTGAATACGCAATTGCACCATTTTAAATAAAACAAAGTTTTTCCCCAGTGACAGAGGTAGGGGGAAACGTGACAGGCAGAAGAAAGTAATCTGGACTTTGGAAAATATGAGGATGAGTAAATAATGATAGAATACATTTTTTGTGTTTAATTTGTGGTTGGTTTAAATGTGCAACAATTAACAGAATAAGGGCAGATGAGGATATAATATAAATCATATCTGCTCTTGTCTATGGCTTAGAAATTAAGGTTGTCAGGATTTTGGGTTTGTAGGTTAGGCCAGGCTAGAATCCAATATGGATTGAGGGATTTCACTTAACTAGATTGTACATTATGAAAGGGTACAAGTAATAAGCTAGCTTACATGATTAAATAAGATAAATCTTTTATTTTGGGACACTTGCTGTGGGGACATGTCCTCTCCTTGCCACTACAAAAATAGTACACACACTTTTTCCTCAGCAAAACACAGAAGAGAAGGTATATACACCACCTCAGACACAAACAAACAGAGCAGAATTTGCTATCAGCAAAACAAATGCCATGTGACATTTAATTCAAAGTGTTATATGACATGTCCTCTGACTGAAAAGTCACAACAAGAGGATAAAAACAAAAATTATTTTTACCATTAAATTACTTTGGCATGGGGTTTTTAAATTAATAGTTCACCCAAAATGAAAATTCTGTTATCATATTCTCACTTTCATGCTATTCCAAATCCATATGACCTTCTCTTCAATGAAACGCAAAATAACATGTTACACAACAGACTGACATCATAGTGAAATCAGAAACAGTAGGTTGACTTTTCATCAGCTAAAATCAATCTGTGTGTACTGAAATTGGAAACACTGTCCACAGTGGCCAAAACGGTAAGGTGTGACAAGCTGCAACGTGACAGATACATCCAGATATCAGAGTTAGCCAAAATGGCAACATTAAAAAAAGCAAAAATCTGGGTTGCAGTGAGGCTCTTACAATGGAAGTGAATGGGGCCAATCCGTAAACTTTAAAATAATCACTGTATCAAAACTATAGCCATAAGACATAAACAATGTGTGTGTTAACATGATTTTAGTGTGATAAAATTGCTTACTAACCTTTAATTTGCAAAGTTATTGACAACTGTATTGCCATGACTATGTTACGTCAACAAACCCTAAAACAACTGCAAAAAGGAGAATTTAAACAATTTTACAGCTAAAAAAATACAAGAGTTTTAACAGAAGAATCAATGTAAGAAGTGCTTTTATAAAATTAAAAGCTTCACATTTCGGCCTTTAAACCCTACAGAAATTGGCCCCATTCACTTCCATTGTAAGTGCCGCACTGTAACCTTGATTTTTACTTTTTTTAAAAGAAAAGGACAGATGAGTCAAAATCATTTTTGTTTTAATCAATATTATGCCATAAATGCTGCAGATTGAGCTTAGCTTGTATTGATAACAGAATATTCCTTTAATGCTGCCCAATTTTATATATATATATATATATGTGACACACTGAAGAAGGCACACGCCGAAACGCGTCTGTGCAAAATAAACAATATATGCATAGTGCGGCTACTTTTTCATTTTTATATATATATATATATATATATATATATATATATATATATATATACCATATTTAGTTTCATATTCAACAAAAAACATGTATTTATATGCATACAAAACTCTTGAAATTCCAGCTGGATTCCTTTATAGTAGCTCAAGCCGTTGAGCAAACATCAAATCGATAAGCTTCCCAATGGAAGTTACTTGTTTTTGTTATCAATGTGCATTAATAAAATGGATTGTTCCGGCTTACATCTTTTTTAGAATGAGCCATGTTTGAAGCCACATTAATATATATGCACACTTGTGACCATATCAATCCTATAATAATTCATAAAACCAAATAGCCGACCATTGGACTACTGAACTATATAATTTGTCCGAGTTTAACACTGTAATTGAAAACACTGCCAACAGTGGCCAAAGCAGTAAATGTCGTAGGGCGTATGGGTGCTTGTGAGCTCCATTTTCAGGACGAAATGTCCACTGAGGGGCGCCAAAAGTGAGTTATGTATCGTGTTGTTTTCAGCTCTACATTTACAAAAATGTAGAGCTACTAAAATATAGTGACTGCATGTTTTATAAACTTGTACTCCCAAACCCCCAAACCTAACCATCAGTGGAGTAAAAACGTAATATTAAAGTGTAAAATGCAACCTCAGAATCCAAACCCAGATCTCCCACACTGCTGACAGAGCATGCTGTCGGTCACCACATTGGGCAACATTGGAGCCGATGCAAACATGTCTGATCGGAGATGCCGCTTGTCAGTGAGTCGGCATAATGTAGCTGATCCTACGAACTACAGGAAACAACATACCAGCTTCCCATGTGATCATGTTGTTTTACTCCACTTTGCATTGTGCAAAACAACTCCCCTTAAGTGTGATGAAAGTGTGGTAAAAGTTGTATATAACCTTTACAAAGTACCAAAGCAATAATAAATTGCTTTAATGCGCTAATATACTTCAGTTAATAAATCTGGAGAATATAGTTATTGCTGTCATGTGTTTTGACTGATTGGGCTGTAACCAGTGTCAAATTATGTAATCATCTGCATTCAAGTGTAATCAAACATGTCACAAAGAAACTGATTAGTCATCACTGAGTTTGTTATAGAATAATTAATTAGTTATAATTACATTGCCTCATTTTAACATCATAAGAACCAACAGTTATTATTATCCAATTGTTATCAAATGTTGTTGTCATCATAAGATGTTTCCAAACATAAAAATCACACATTTAAGTAATCAGATATGCAATGCCATTAATTATGGTATAAATTCAATGCTGCAATTGCAATGAAATCTAAGCATTGCAGTTCAATTCATTCATTGAAGCGGGAATGTCCAAACACTGTAGATGGAGCTACATTCTTCTAATTCATTTTTGCATTACATTTTCTGTTTATTTTTCTATTTAGTAACTACTAGTAAATAATAACTAACTTATTATTTATTTCTATGAACGTATTTTATTGTGCATTTTTTTTTTTATCTTTGAACCTACCTTGAAACATGCATTTCTCTAGTCTTTTGTACATTTGACAACAAAAAAATGTGTTAAAAAGCAGCACATTTTTACAATCTCTCCCACTTATAATGTCTTTAGACCTACATTAGTACCGTTGTCTTTCTCCTCTGGTCCTCGGGGTAATGCTGAATGTGGAATGAAAACGTGACAGTGTGATCAAAGCATGTACAGAGAGTTTCAAAATTATGTCAAGTACAAAATTAATCTGGTACATATTTACTTGAAAGGAAGAGACTCTGTTCAAAGGAGCTATAGTATTTTAGTTCAGCAGGGGGTGCAACATATGTACTGGAATCTCTCAGAAATATACAGAGTAGGTTGATGATTTTCTCTGTATGAAAGGGAATAGTACAGCAGCAGATATTCTTGTAAATATAATAAGACATTCTTAGTAATGGCTTAAATATTTGAAACACAAAAAGCAACATTCAAGCCATTATGTTTTGCATTTGCTAGACTGGAAACGCATGCAGAAGATTATGTACACATTGTTTTGAATGCATACTGCAAGATCATAATTTTACCTTTTTAGAAATTAACTTCTAACTAATATATATGTATATTACCAGATAATACCTGATTGTGCATATCTCAAATGAGTAACAATGAACTTTCCATTGGAAACTTGTTCTGAATCAGCAAAAACGGACAACTCACTCAGTTTAATCCAGTCAGTTGAGACCTTGATGAATGAACAATTGTATTTTTATTAAATTGACAAAGATTAATCAAATAATTTTTTTGTTAACGATACCTAATGCATAAAATAATGTTAACAAATGGAACCTTATTGTAAAATTTTACCAGTTATGAAAAAAATTATATTATATTAATAATATACTACTGTAAAAAATACTGTATTACAGTAATGAGAATCTAATGAGAATTACTATTAAGAATAATAAAAAACTTGTAACGTTTGGACATTATCAAGACGCTCGATCTGCTCATCTGGTTATAAAATCTCCCCTTTTCCCCTTCTTCACACTAAATCACTAGCCCGGCTCCAACAACCTACAAGATAATGGTCACTAAAAGACCCTTTGTTGCATTAGTTGACTTTGCAGATGCTAAACAGAAACATCTCTAATGGCACTTTTCCACTACACGTTATGGTTCGACTCGACTATGCTCGCTTTACTTTTCAGAGCTTGCTTTTCCACTGCAGTTTAGTGCCGCCTCAACGTCGGTGGGATTATAGGCTGATCGTCATAGTTGCACCACCTCTACTGCCGTGACATCAGCTTAAACGTGACACAAACATTACTGACCATAAACAATAACATGACCGCTAGCTGTTAGCTAGTGATGTGTCGTTCATGAACGATTCGTTCATTTTGAACGAATCTTTAATATGACTCGGGACTACCGAGTTGTCTCAGAGAGTGATTCGTTCATTTTGTGTTGACCGCGCATGCGCGCAACATCGCATAAGGTACATGAAGTCATAAATGATTAGTTCATCTTTCGCTGAAGTCTTCGGTTCGGCCGGGTCCGAAGTCTTCGTTCTTCCTGTCAGTCCCATAGAGACTATGCTGCTGTCAGTACCGGAAAGAGAAATGATTAGTTCGTCTGGTTCGGTTTCGGCCGGGTCCGAGTCTTTCGTTCTTCCTGTCAGTCCCATAGAGACTATGCTGTCAGTACCGAAAGAGAAATGATTAGTTCGTCTCTTCGGTTCGAAGTCGTTCGTTCTTCAAGTCATACTCACAAACCCATAGCACTATGCATTTTGCATATTGTGATTTAAGTTATATGGTTATGCTCTGTGGCTTTATAGTGTCCTTTTCAATCTTATTTATTTTTTATTTATTTTTATTTAATTCCTTTTGGATAGTTATCCAATTTTTTTTAAAGCATTGTTGGCAAAAAATAAACAAACAATAAACATCCAGTCAATATAGTGTGTACAGTGTTGTAATAAGCTATGTTACAAAGGTGTAGGTTTCATAGGTTTATTAAATAACTGCATATTTAAGTTATATACTGTGACTTTTCACAAAACAACTCGTAGACTTTTTAGGTGATTTTTTATGGACTAAAAAACATAGTGAATGGAAAAATGCATGAATACTACATTCTACATTACTACATTCAATGTTATAGAAAAGAATCTTCATGACAGAAATTCACAAATACATATGAAAAAAGATACAATTTGAGACCAGAAACGTAACATGTAACTGTAAAAGTAAAAATCAAATAAAAAAACTAACTACAACATGTTTGTAAGAATGATGTGAATTATGAACTAGGTTAAGTATTTAATAGGGCTGTCACGTGACAAAAGAACGAAGGACTCAGACTCGAAAGATGAACTAATCATTTCTGTCTCTGCATAGTGCTGTGCTATGGGTTTGTGAGTCTGACTTGAAGAACGAACGACTTGAACCGAAGAGACGAACTAATCATTTCTCTTCCGGTACTGACAGCATAGTCTCTATGGGACTGACAGGAAGAACGAAAGACTCGGACCCGCCGAACCCAAACCCGAAGACTCGAGAGTCGAGACTTGAACTAATCATTTATCTTTCCGATCCGACCGGTATGCTGCATGTGCATGCAGTCAGTGAGTGCATTGGCTGCTGTGTCACACCACATGGCCCACACACAGACACTGACGAGTCGACATCGACAACTAAGTATTTTTAACGCTTTGAAGTTCGAACCCGATGACACAAGAGGCGGAGAAAAAGGAGGTGAGGTGAACTAACTGCAATAGCTTAAACTTAAGACCCAATTAATAAATTAACATTTCGGTTTCTTATAAATTGGCTTTGGCTGCATTACCCTATAGTTTATTTTTATTTATTTATTTCAAATTGAATCAACATTTTCGTAAGTAGACTACTTGATGTTTTGGGCTTTTTAACATGACATTTAATTATATTCTGCTGAAATGAACGAAATGAACGAAATGACTCGAAAAAAGATTCGTTCATTTTGCTGAACGAGACTCAAAGATCCGAGTCAGTAAAATGATCCGAACTTCCCACCACTACTGTTAGCTACTGGCTCATTGTGCTGTATAAAGCAGTTGTTGCATGGTGATTTTACACAAGTGTAACAGTTAAATTGGCCTGGTTGTTTTAGAAGCAAGCTTCCAGTAGCTGGTCAACTAAATAAAGTGAAGCTTTCAAGAAGAGTAGTTAACTTACCATCGTACCATAACGTACTTGGTTTTGCGCACAGCCATTTATTTTTACAATTCGAAAGTCACGTGAACAAATTATAATGCTATCATTGTTGCTAACTTCAAAATCTGTGGGTTGCAAATCCAGTGACAGCGGTAGTGACGATTCTCTCTGACCAATCAGTGATCTGCAGGGTTTTGACGTCAAATTTAGTATCGGCTCAGCTCGCTTGGAACCTCGACCAACGTGGAACTAAAAAAAGTTCCACGCACCATGTACTATCCACAGTGGAAAACCCTCTGTGGCAGGGGCGGGGGGGGCAGACTTTAACTCTCTCGGAGGCTTGATTAGCCTGATTAGGGGCTATGTGTGTGGAATCATGACCCGGCCCGCCCTCAAAACCCCCCCAAAAAGCAAGCAGAGTTGAGCTGTACTTTACAGTGGAAAAGGCCCTTAAGCCTCTTCTGTAACTTCAGAGGCATTCTGATTCTGATTCCAAAGGAATTCCTCTCTTTATGCCTTAATTAATGGTGTATAGTATGTTACTACAAAATGCATTATATTATTTTTACCATACGTTGGTGTAAAACTGTACAAATTCCTAGACCACCAATAAAACATGCAAGTAGGCTTTGAAGGGTAACAAAGGAAGAAGTTGGCACCTATGATTGGTCACTTTAAAAAAAAGATGTGTGTGAACTGATTTGGCCTTAAGAGACCTCTGCTCAAGAATATCTGGGGCTCATTCCCTTGTGAGACGGACACTTTCCAGTAACTTGCTTTCAAGTTAACTTCGTTATCTTCCCAAGGACATCAATATATATATATATACACACACAGTGCATCCGGAAAGTATTCACAGCGCTTCACTTTTTCCACATTTTGTTATGTTACAGCCTTATTCCAAAATGCATTAAATTCATTATTTTACACAAAATTCTACAAACAATACCCCATAATGACAACATGAAAGAAGTTCATTTAAAATCACATGTACATAAGTATTCACAGCCTTTGCTCAATACTTTGTTGAAGCACCTTTGGCACCAATTACAGCCTCAAGTCTTTTTGTGTATGATGCTACAAGCTTGGCACCTATTTTGGGCAGTTTCTCCCATTCTTCTTTGCAGGACCTATCTAGCTCCACCAGGTTGGATCGGGAGCATCAGTGCACAGCCATTTTCAGATCTCTCCAGATATGTTCAATCAGGTTCAAGTCTGGGCTCTGGCTGGGCCACTCAAGAACATTCACAGAGTTGTCCCGTAGCCACTCCTTTGTTATATGTGCTGTGTGCTTAGGGTCGTTGTCCTTTTGGAAGATGAACCTTCGCCCCAGTCTGAGGTCCAGAGCACTCTGGAGCAGGTTTTCATCAAGGATGTCTCTGTACATTGCTGCATTTATCTTTCCCTCGATCCTGACTAGTCTCCCAGTTCCTGCTGCTGAAAAACATCCCCACAGCATGATGCTGAAACCACCATGCTTCACTTTAGGGATGGTATTGGCCAGGTGATGAGCAGTGCCTGGTTTCCTCAAGACATCACGCTTGCCATTCAGGCCAAAGAGTTCAATATTTGTTTAATCAGACCACAGAATTTTGTTTCTCGTGGTCTGAGAGTCCTTCAGGTGCCTTTTGGCAAACACCAGGCTGGCTGTCATGTGCCTTTTACTGAGGAGTGGCTTCCGTCTGGCCACTCTACCATACAGGCCTGACTGGTGGAGTGCTGCAGAGATGGTTGTTCTTCTGGAAGGTTCTCCTCTCTCCACAGATAAATGCTGGAGCTCTGTCAGAGTGACCATCGGGTTCTTGGTCACCTGCCTGACTAAGGCCCTTCTCCCCCGATCGCTCAGTTTGGCTGGGCAGCCAGCTCTAGGAAGAGTCCTGGTGTTTCCAAACTTCTTCCATTTACGGATGATGGAGGTCACTGTGCTCATTGGGACCTTCAATACTGCAGACATTTTTCTGTACCCTTCCCCAGATCTGTGCCTCGATACAATCCTTTCTCTGAGGTCCACAGACAATTCCTTGGACTTCATGGCTTGGTTTGTGCTCTGACATGCACTGTTAACTGTGGGACCTTATATAGACAGGTGTGTGCCTTTCCAAATCATGTCCAATCAACTGAATTTACCACTGGTGGACTCCAATCAGGTCCAAGGATGATCAGTGGAAACAGAATGCACCTGAACTCAATTTTGAGTGTCATGGCAAAGGCTGTGAATACTTATGTATGTGTGATTTTTTTTTTTTTTTTTTTTTTTATTTGTAATAAATTTGCAAAGATTTAAAACAAACTTCTTTCCCATTATTATTATGGAGTATTGTTTGTAGAATTTTGAGGAAAATAATTAATTTAATCCAATTTGGAATGAGGCTGTAACGACAAAATGTGGAAAAAGTGAAGCACTGTGAATATATTTCCGGATGCACTGTGTATATATATACAGGTATATCTATTTAAATTTTTGGCTGATTTAAATATTTGTGATTAGTCATAATGTGGTATGATTAAATATATATATATATATATATATATATACACACACACACACACACACACACACACATATTTATATTTCCCTTTTGAGCTAGTTTGCTACAAACATCTATCATTAATTAATTTTGGGGTGAAATGTTAACTGGACGTTTTTTTCATGAAATTCCCCCTCTCAATGAGAAAAAAAGAAATCCTCTGTAATTTGTGGGAACTTTACCTCTTCAAAATGATGAAAAAAATTAAAATAAATATTTAGTGCATGGTGTTATACAGGGACACTCTTAAAAATGCCTTTGAAGAGATGTGAACAGTTTGTGAGAAAGCAATCGCAGAGAGGGAAGACTGCATTCTAAAAGAAAGGATGTGTAGACCTTAGCTGCCATCCAATAATCCCCACAGTCACCATGCCAACAGACTCATGCATAAGGGGGCAACTTTGTTTTGATGTGTACAGAAATTTTAAAATATTTATTGGACATGGGATTTAAAACATCAAACTTTATTCATAACCTTCCATTGGTCATTGGATAAACAGATCGATTAGCTGAAAATACATTTTGGTCCTATTTGAAACAACTGAATTTCAAAGAGGCATGTTGTGAACTTGTATCATTGTCTAACTTTATGATATATGTGGCCAAAAAACTTTATTTGCAAATCCATTTGCACTAAAAAGAATTTGTCATCCCTAATGTTGTCCACTCTTCAAGGAAGGCATTCCATTAGATGTTGGAAAATCTAATGCAAGGGTTCACAACATGGGCAGTACCTGCCCCCAGTGGGCATTGAAAGGATGCCAGGGGGCACTGAGAGCAAACTGCGAACTGCAAATGTGGGGCGTTTATCAGTCATGTTAAATAAATCAATCATCAAGTTCTTGTTTGCATTCAAATGTTTATCATGACTCCATTATATGGGTTGGTATGCATTTGGACTGTAATTCATCTGAATCTGAAGTCTAGCGATGCAGCTGATGTATCTGGTTAAACAGTGTCAAATACACAGGTGGAGGCACAACCTCCGCTAATGCACCTGTATGGCTCTGTAGGTGGATATGGCTCAATGGACAGAGCAGCGCGAGTGCAAAGCAGGTGCGTTTTTACTCAAAGACCAGTCTCGAGCTTTTAAACACGCACCTCTGATCATTGCAGTGCTGTGAGAACCAGTGAGAAGTATGGCACGAGTTGCGGAAACCATTTGAATTCGGCACAATATTTTACATGACCACCATTGAATTTACTATTGGAACACTAACTGTACTTTAAGCTGAAATAGTTTCATAATACATATTATCATATCACTACTTGTCAAATTTGTCATAGGCTACATTAGGGGAGTGAAGGAATATAATACATATTTGTTACAACTTTTAAATATTTATAAAGATCCATGCTTCCATGTGCTTACTCAGGTCTTGTTACAAATACCACTGTTAAAGCTATATATAAAATCCAACTCAAACTCAATATGTAATGTAGAATGAGCATTTCAGTGTGACAAATTTTGAAATATTATTGGTCTTTTCACTTATTTTTGAGGAATGAGGGAATGAAGTAGAGGGCGTTCTTCAAAAAAAGTTTGAGACTGATCTAATGGAATGCAACCATTGGAAGCATGTTATGACCGTGACATATATTAGATTGTCCAGCACTTAAGGAGAGACACATTGTCCCTTTTGCACAGTATAGAGGAGAATTAATACATATTTTTACACAACAATCTTTCTCAGAGAGAAAATATCACAGATCTATGAACTACTATCTGATCACAACCTGATGAGTCAACAGAACTTTTATAATACCTTAAAAGAGAACCATTTAAAATAATTTTGTGCAATTTTTGACCTGCAATCATCAGTAATTGTAATCTTTAACCCAGGAGAAAGAATGCTCTGTTTTGAGGTTTCGTGGTAAAGCAATACACTAGTCATGCGTGAGGTTCACAGAAAGGACAGCAAGCTTAAATGTTCTCTGGGTCATCAGTTACATGTGAATTTTACTTAAGAAAGTCTCTTTACAATAATAGCTTACTCCTGACAGTAGAAAATAAAAGCTATGCCTGAGCTAAGTGCATTGTAAAATGGCCCCATTCATAGTCAAATAGCTTCCCAAGTACCGTGGTGGATAAATTATTCGTTTTGTAAGGTATTGCCAAGCTGTGGAATCCATCAGAGACAGGTGGTGCTTTTCCAAACTAATAAAAACTGATCATAATTGATCATACTGTAGATTAGAGCTGATTACATCATTGTGTGATATAAAAGGTTATTCAGGAGGAAGTTTGCAGATATCCAAATATTACTTCCAATCTTGTCCAAACCTATTTTACTGTTTTATTCATTTATTTTCAATCGGCTATGTGAGTTGCTCTAGAAATCATAAAGGCCAAAGTATACTTGGATCGTAAACGTTGCTGAACACTTTGCACACAGTATGCGTGAGGTACATTTCTCAATCCATTCCACGGTGGCCAGATTTAGTCAACTCGCAGATGCGGGCATCATCAGCGCGCATCGTCGGCGCACTTGCCCGCCATTGACTCTACTAAAAGAGTATCAAAAAGAAGTTGTAGTGGGCATGCGTCAAACGTGTTTGTATTCGCTCGCAGTCAGAAGAGTATACTCACAAAGGCAACGTGGTGGACCAGGGTTGAGGCGATCCGGAACATGCAAAAATGAAGTATACCTGGGCCTTAAATATAATTCAATTGTATTTTCAGAGTTCGATACAATAAAGCATCATACAAATGATCATTATCATTTGAAGATGTCTTAAAGCTCAGAGTTTAAGTGTTCTTGGGTGGGAATGTTTGAGCTCTCTGTGGGTGTATGCGCACAAACTCTGGGTGTATTGTATATTAATGAAGTGGTGCAAAGCGGAACATCAAATTTTGATCCTGACAATCACTGTTGTTGTTTTTAATTATCTAATTTATAGTGGTATTTTTCCACCTGTTATCGTAGAGGTATTTTTAGGCGGTTGTAATGGGATCTTACTATGTGGGCAATGGAGGAG
Source organism: Xyrauchen texanus (assembly GCF_025860055.1). NCBI lineage: Eukaryota > Metazoa > Chordata > Actinopteri > Cypriniformes > Catostomidae > Xyrauchen > Xyrauchen texanus. The sequence continues at coordinate 5,881,659 of NC_068279.1, read as the reverse complement.
TCAGGAGACAACGAAGCAGGTTCAAGGTCTCTTTTAATTGTTCGTCCTCAAGCACACAATCGACGGGAACCATTGATAACATAAAATAACTTGTCAAAATAAATGAACGCACTCTCAATTCACGACTCCCTTAGTCCGGGCTGTCGTGCTTTCCATTCACTCTATCTCTCTCTCTCTATCTCACTGATGCTCTTGTGTGCCTTTTTGGTCTCCCTCCGCATCACTATAACAAGAGACAGATTTTAGGGATAATTGTGAACCAGGTGATGAGGCTTACCACTCTCTCTCTCTCCCTCAGACTGTTTCAACAATTAATAAAATTTTAAAGCTAAATCGACTGGTAAAATAGAAGTGAGTGCAAAAAAACGCCTCGACCCACTGCATAACCTGGAAGCCTGATAATGTTATTGCAAGCCATGATTCGTGAGTCAGTAGATCAATCTGTTTAATAATACATACATTCTCTATAGTTTAAAAGAGCCTAAATTAAATTCCTTACGAGAACCCCATTTTCCATGTCTATAAAAAGAATGTGCGACAAGAAATATGTCAGATATTCAACGACGCAGTAAATGCACAATAGAACATAAATCCATATTTCTATTCTTCGAATTAATTAAATACAGCCTGTTTAAACTACCAAATTCGTATCAATGTGTTTTTTTTTGTTTATATTGCTGGTGCTTCACAGAGAATGGGCTATATATTAGGACGCTGACAGTGCACTTGACTCAGTCAATTGGTGGCTGTGGCTCAGGTGGTTGAGCGGGTTGGCCGTTCGATTCCTGGCCCACGTGACTCCACATGCCGAAGTGTCCTTGGGCAAGATACTGAACCTCAAGTTGCTCCCAATGGCAGACTAGTGGCAGCTCTGCCGTTGGTGTGTTTGTGGATGTGGTGTGTGTGTGTGTGTGTGTGTGTGTGTGTTTGTGTGTGTGAGAATGGGTGAATGAGTCACAGTGTAAAGCGCTATTATATAATTATATTAATATGTACACTATAATTTATATACAGAACTTAAATTGCACAATTAAATTATAGAATCAATAAATTAATTAAATGGCAGAATACTTACAGATTGCTGCTTGTGCTATTACACATAATTCCTCATTTCAAATGCAACCCTCCCCTCCTAGTTTTCATTGATACAAAATCATCAATTACTTTGTCAAATCTGCCCAGCAATCACATAGTTGATACTTATTTTCGCACCGAGTCGATCCTGTGTCTCGGTGTACCTACACTGTTGATTATGGTTATCTTAAGTTTGTTCAGAATGTAATAATGCATTATGAACATCTATAACATCCTAACCATTTAGAGCCTTTTAGGCTGAGTAACCTGTCAGGAACAACTCAGTGCGCTTTTCCCCCCTTGTCACGATCTTGCAAGCTCTCTGCGGGCACTGGGTGGCACGATTTGGGGCACCATACACCCATAGTGAACCAGGTGTGGGATGGCACAATTCGGGGTACCTTTCTCCCATCTTGCGAGCACTGTGCTGGGGCGATTGATCAGGTACCCTGTCTTCCGCAATAGAGAGCGCTGCCACCCTAGGTGCCTGCTTATATTGCCTATGCCAGCAATTTAGCTAAACACACTTGCCCCTAGACTTAAGGCCCAGGTATACTTCAATTTGCCAGTTCCGTCTTGCATACAGTTGTTTGCGCACAGCTTTGAAAGTATACTTCACTTGGATGAGCGTGAATTAACTCATTTTTATTTGTATAGCGCCTTTCACAACATACATTGTTTTAAAGCAGCTTTACAGAAGAATAAGCATTAACAGAACATAAAACTCTAATATCTATAATGTCTTAGAGTCATCATTGTGTAGTTTGATAAAATAAGATTTTGAATTGTGTTTAAAAATAAGTGTAAAAGGGATCAATGCAAAGGAGGAAGCGAGAACCGGCTTGACGAAATAAATTATATTTTAATGAGAAACTTAAAACAAGGACACAAACACACATGACGGACATGTCCGTAAACTATCTCTCTCTCCCGCACGATCCTCTGCAGTCGACCTTTATCCCTCTTGGGAGGCTTGATTAGCCTAATGCGGGACTGGGTGTGTAGGATCACGACCCGGCCCCGCCCTCAACATTCAACACAAGAGAAGATCAAAGACCCATTTCCAGAGAGCATTTCTGTCAGTTTTGCACCTCACATTTTATAAATAAGTTGTGTTTTAATGGCTTCACAGGGAGACAGTAGGTTATAGTCCCCCTATAAATGTATATATATCCTATGGTGCCAATGTCCATTTTTCATGAAAGTAACACAATAGTTTCCTCAGCCATCATAGAAAAACTAGATTTTTGTATTTGTTGTATGTGAGCTAGCAAAATGGTCTACTTTGCTTGGTCAATTTCATCTCTCATATTTTATTAGGATAATATTTCAAAATAAATACAATGCAGCAATTTCAGTGATCGATTGCATTGAAATGAAAGCAGGACTTTTTACAACTTTGTTTTTAAAACAGTACAGATTAAGGCCCCAGATTTCACTATGCCCAAAAAAGACCACAAATCATTTAAAACCATATGGTTGTGTTTTGAGCCCTTTGGAATAAATCAAAAGCAGCTTTAAAGCTGAAGATTATCCTCCACTAATATGGCCGATCCTTTACGTATGTTCCAAGCAAATTCATAATTCCCTATTACACCTCCCTGAATGACAGATCATATCACAAACCATTTCACTCTGATGTCAGTAGTTTTATCATAGATGAGTCCATATGTCATGAGATTTACACTAAGTCTGATATGATTTGATGAAGAATCATTTAGAACTATGTATAGTAGGAAAAAAAACTAGACTATAAGTAAAAAAACATTCTGAATACAAAGATCCCCGTCTGGTAGGGTTGCAGGAAAAATAACAATGCTAAATACAAATACTAAAAATGCAACTTGCCATATAATAATTCATAATAACATTTTAATTATTACTGTTCATTTACAGTAGAAGAGTGCTCAAATATACATTTATTTAGATTTATGTAGAAACGTTTATATAGCAACTACAAATTAAATTAAAAGTTATGCATATGCTTTCTGGCATATAGCTTTAAAAAACTCATTAATACGTTTCCTCGTGTTTTTTTTAAATTTTTTTTTTTTAATGTTTTTTAATCCATTGCTTGGTTTTGTCACTTATCTGCAACTTCTGTTGAACTGAATTCATTGACGATAAAAAGAGTTTCATGAAATGTCAGACAGGTTTGTGAGTTACTGGCAACCCGTATATGCCTCGGGAGATACAAATCATCAATCTTACAATCATCTTGTTGCGTTTGTCATGTACTGTAGTTCATTTTCACAAAGGATAAACTAAGACTGAAGTTTACTAAGGTTACACTAAGGTACCTTAAAGTGCATTACATTTGACAACAAGATATATCAATAAATTGTCATTATAATCTTATTAAATTTAATCTTGATTAAATATACTATATATTATCAGAGATTAATGAAGATCAATTGCATGAAAAGGTTTAGACTAGAAATGCATTTCACACATCAATATTCATATATTCAAAATGTATGTCGGAGAATAAATGAATTATTACACGACTACTGATCCATATATACTAGACATAAGACTGGATGAATGGATGAATGGATGGATGGTACCCCTAAACTTAATAACAACATATAAAATGTAACAGGGAGATTAATGTACTGTTACAATAATTTGATTAACAATTACTATTACATAAATATTTTTTTGCCATTCCACTAATACCCATAAACCATTGAATTACAATCATTTGTAAAAAGAAAAAAGGACATTAAGGACCCCCTTATGTTTGACACAGTGTCTAAAAAACGTGCAACTCCTCTGTGAGACGTGGCACAATGGTCAGAGGCACCAAACAGATTTGTGTGAATGGCCCCTAATATGAGCTTGCACTAAAACAATGGCAGTGTTTCTTTTGGAAAATAATCTGTTTTAAACAAATCTTCACAACAAAAGCATATTTTTAACAATTCTTGAATCAATGATCCAATTGTTGGGTTTCCATACACATATTTTTATGCAACTTTTGGGATATGGCATGAAAACTGCTGGATAGAAACACCAAGATGAAAATATAAAATGCTCATACAAAATGTATACGCTCGCTTGATAAATGTAGAATTGGATAAGAAGAAATATGCATATTGATGGAAACACGTTGTGACAGGTTTCTTGCACTCTTGTGAAGAAGGTAGCGGGGGCCAGATGAACACATAATTCTTTATTCTCAGTGCTTTTCAGCTTTAAACACAAAACAAATTTGCTTTCCTCCACACACACAATGCACACATGCCAGGCTCAAGCCTGGCTCTCTCTCTCACCTCTGGTGGTCTGGATTGCCCTTTAAAATCCCTCTCAGCTCTCACTGAAAACACAAAACAGCTGTTAGAGGTGATTTCCCACAGCTATCAATCCTTCCCGTACTCACTCTCTCGGCCTCGCTCTCCACAGACATAGATACCGCATGATGGTATCCTTCATGTGATGGAGCCAGTGGGGCAGGGCATGGTCTGAACAGAGGGAGAAAGCACATCCCAACAGTTAGTACCTGAGGGTGAGGACTACCTACTTGATGGCCAAACACTCCTTCTTGATTGCGCTGTAATTAGTCTTTCTCATCGTGAGCTTGCGACTAATGTACAGGAGGGTGCAATAACGGCCCACCGCAAAGTGCAGCCTAACTTGCAAGAACGCCTGGACCGAATGCAAACCTATGATAATAGCCAGCCCCATAAACTGTCTCACCTCTTTTTGGTCTAGGTCTCGGGCAGACTACAATCTCTGCGGTCTTATCAGTTTGGGGCAGCACCTGTCCATGACACAATTGGAAGCTCAGAAACCCATCCAATTGTACACTTCTTAGGAAGGGCATATGCAATGTGCAGTCCGAAGATTCTGTCCTTGAGCCACTGAAATGTAGCTGACAGCAGTTTATCAATCCAAGGCATCGGGTACACATCAAACTTAGACCCTGCATTGACTTTTTTTAGTCCACACAGATCCAGACCGAGCTGTCACTCTTCGGAAGCAACACCACCAGGCTGGATTATTCTATTACCCCCATATCCAGCATGGCCATTAATTCATCCCGAACCACTTTTTTGTGTTCGGGTAATCAGGGACGACTGTGTACTACTACCCCTGGGGTCATTTTGATATGGTGCTCTATGAGATTCGTACGACTGTGAAAAGGCGAGAACACGTCAGATCATTCTCCTTGCAACCTCTGTGACTTGTGACAGTGAGAGGTGGTCTCCGCAAGTGACCGGGTTGACTCGATCGGAGGTCCAAGCTCCTCCTTCTCCGGAACCACCATTGCCAAAGTCACAGTGACCGCCTCTCTCCATGGATTTAGAAGATTGAGGTTGTAAATCTGACGTGCTCTGCCTCTATCCATTCAGTTAACCTCATATTCAATGTGACCTCAAAGGGTCCTTGCCATATAATTTAGAGCTCGATGTGGGGAGTAATACAATAACTCTCCTGTGTTAATTGCCCCAGTGTGTGGAGTTTTGCTCTCAGTTCAAGAACATATTGAATTTAGTTTTTGCTGTTTGAAGGTCCCTCCTCCCAGTTTTCCTGTTGGACGTCGAGCACACTATGCAGTCTATGCCCTTACAATAATTAAAATGGGGAGAACCCTGTTGAGGCTTGCGGTACCTCTTGAACTACAAATAATAGGGGCTTGAGCCACTTGTCCCAATTTCAAGCATCTTTGTGCACAAACTTACAAATCATATTTTTTAGTGTCTGATTAAATCGTTTGACCAAGCCATTTGTTTGGGGGTGATTAACGCTGGTCTGAATCGATTTAATCCCCAATAATTCGTACAGTTCATTTAGTATGTGTGACATAAACATTGAGCCTTGATCAGTGAGGATTTCTTTTTGAATTCCCACTCGGGAGATTATTCTGAAGAGTGCCTCCGCAACAACATGCTGAGATGCCATCAGATTATAATGAGCCGCCTGCAATAACGTTTCCCAACGGCTCTTTGGTACTAACTATTTGGTCGAATCTTCCTTTGTTTGAGCATCCTGTTATATCCTGTCGATAAAACTGATCTTTGATAATTGAAAAATATGGATAATCTGGCTGGAAGCCAGTGCAACTTCTGGCTGGAAGCATTGACAATCAATCATTTTCACTTGGTCAAAGTCGTGCCTAAGGGTCTTGTTTCACGTCTGCTCCAGAAGAAAGTCCCCTGCAGGGAATCTTATAAGGGCAGGGGAAGCCGAGACTTCCACCTCCCTTGCATCATCCTGACACGGAGCTGACGAAGATGGCCCCGGCCCCACCTCCCCAGCCAGTGAATCGCAAATCACATACGAGACACTTTATTACAGGACCCATCCACACAATTTTCCCTCAATAATGTAGTAAATGCCAGCCACTTCTTACCCAAGATTAGTGGATTAGTGAGGCAGGGACTAACCTAAACCCTTAGTGAGGCAGGGACTAATGGCCTCAACACTATGCTTTTGTACATGAAATGTAATGATGACCTTCACAATCGTGAATATGGACCCACTCTGCTGTCTCTTCAGTAGACAGGCAATTAACTGCTTCAGTACCACCAGATCAAGCAGCTCCTCGGCGTCACGAGCTTCAGCCAGAATCCACCCTCAGCAGGCGTCACGGAGCTGTCGGGAGAAGGTGAACAGGCTTTTTCTTTTCAGATCTTCGTACGTCTAGAGATAGTTGGCCGGCAGTTGATGGGCCATGAGTTAGGCTTCCCTGGACAACAGCGGCAGTAGGCGTACTGCCCACTCTGTGCTCGGCCACTTCCATGCTTCTGCCACTTTTTCAAAGAGCACGATGAAAGCCCTCCGGGTTGTCCTGAGGGCCCATCTTTGACAATACGATGTGAAGCACGGCCATTTATGGGTCCGGGGTCGTGGCTGAAGACCCCTCACTCAAGTAAATTTCTAATGATTTTTTTTTTTACTTTTACTTCTTTACAATGGATGGCATTCCTTCTTTACACTACTGGGATTAATTTTTGATTTATTGAGAGATTATTGTATGGGACTTTTACGAGAGTGGAAGTTCATACAGCTGAGCGTGCTGAGCTGCTGTCACAGACTGTCAATCATTGCTGCAGCATCAAACTCTTCAAAAAAATTATAGTTTCGTCATGCAATGCCTTCATTTAACACCAAGACAAGCTGATATTTCAAGATTAAAATCACTTTAAGGCTCCAATTTAAGGCTGCACGCTGGTGAAAATTTTGGCTCTAATCCTTTTTTTCTGTGTAATGTGATGGTCATTTTCAGGGTGATTGTGTAAATGGGCTCTTATGACATCAGTTTTTAAGTGTACATTTTAAAATCAGCGCAGCAATATATCAGTGCATTTTGTCCCGTGACCTGCATGTACCCCCCTTGCAGTGGTACTGGCAACTATTGCAGCTACTTTGGTTGGATTAACTGTATAAATGTAAACATGTAAACTTCCAAGTTAAGTGTAAATAAAAGCCTTTTGCTCTGCCATTTGCGTGATTGACAACTGGAGCACAAACAGGCAGCATTTTTGTGCATGGACAAGGAGGGGCACAGGGCGCACGCGTTAGAGATGTTTCGGCATGATCATATGGCGAAGAGAGACTGGCTATGTCTGAAATCATTCACTCATTAACTATTTCCTAAATAGTGAATGGCAATTAGTGTACTATATCTCAGCAGTAAATGAACGAAACACAGATTGTCGGAGATCTGGGGCTGTTGAAGAAACAACGTCAAAACCCTTACTTGTTATTCTTATTAAATAATATATTAACACAATAAAACTTTATTCTGTTTGTCATTTTTAATATATACTGTGTGTTAATATAAAGAGCAAACATATTTTTATCAAATAAAGAGTACATTTTAAAATGCATCTGTATGTTTTTCCTCTCTATATGTTATTATGTTAATCAAGTGATGATTTATCAAAAAGTAATTTACTACATTCAGCATTAAAAATAAAACATTAAACAAAAGCAGGAGAAAAGGAAGCAGTAAACTCCCAGCTCGTATGTCTTCCCAATGGTGGATTGTGGGTAATTAACGATCGTAATTAGATAGCATTGTGGGTAATAATGAGTGAACAAATGTAGGGAACGTGTGGCTCACTCAAAATACAGACACTCCTACAAAATGGCAGAAACCCAAAATAGTGCACTATATAGTGGATGGGGGCAGTTTCAGGCACAGCGTGTGTTCCACAACCAGGGTTGGTGCCCTATGCAATAGGCTACATACTCTGTGTTTAGAGAGTGGTGGTACTGCTGTACAGAACTATTCTAAATTCTTTCGACACTGAAAATTGTAACTACACTGAAATAATAATTTAGACTTTAAAAGTTATGAAATAGCTAAATTAGGCATTAATAAAACATGATCTTGCTTTGGTTTATATTTCTGCATTATATATAATGTGCTTGTGGGACATTTTCATGGTTTCACTGAAATAATTACTCTAAATGTTTCCAAACCTCTCTTATTGATAAATTCTTTCAGCTCTGACAATAGCCCTTAAAGGGATAGTTCACCCAAAAATTCAAATTCTAATTATTTACGCATGCTCATGCCATCTGCTGAACTCAAATGAAGTCCATACAATGTAAGTGAATGGGTGGCAACAATTTAACGCTAAACAAAAATCACATAAGTCAGCATAAAAGTAATCCATAAGACTCCATTGGTTAAATCAGTATCTTCAGAAGCGATTTGATAGGTGTGGATGAGAAACAGATCCCTTTCACATTCTTCTTCTTGTGTTTTTGATGATACAAATTCTTCTCTGCATATCCCATGCTCTCTAGCCAAAAATTACAAATATTGATCTGTTTCTCACACACACACCTATCATATCACTTCTGAAGATATGGATTTAACCACTGGAGACTTATGGATTACTTTTATGCTGCCTTTATGTGCTTTTTGGAGCATCAAAATTTTGGCCTACAGAGCTAAACTATTCTTCTAAAAATCTTATTTTTTTTGTTCTACAGTAGAAAGGAAGTCATACACATCTGGGATGAGATGAGGGTGAGTGTGAGTAAATGATAAGAGAATACATGTGGAGTGGTGGTGGTGTAGTGGGCTAAAGCACAAAACTGTTAATCAGAAGGTCGTTGGTTCGATCCCCACAACCACCACCGTTGTGTCCTTGAGCAAGGCACTTAACTCCAGGTTGCTCTGAGGGGATTGTCCCTGTAATAAGGGCTCTGTAAGTCACTTTGGATAAAAGCATCTGCCAAATGCATAAATGTAAATGTATATATACATTTTTGGGTAAACTATCTCTTCAAAGTGATAGATCAGCCATAATTTAATATTATGTCATAATTTCCCTGCCCTCATGTTGTTCCAAACTGGTGTGACGCTTTGTATTCTGTGGAACACAAAAGATGTTAGACAGAATTATAGGGACTGACAGTGTCTGTCACCATTCACTTTCAAAATATGGAGAAAAATAAACATTCACTGAAAGTAAATATTAACTCAGGCAAAAATTCTGTCTAATATCTCCTTATTGTGTTGCATGGAAGAAAGATTGTCATACAGGTTTGGAACAACATGATAGTGAATGATGACAGAATTTTCATTAGTAATAATAATAATAATTCTGTAATACATGTTAAATTTGTAATATGTAATGGCATATAGGGGAATAAATGTCTATTATGTCATTTGTGAAAGTAACAAGTTACTACTTGAGTACTCTTATAATTGGATTCTTTCTTACTCTTAATCAAGTAATTATTTATGTTAGTACTTTTAATTGTACTTGAGTAATTCATTACTAAATTAATTGTACTTTTATTTGAGTACAGTTTTTGGCTACTCTACCCACCTCTGTTGACCCCCCAAACTAGAGCAGCAATCGATGTGTAAACATTGAACCTGTCATCTCATTAGAGCTCAACCACAGGAAGTCAGCCTGCCCACTGGATGGACGGTTCTTGTTATCTACAGCCAAAGTAAATAGGCTGCCCTTCTGCCGGATTCCCCCAATTCATTACAATACCGCACAACAAGACACAGAGCTGTCAAAGAGTAACCTTTGCCATTACATGGCTAAATCCCCTAACAGGATTTTAACTTGTTAAATAAGAGCAGTATTGATTTGAGCGAGAGAGTGGGTTTCAGGAAACTGCTAACGTGGGTGTTTGAACTGGGAAATCAGTCATTGGAGAAGAGGTGAGCAACGGGTGGTGGATGGAGAAGACATATAATTACTGTGCAATGAAATGGATGAGAGAACATTATTTAGACAAAAACTCAGCGTTAAGAAAAATCATGGCACCTCAAAGCACACTCACAACAAACTTAAAATAAGGGGGACAATGGAAATGTGTGTATCATAGTTATAAATCTAGTTTAAGAATAGAACATTACATAAAACACATAATCACAAGATTTTTTCTGTTCATTTTGAACTCTCTCCATACAGAATGTATGATGCATAATACACATAGTATATGGTACATACTAAATAAATTACTTGTCTTACATGTTTTGCAAAATATGTCTTCACAGACTGTTTTTTATTAAATATTGTTTATGGGTGAATCTCATTAAACGTGTCAAGAACATGTCCAGGTTATATTTTACCCTACATTTTTTGAATTATTTTTGTATTATTAATTTAACCAATTAAACAAATTTGGACCACAAACCCTCTCTATTGCACAAATTAAAATTAAAAAGTTAAACTTTTCTGGCATAAAATGACCTTCAGAGCTAAAACAAAAACAAATTTAGAATAATACTAATTTTATATAACATTTTAAGTCTCCTGCTGAGAGGGAACGTTATGTGACGATCGAAATAATGTAATCAAACACAGGTTTTTAATTATTTAAATATTTAAAGAAAAATTTGTGACTATACATTGTGTGGATAAAGGGGAAAAAACTGTGTAACAACCAGGCAATGAAAAATGTTGTTAAACTATTTCAATACACCAAATATTAGTATAATAGACTCTGTCTGCTACATAACACAATCTAATAGAATGGTCTCCTAATTAGGTCTCCTAATGTACTCCTAATCTCCTAATAGTGTATCAATGATGTCAAAGACTAGATGACAAGAAATGTCCTTCTATTCAATTCTGGCAAAAACCTCGAAATATAAGCTGCTAAAATATAATTCGACTCTCGATGGATGTACTGTTAAATCCTCTTCAACAGCTAAGAACTTGGATGTTATATTTGATACCAATCTGTCCTTTGAAAATAACATTTCCAATGTTTCTACCACAGCATTCTTCCACCTCTGAAATATGGCTAAATTAAGACGCATGCTCTCTGTTTCTGATTCTTGACTTCAAGACTACTAGATTTTTGTAATTACTGGGAGGATGTCCTGCAGGTTCAATTAATAAACTTCAATTGGTTCAAAATCTGTTAAGTTTCATATTAATTTTAAAATTATGTTAACGACTTACCAAGCTTTGGATGGTCTAGCTCCACAGTACTTAAGCAAGCTTCTATTACGCTATACTTCATCACATTCACTATGATTGCAAAATCCAGGCCTGTTAATAGTACCTAGAATCAACATGGTTGATTCTAAAATCAAAATCCACAAAATGAGGTAGATCATTTTCCTATTTAACTCCTAAATTATGGAATAGCCTTCCTAGCAGTGTTCGGGACTCAGGGACACTTTCTCAGTTTAATATAGATTAAAGACTCATCTCTTCAGTCAGGCACTCAATTTATACCTACACTCATAGATAAGCCACATTAGTCAGGTCTGCCGGAACCAGAAACATTTATCATATTTTTCAATATGATCATATCAGCCCCATTTTATAATTGTTTCATTGTCTACCTGTTAAGTTTCATATTAATTTAAAAATTATGTTAACGAATTACAAAGCTTTGGATGGTCTAGCGCCACAGTACTTAAGCAAGCTTATATTACACTTCATCACGTTCACTATGATGGCAAAATCCAGGCCCGTTAATAGTACCTAAAATCCAAATCCACAAAAGGAGGTAGATCATTTTCCTATTTGACTCCTAAATTATGGAATAGCCTTCCTATCAGTGTTCGGGACTCAGACACACTCTCTCAGTTTAATATAGATTAAAGACTCATCTCTTCAGTCAGGCACTCAATTTATACCTACACTCAAAGATAAGCCATATTAATCAGGTCTGCCGAAACCAGACACATTTCTCATATTTCATAACTCTGCTGTAAAGTGAATGGCATATATGCTAATATTAATCTATTTGTTTCCCTGTCTCAGGCTCGGATACTTATCCTGAGTTTACCAGAGGTCCTCCCAGATTTTCTACTCCTACCACTATTTGTCACTGAGTGATGATTACTAACTGCAGGCTATGCTAGCCTGACATCACTTCAGTCTACTATGATGGACTTCACAAAGGATAAACTGCTATCAAATCCAACCTTAAAAAATGGGATACTTCACTGACCACTGCCTGAACTTTGGATTTAGGAAGGACTTCACCAGAATGAACTGCCACAAGCTTCCAGCCGGACTGTGATTCCCCTCACCGAACTCTGCCTTCATCATCTTGATCATAGACTGGACTACACTGTCTCTTAAAATGGAATACATAGATAATAAATTAATTGCCAACTAAAGCCTTGATCAGCCAAATACACTGCATCTACATGCACTTCCAGTCAATTCGGGATGGACTTCCAAGACTTTGTTATTAATCTTACAGTTCATAAAATCATTTAGTTTAAACACTGGCCACCAACATCTTCTCAGTTTACTCATTTAAACCATGACTATTTAATTAAGTATTACATATAGATAGCTAATATTGGCATTGCATTCATTCTGTTAAGCCAAAGGGTAAGATAGTTACACACCAAACAAATTAATATTTTCATTACTGTGCTTTAAAATCAGTACGTGTTAAACAACTTGAGATGATTAAACATTTCATGGGGAACTACCATTTAGTAACATTTACCTACAGTATAGTGGCTTTAAACAGACTTGTAAACAGACAATCTGCTACAAAGACAATATGTGATAGCTTGTGCATTTCTGCGACTGGGGCAAAAGTAATGAGAAAACGGTGACACACACTCTTAGTGAACCTGGAAACTACAGCAATGTTATAAAATACTCAGAAGCCATGAATATTAGTAAAGGGGTTACAGTAACTTCACCAGACAAATGTAGATGCGATTGGTTAACACACAGGTATTGTTCAATTCATACAAGCATTACAAGCAATAATGGCTTCAACAACCCTACCAGAAAACATATCCAAGCATTATTGCAAGTAAAGATATTTGCCAAACAGTTAACAGACAAATATCCATCCAGACTTCAGTGATGCTGTCCTGAACTGAGTGATTGTGACTGACTGAACTGAACAGCGTAGATTCCTCAGCCAGAACACATTACAGCTTCTTTTCTATGTTTACAAACATGATGTTATGACGTAAGGATGAACATCATAAGCCTGCGATTTAGCACCAAATCTGACCTAAGGTAAGGACATTGTTTTTAACTGCTTTTTTTTTTTAATTTTATATATACTCAGTCGATAATGGCATTTTGTAAATTTTTAACCCAAAAAATCTTCAGTAGGGCAGCTTTAAATAAATACTAAAAAGAGTAGATAGATTGTCTCGGGTTACTTAACTGTAACCTTTGTTCCCTGAAAATGTGGACAGAGATGCTGCGCTGATTTAGCGTTTTGGGAACGTCTTTTAGGAGTGACCAGCTGTGAATATGTGTGCAACACGTCAATGAAATTGACTGGAATTTATAGCCTCTGCTAGTGACATCAAAAGGATGCGCCAGTACCAGGGGCTATAAATAGATGCGGCACAGGTGCATCGTCAGGTATTTGTCTGAAGAGCAGACAAATACAAATAGCAGACAAAAAGCAGATAGATGTTCCCTATCAAAGCTACACTTTGATGCTGTGCTGATTTAGGGCTTTGGGAACGAGAATACCCACGCCACCGCACTGCGGATGTCTGGACCCTTTACGGTTGTGTTGTTTGTGCTCACAAGAACGTGAGAGGTCTCAGACATGAGCTTGTGATGTTGACTCAAGGACGTAAGAGCCCGGAGTGGCATGAACATCCAAACTATAAAATCATATGAATGTATGCGGAGAGGACCATCCTGCCGCATTACAAACATGCTGTAGAGTGACACCTCTAGCCAAAACTTTAGAGGAAGCAACCCCCCTGGTAGAATGAGTCCTGATACCTACTGGCGAAGCTTGACCACGCGCCTCATAGGCCAGGGCAATAGCATCCCTCACCCAATGTGACATTGTTTGTTTGGTGGCAGCCGCCCCCCTGTTATGCCCCCCATGACAAACCAATAGTTGCCCTGACTTACACCACTGGCTAGTACAGTGAACATAAGCCTGAAGGGCACGGACTGGACACAGTCTGTGAAATTTCTCCTAATTCGGCATTGTAAATGGCGGGGAACAGAATGCTTCAAGAGAGACCGGAACCTTAGGCAGGTAGTCAGCATGAGGATGCAATATTGCTTTAGCCATTCCTGGGGCAAAATCTAAGCAGGATGGAAAGACGACAGAGCCTGCAAATATCCAATTCTTATTAAGTAATCGCCATTATAAAAATCATCTTGAGAGTCAGAAGCTTATCAGACGCTGACTCTAGAGGTTCAAAGGGGGTCTCAACCAGACCCTCAAGGACTATCGCTAAGTCCCATGAAGGGATCCTGGTCCTAACAGGAGGTCTTAATCGCATGGCCCCACGAACGAAGGGAGCGAGCAGAGGATGTTTCCCCAATGGCATCCCATCAATCAGGGCGTGGCAAGCCAAAAGAGCAGCCACAAAAACCCTGAGAGTGGCGGGGTATGTGCCTGCTGATAATTTTTCTTGTAGAAAGTCCAGAACTGAAGCAATTGGGCAGTTAACTGGATCTGCATTATGTGCAGTGTACAATCTTTCATAGACACCCCTTTTATTGGCATAACTTCTTCTAATAGAAGGAGCCCTAGCACTCAGAATTGTCTCGATAACTTCAGGTGAAAGCCCAGTGTTTCTCAGTTGGTACCCTTCAGTGGCCAAACATGAATGTTCCACAGATCGGGCCAGGGATGAAATATCGCCCCCTGCACCTGAGACAGAAGGTCCCTCCTCTCCGGAATCACCCAAGGTGAGCCCTCGAGGAGAGATGTTATCTCTGAGAACCATACCCTGTTCGTCCAAAACGGCACTAACAGTAAGAGGCAGGACCCTTGCTGGCGAACTCTGGCCAGAACTACTGGGAACAGAGAAACTGGTGGAAACGCAGACAGGCGCATTTTGGGCCATGTATGCACCCTCGCGTCCAGACCCAGGGGGGCTGGGTGACTCAGAGAGAAGTAGAAGGGACATTGTGCTGTCTGTTGGGAGGTCAAAGAGGTCCACTTCTGCTCTGTAAAATCTCAACCAGATTTGTCTCACTACCTGGGGGTGGAGTTTCCACTACCCCATCTGTATTTTCTGTCTGGACAGAAAATCCACTCCCACATTCAGGCATCCAGGGATATAAACTTCTCTGATTGACAGGAGCTTGCCCTGGGCCCAAAGGAGAATCTGCCATGCCAGTCTGTTTAGCTAGCGCGACCGTAGACCTCCTTGATGGTTTATGTAAGAGACTGCCGCTGTGTTGTCCACCCGTACCAGGACAGGGCAGCCTCTCAAATACTGGAGGAAGTACTTCAGGGCCAGAAATACAGCCATCAACACGAGTCAGTTGATATGCTAATCGAGATGATGACCCTCTCATTCCCCTTGAGCTGGACGACCAGCCCGACAGGGAGGCGTCTGTTGTTAGCAACTTGCGACAGCAAGACACACTAAAGTGGGACCCAAGGTGAGGAACCGGGTCTGATCCACATAGAAAGGGTATGTAGCCAGCGGCACATAACCCTTATCTGCCTTAGGGGACTGGCCCTGGGATGAAATCCCCTTGCTTTGAGCCACAACTGAAAATGGTCTCATGTGCATAAGGCCCAACGGAATCACCGAGGACGCAGATGCCATGAGCAGGTGAGCTGTATCTATTCCACTGTCGCACAATGTTGCAACAAACACATTTACGTAATTCCTCGCAACATATAAATTATTTATTCAACTCTATCTTTGAAAATGAAGTTTACTCTCTACAAACTTTAAAGGGTGAAATTGATTATACATCAATGATTATACATAGTATTGCTATACTGCCACAAAAAAAAACTTAATAATCATAAAAATATTCAAAATAAATTGTATTATTATTATTCATGTACTGTATGTAGTATAAGAAATTCATATGGCTGAACATTGCTTAAGGAAATGTGCACTATTTGCAGTACTGAACAAACAAACAGCTTCCCTGCCGTTCATTCCTTTTGCCGTCTCTAATGCCTCCTATAGATTTAATCTATTTAATGATCCCAAGACTTGCTGAGATTTTGACCATGTGACTCTTTGTGTGTGTTTGTGTGTGTGTGTGTGTTTTCTTGTGCTTTCCAAGCCTCAAGCTATATTATCTTATTATATCTATTTGTCACACTCCTTACTGCTTCACCCCACATCCTCTATATTATCAATGCATTCTAAATGTTCTTTTAGCTGTTTTTACATAGAGCACAGCATGTTGACACTTGTCTGTCTTGACATTAGATATCTGATGTTGACTGCATTAGGCTCTGCATAAGCATTTTTTCCATGCATCTATTTACATGCATAACACAATCTCATTAGTATTTGTGGCATGGGGGCGTGGTCATGTCTCGGTCTGCAGGAGAAAGAGAGAGCTGTAAGGCTCGTCACCTGGTTCATAATTATCTCTAACACCTGTCTCTCATTATAGTGATGGCGGAGGGAGACTAAAAAGGCACGCCAGAGCATCAGAGGGAGGAGAGAGTGAACAGAAAGCACAACAGTCAGGGTGCTTTAGAGTGAGCAACGTTTTTATTACCTTTATGTTTATTATGACGATTTCCGTTGTGTGTGTGAATAATCTGCAAATTAAAGAGCTAACCTTGAACCTGTTTCATTGTCTCCTGACTCCTCCACTGCCCCAACTAAGAACATTTCCACAGTATTCAAATGTAATTGTATGTAAAGTGTGGTTATAGCACTGAAACATACAATATCAACATATTGACAGCATCTAAAACAGAAACCCTTATTAATAAAGAACTCATCCCGAACTTATGACAAGTTCTAAGAATAGTAGGAGATGAAGAAATCACTAGAATCTTGAATTGGCTTGTTCAAAACGTATAACATTTTTACTACTTTTTTTAGTAGCATTCTGCTCATTTTTCATAAGAGTAACCCTTAAACCAAATCCTAAACTTAACCATAACCATAAAGTGTAAAACTGTTCCAAAATCCTTAACCCAACCATGATTTTCAGAGGAAAATCAATGTTGTGTATGAAGAAGGAAAGAAAACAAAGCGGTTTGAAATGAGTCAAGGGAGGCATATTACAGGTTATTTAGCCTACATACAGTACATCAGATGCAGCAATTGCATCGATTTGAGTGCATGTTGATAAAGTTATACACAATTCATTAAAGTCACTCGTTCAATTATTACAAGCTGTCATCATGAGACTGTGTTGGAGAAACTTTAGAGATGTACAAATGTTTAAAAAGTTAAAAGAACATCACATTTGTGGACTTTTAGTGCATTTATAATTAATAGGATTTATTCTGATTAAAATAAATAACATATTTATCTTATATCTATCTATATTTATTCTCTCATCCACAATGGAATAGTGTTTTCCACTACCGGAGTCCATGTCTAAACTAATGCATTCCAATTTTTTAAACTCAGTTCCCTATCTGTCACTCACTCGACTTTGTGTCGATGTAGTGACACTAGGGGTCATTCTTGAAAGCCCAGAGACACCTCTGATCTTTGATAAAAGGCCAATGGGAATTGACGAGTGGAATTTGCATGCCCCTCCCCCAGACATACAGGTATAAAAGGAGGGAACGGGCATACCGCTCATTAGATTTTCTCTTCAGAGCTGAATGGTCAATGGTTCAAGCTGAGCAAACGATTTTCATCCCTCACCTCTGCTGGATCCTTATGGCACATAACAGCAGCTTTCTCCCCTCTCAGCAATGGGTGCACTGCAGAGATTGCCCCTGGGTGCTTCAGCAGATCTAAAAGAGTATATTCTGAAAGAGCATTTTCCCTCACAACAGAAAATATATTCCTAAAAGAGCGACACACATCTGAACATCATTTTCGAGACGCATCTGTTTAAAGATGCCTTTTCGGTTGTGTGTTATTCCTGGTTGCGGTCGATACCTCTCACCTTCTGACGGCCATGATCGCTATCTTTTGTGCCTGGGCGCCACCCATGCTGAGATATCTTTTGTAGATGCGTCATGTCCTCATTGCGAGGCAATGACCATGACTACATTGCAGACGCAGCTCGCTTTCATAAGAAAGCAAGCCACCCCAGCGGCTCCCTCTCTCGGTCCTTCAACCTACGGGTATGAGGCCAGAGCAGCGAGCACTGGGGGCAATTCGGGGACCCCAAAGGGACCACCTCCACTGGTTAAATCCCAGCAGACCATTTGCCTGGCAAGCTCGTTTGCTCCAGTTAGGCATACTCTACAAGCCTACTGTGCCGCTGGACAAGCTGCCTCCACCCTGCACGCCATGGCTCTCCTGCAGGTCCACCAAGCCAAAGCGCTGAAAGAACTGCACAAGTGTAGTTCCACCCCGGGATTGATGCAGGAGCTGCGCTCGGCGACCGACCTTGCCCTCCGGGCAATGAAGGTTATGGCGCGGACTCTCGGGCACACAATGTCCAGACTGTTGGTCCAGGAGCACCACCTGTGGCTTAACGTGGTCGACAAGCCACATTTCCAAAACGCACCCATCTCCCAGGCCAGCCTATTCGGCAACACCATCGAGGACTTTGCCCAGGAGTTCTCGGTGGTAAAGCAGCAGACGGAGGCCATCCAACACATCCTGCTTCTTCCCGGCCGCTAGGAAGAAGACCTCAAAGCGCCCCTTAGATGGATGACCCAGGGACGCAAGAATCCACTCCCTGGAGCTGGTAAGCAGACCACTCCATCCCCCGGTGGAGGGCCGGGAGGATAATCTTTTGTTCCTCCAGTAGCTGCGGTACCCAAATTTTTAACAAAAGAGCAGTTTCCTCAGTTCCTGGGTCACATAACCAGTGTGTTTGGCCGTCACCCCGATCACCGGCTTTTCCCGCCAAGCTGTGGCACGGTACTCAAACCCGTATAAACCCAATATATTACGCTCCACTCGCATGTCACAACTCACCCGCCATCTCCTCCTCTGGAGTCAGCAGCACCTCAAATCGCTGTGTGCCACTCAATGCCACGGTTGACGTGCTGTCGCGAAAGGTCAACCACAAGGGAGAGTGGAGACTCCACCCTCCCTGGAATCCTCCCATTGCCCACTCTGGTATGCCCTGACCGATGCCCAACTCGGCATAGATGCACTGGCACACAGCCACGCAAGTATGTGTTCCCCCCAGTGAGCCTACTAGATCAGGGAGGATGAGGAGCAGGTCACCCTAATGGCTCCCTAATGGCCCACACAGACTTGGTTTTTGGACCTCATGCTCCTCGCGTCAGCCCCTCCCTGTCAAATTCCCCTGAGGAAGGACCTTCTTTCTCAGGGACGGGGCACCGTCTGGCACCCGCGACCAGACCTCTGGAACCTCCTTTTCTGGCCCTCGGACGGGATGCAGAAGACCTCAGTGGCCTACCACCTGCCGTGGTAGACACCATGGGCAGGTGGTAGGCCACTCTCTTCAAGCCGCCTGTATGCCTTAAAGTGGCATCTGTTTGCTAAGTGGTGTTCTTAGCAAAGACCCCCAGAGATGCGCAGTCAGCTAAATGCTTTCCTTTCTGCAGGAGAGGCGGCTGTCCCCCTCCACCTTGAAGGTGTACGTAGCGGCCATAGCTGTGCACCATGACACCAGACCTCACCTCGTTCCCTTATGGGACCCTTCTGTAGTCCTGCAAGGCCTGCGTGGGGCTCCCTTTGAGGCCCTAGAGTCAGTAGATCTTAAGGCACTCTTCTTGAAGACTGCCCTCCTGATGGCGCTCACCTCCATCAAGAGGGTTAGGGACCTGCAAGCGATCTCTGTCAGCAAAACGTGCCTGGAGTTCGGTCCAGGCTACTCTCACGTAATCCTGAGACCCCAACTGGGCTATGTGCCCAAGGTTCCCACGACCCCTTTCAGGGACTAGGTGGTGAACCTGCAAGTGCTGCCCCAGGAAGAGGGCAGACCCAGCCTTAGCGTTGTTGTGTCCGGTAAACACTTTGCACATCTATTTGCATTGCACGCAGAGCTTTAGGATCTCTGAGAAGCTCTTTGTCTGCTTTGGTGGACAGCGGAAAGAAAGCGCTGTCTCCAAACAGAGGATCACCCACTGGATCATCGATGCTATAGCTGTTGCCTATTCCAACAGGAGAGTGGTGGCCTCCTGGGCTCTGAGCAGTGGCACCTCTCTAGCTGACATTTGCAGAGCAGCGGGCTGGTCTACACCCAACACCTTTGCGAGAATCTACAATCTCTGGGTTGAGCCGGTCTCGTCCCGTGTCTTAACAAACGAGTAAGTCTTGACAGACCAGTCGGGTACACCGCTTGCGCCTAGTACCTTTCACCTCCCTCGAGCTGAAGATGTGCATAGTTGATTCCCAACAGTGTTCACAAATGTGTTCCCTGGTTGATTTCCTCCTAGCCCTGCGGCAGACGAGTTTGCGGATAAACTCACTGCCAGCCCAGTACTTTTGCTAACCATTTAGCTGAATGGTCGATGGTTCAAGCTGAGCAAACGATTTTCATCCCGTGCTGGGACAGGTTCTCCGCATATGCTGGTTACCCATAGGCAACCCCTTGCGATTGTATTTTCTGCTGAAAAACATTTCCCGGTTTGCAAACTGTGTCTTCCTTGGGCAGAGACCCCTCTGCCCTGGTCTCCATGCTCGTAGAGCTTCTTCCCTATTGGGTAGGACCTACCATGGGACTTCTCCACATGAAATACTTCCAACTAGACTCAGCAAGTCCATGTGACATGTTTCCACTTAATTCACCCTCCCCCTCTCTCTTGGTGGGGTGTGGTCTCCGCAGTGTCTTCCCCTTGGGAGTGACACCCCCCGACACTGACACATGGTCGGTTAGCGAATTCTCTCTTTTTCTGGGGAGAAAAAGAAAAAAAGAGGGAAAAGAGGCACGACTAGGATAAGCCTGTCCCCATTCTTTTGGGTACTCGTCCCCAAAGGGCTGTTCGATACTCACACTTGCGCCAGGGGAGGTTATGGGCTGGCCCTGTGCGCTGGCTAAGCGGCACACAGCAGTCTGCCCATCTCGCATCGCCGATCCACGTAACCAAGTTCAGCTAGTTGTGGCATATTTGTAGGGGACCCCTAGTGTTACTACATCGACACAACGTAGAGTGAGTGACAGATAGGGAAAGTCCTGGTTACTTTTGTAACCTCTGTTCCCTGATGGAGTGATCAAGACATTGTGTCCCTCCTGCACAGCGCTGAACTACTCGCTGAAATGGCCGGGACCTTATTCTTGGCTCCTCAGCACAAAACCTAATGAGCGGTATGCACGTACCCTCCTTTTATACCCGTATGTCCGGGGGAGGGGCATGCAAATACCACTCTCCAATTCCCATTGGCCTTTAATCAAAGATCAGAGGTATCTCCGGGCTCTCAAAAGTGACTCCTAGTGTCACTAAATCGATAAAACGTCTCATTCCCTCCATCAGGGAACGGATGATACGAAAGTAACTAGGACATTTTCAGTTACCGAATGTCATCGTTTTTCAAAATATGTAGTACTATAGAGTGTTTTCTCATATTTTCAATGGACGAATGAATGACATTCCAGTGTGGATGAGAGGCATAAACATAGCAAAAACAATGTGTTTTTGTGTGTGGATGTGGATGGAGACTTCCGAAAACACAGCAAAGCGAGTTTTCTAACAAAAAATGTATTAGTGTGGACGTCGCCTTATATTGGACTGATAATTAAATTCATCCATAAAAAGTGCAAATGACAATTTTTATTAGTCCTGTTAGTCCTATGGATTTAATTTACAAATAAATTTGCCATTAAAAAAAGTTTTTTTCAGAACTTTCAGACATTTCGATATAAATTTTATAGGACCGTGTCTGAATATTGAATTTGCTCCTCTGTGGTGGTACCCTTGTAAAGGTTCCACCAATTTAGTCTAAAGTTGTATTGCAGGATATATTTTAATATATAGTTTCACACACAGACTTTGGCAGAGTTGGTGCATTCACGATTTTTCAAAGCCCCATAGGACCGCACTTGCTTGAATGGTACGTTACCTTGAATAATTTTCCATTTCTATTACAGATGTAATTCCAGTGCTCTTTCTAATGATTCTCATAGAGACAGGAGGCAAGAATTTTGACTTTCTTACTGGTGCACATAGTTTTATTATACAGATAAGGTGACCCCGACAGCTTCCATCTTCCCATCATCATCTTTCTGGCAGGTTGATTGAAAAATATGTCAGGTTTCCAAGGTGAGCCAGAGGGTCTAGGAAGAGAAGAAAGTTTGAAGCGAAACACCAATTGCTTTTTTTTTTTTTAAGTGTTTAAGTGTTTGCTCACAGGCATAACATTGGAAACCTCCACTTGGATTCAGGGTCTTTCAGACTGACAGGTGGTCATCTGTACCACAGCAGTCACACTCTACACAACAATCTAGAAAACCTCTTTGCCAACCAATAGCTAACTGGCAACGTATTGCAATAATTTCCCTTAAATAATCAGAATCATAATGAGCTTTATTGCCAATTGTGCTTACATACAAAAGGAATGTTTTTGGTAATAGGAGAAACAAGAAAGCAAGTGCACACAGAACAATACAGTGAGACACAGAATATAAAACAAGCCAAGAGTATAAAGAGACATACAAACAAATAGGACATATAACATAGAATGGTGTATGTATATGTGCAAATTGTGATTTGATTAATGTATGCTTGACAAAGCTCAGCTACAGTTGTATCAGGTCTGTTAGCCTTGACTTCACAAAAATCAGACTGGTAGTCAGATAAAAGTGTTTACATTTATTTTTAAATAGATTGATTATTCTAGTCTGACTAAAATGGAACTTTTAACGTGCATGTTATCGTTCTGATCTGTGTCAGACCACAATTGGCCTTGGCGTTGGGAGAATGTGTTACTCTCATGCTTTGAAAAACAGTGGTTATGCGTGGCATGTATTAACTCTCCTTCAGCTCAGGTCCTTTAAATATTCAATTATGCATTGTGCCATGCATACTTTGCCATACAAATGAATGCTGTAGCTATTAATAATTACTATTACTAATAATTTAAATTGTTACTAATGTAAAAAGGGAGTTTAGTTTTAACATGTAATAAAAAAAAATGCAATGATTATTTCTTGATTAATGTTCCATTCAAATATATAAATATATATTTACTAGGACTGTCTATCATAATTCAAATAATTAGAAATATATAATCAATATAAAAATTACATAACATTAACATATAATATATTATTTTTTGTTTCAGATGAGTTAAGCATTCATAAGACAAAACAAATTGGCTTTAGCAGTCAATATATTGATTATTTCCATTTTATTAAACACATAAGCCTATTATTGGCCTATTGTATATATTTTAATTAGATTTTTTCATAGGATCTGTGTCGTCTGCGCTATTTAAAATGTTTGCCTATTTAGTATTGTTGGATTGCAGAATCTTGTGACATAAACAACAAATGTCAAGTTAAAAGTAGTTTGAAACTTTGTAGAATGCTTCTCAAGATCGAAAGGGGAGGATCTCAGCTTTCTAATGACATCTATTTTGAGGTATTTGTCCACGCAGTGGCCGAAATATTTTATGAAACAATGAGGGTGGTGAATGAAATGAAAATTAGACTGAACATCTATGGATGAGCACATCTGTGAGGGCAGAGATGTGTTAGAGCATCACTTATATTTCAGATCTGCATAATGGAATGGATGTTGTCGTAATATCTGCCATCTACTGGAATTAAAAGACTTTATACTGGGACATGGAGTGAACAGAACGTCTAGGTTACTGTTGTAACCTCCGTTCCCTGATGAAGGGAATGAGATATTGTATCGAATGAAGAAAAACTTGGGGACTTCTTGAAAGCCTCAGTTACCTCTGAACTTGAGAAATGGCCAATGAGAAATTGGCAGACAGAATTTGCATGTCCCTCCCCTGGACATATGGGTATAAAAGGAGGGAAACATGTGTCTGTCCATTCAGGTTTTGCACTGAGGAGCCGAGAGTAAGGTCCAGCCATAGCAGTGGCTCGGTTCAGCGTCGTGGCCAGGGGGACACAACGTCTCGTTCCCTCCATCAGGGAAGGGATGTTACAACAGTAACCTAGACATTCCCCGTCTGTCACTCACTTCGACATTGTGTCGAGTGAAGCAACACTCGGGGTCCCTATTCAATCACGCCATGCGCTGAACCGTTTAAGTGTGCTGCTGATGCAGGTGCGGGGAGGCAGTTGTGTAAAAGCAACAGTCTGCGTCAGACTGCACATACACTTCCCCAATGCCCCATAAAATCGTCATAAACTTTTTAGGTTTCCTGCACCCCGAAGGGAGGAACAAAGCAACGTGCCAAGCATGGGAGCAGGCCGCGCCAGCCACGCCTTTTCTCTCTCTATGTTTCTCGCATAGATTTAAAGCGGCTGGGGCCATCTTAATGCTATCACACGGATCGGGGAAGGCGTTCTTTTCCATCTCCTATTCTTTCAGGGGGAAAAGACCCCGTGGAGACCACTACCTGCCCAGGCTGGGGGGAGGTAAAGAGTGGCAAAATACGTCACATGGGTTTTCAGGCCACATGTGGGATTGGCGCGGTGGCAGATCCTACCTGCTGCAGAAAACACACACAGGAGGTTTAATACACAAGGGCCCATCCTGTGGAGCACCTATTCCAGTACAGAGTAATTTTAGTACCTGTAACGGGTCTGGTCGGGGAATTCCTCTGCTGAATTCACGGACCAGAGGGCTAGGGAGGAAGAACATCCAGTTAGCATGAATCTAGTAGACTCCCCTTGGGGGAAAGAGTGCACGTGATCACCTCAGTGGAGGGGAAAGGCGCTATTTGCAAGCGAAACACCCAGTCGGACATTCTGCATTCCCGAGTTCTATGGGCTCGGACGTGAGCGAACACGGGACAAGACCGACTCAACCCTGAGATTGTAATATCTCGTAAAGGTACTGGGTGTTGCCCAGCCCGCTGCTCTGCATATATCTGCTAGGGAGGTGCCGTTTGCCAGTGCCCACGAGGATGCCATACTTCTTGTCGAGTGTGCTCGAACCTGCAAGGGGCAGCACTTGCAGGTTCACTACTTGGTCCCTGAAGGGGGTCATAGGAACCTTGGGCATGTAGCCCAACCTTGTGGTGCAGGCAGTCTTAGGATGACATGGGTGTCTTCTGGACTGAACTCCAGGCAGGTGTTGCAGACAGAGAACACTTGAAGGTCCCCAACCATCTTGATGGAAGCGAGTGCGATCAGGAGGGCCGTCTTCAAGAAGAGGGCTCTGAGCTCGACTGATTCTAGCGGCTCAAAGTGGGAGACCATGAGGGGAACAGGTATGGCCTGGGAGGGTTCAACCTCTGGGCGCCTCTAAGGTACCTGATAATCAGATTATGCTTCCCTAGGGACTTACCATCCACTGCGTCGTGGTGAGCTGAAATGGTGGCTACATAAACATTCAAGGACCTTCGTGAAGACGCGAGGGGTCAGGGAAGCACGATCACTTGGCACGTCATGTCCTGCACAATAGAGGAGGTAGAGCAGGCATGGGAAAAGTTGTTTGGTACAGGGGCTACATCACGCTTAAAAAGGAGTAATTCACACAAACATTTTTATTCTATCATCATTTACTCACCCTCATGCTATCCTGGATGTGTATAACTTTCTTCTGCAGAACACAAATTAAGATTTTTATAAGAAAATCCACAAATCACATAAATCAGCATAAAAGTAGTTTAATCCATGTGCCTCCAGTGATTTAATCCATGACTTCAGAAGTGATATGATAGATGTGGTGAGAAACAGAACAATGACTGGTGGAATGTTCTGCTCTGCAAATGTTGCTAAAGGCTAAGCATAATTATAAATTATTTTATCATCTCTACTTTCCTGGTAATTTATTATACCAATTAACACAATCTACATCGGTCAGTATTATTAAAAAAACTAAAAATATTTTGTAAAATATTATTATTAAAAATGTCACTGTTTTATCTTTTACATTAATACTTTTAAAGCTACTCTAGTTATTCAGCCAAAAGTAGTGAGTGGTTTTCTCATTTCCTTGTTAATGTTGTTTGATTAATAGCCTTTATATGACATAGCCTACTAGACAGTGCGCAAGTCGGTCACATGTACACTTCAAGTTCAACATTTCGATGCAAATAAGCTTTTTTCCCACTGTTTAAGTTCACTTTAGACATAAACCACTGCGTTTATATTAAATCCTCACAGAGACGGGCATTGGCGGAATTATAAAGTGTATTTGATAATTTAGGTGCGAACCCCATTAGCGCTCCAACATTAGCCACCTGTCGATCAAACAGCACGCAGCGACAGACGTCAGGAAATAAAAAGTCAATATTTTATATTTCATGTAGATCAACCAACCAGTGGTGCTCTTGCTATAGTGATTGATGTAATGAACTCCCCTTTTCTAGATGTATAACATAGGCTAAATATAGAAAACTATGCAAATGTTTGATCGAGGACATCTCACTTTTTTCCAATAAACATATAGATCATTTTATTGCCCAGCCCTATTGATAACATTGTATTAATCTCTCACAGCAGCCCAATAATCTCAGTGATAGATAGTTAAATTACAGGTTACATTATAGACACACAGAATCTAGTAAGCAGAAATATGAAATTTACCTCGATATGTTTATTCAAATTAGAGGCAGGATTAATGCTGATATATGGCTTGAGCAAATTAAACTCAAATGACACGATCATGCAATTTGTCTTTTTCACTCTGAAAATCCCTTCCAGGTGCAGCCAGTAATGGTCAGCTGTAAACTGTGCTTGAGGAATTCTCCACAGTTGGCGCCAGATCTACAGCTGCCATTCAAGTTTTTTACGTGTGATTTGATTTGACTGGAGTCACGAGACTCTCCCTAGCCAATCATGTTGATAGATAAAAATGAAAATCAGGACAGAGAAGTAGCGAACACAGATGGTGGGAAAATAGCACAGCAAAAGTACAGTTCCAGCACTTAAAATGTGCTCAAGTAAAAGTAAATGTCTAAAAATTTTAAACTACTTAAAAAGTGAATAGCCGCTCTATTCAGTTTCATTGTCGGAAAAAATTAAATAAATAAATAAATGTAAATGGTGACTGAGACTAAGAACGGGTTTGGAACAAAATGAGGGTGGGTAAATTATCATTTTTATTTTTGAGTTAACTATCCCTTTAAATATAAGGTCACACAGCAAACATATGCTATAATAATTGGAAACACAGGCTATTACCCGTGAGTTAATTGTGAAAATCACAGTATATTGCAGACTGTGAGTTCTTGTGCACTGCTGCTGTTGTTGTTGTTGTTGTTGTTGTGTGTACCTAATGTGGACTTTACAAAGGACATTAACTCCATTACCGCTGTGTCCTTAGGCCTGACACTATAATTTTATTGTGGAAATGGAGAACAACTTCATCATTTACTTCAATTATTGCAGAAAATTTGTCAGTGTGCTGCGAAATGAGTCAACATCCACTCATAAATCAAAGCAGCATAAAAGAATCCCCACTGAGACTCATTCTCCTTATGAAGCAAACATCCCATAAAAATACACAACCCCAACTCATATATACACATGCTTACTGTATTTTATTGTCCGTCAAATATATAAACACAAAAAATATTTGTATGTCATATGAAATACACAACTTTGATGTGAAATGGATCAGAGCTACATGGCTGTGGGTGTTGATTTCTACTTCATGCTTTCAAACGTGTCCTTGTCACAGTCACCACATCATTAAAGGTACGTATGTGTTGCACCCCAAAGAAATCAACACAGAGACAAGGTGAGGAACATGCATGGAATTTGATATTCTCACTAAAAAAGTAAACGTTTTTCCTTTTATGCTCTATAGACCTTTTTCTCAGACTGTGATGACTCATTTCCGCCTTATTTAGCAGTGTAAATCTTGCAATTTTGTTTTTATATTATACGTTTAAAAAAATATTCCATGTAAATTTACAACATTATACTTATTGTTATATTAGCCTGGAATTAGTTTTAAAAAACGAATTACCTCAGTGGCGAAGGGTGTCGATTACAGCTACTGAGAGTTTGACAGTGAATGTGGGATCTTCTCCCATCTGATTGCTTAATCCATTGCTCTATTTTATTCATCTTCTGGATAGTCAAATGTAATAGTGGACATTTGGTCTTGGAATAAATGGGTAAGTGAAAATAATATTTGCTGTGATCTCACCGCTGTCGAAGTTTACACTGCAAACGTTTACTTCTGCGTTCCAAAGCCCGGAGTGTGAAAACGGTCTATTGTGCTCTCGTTAATCAGTCAAACCAACAACTGCTTTATTCATTTTTATTAGTAAATGTTAGGGTTGTCGATTTAATGTATTCATTTAGTGTGATTAATTTTATAAAATTAATAATTATGTTAAAAATTATGTGAAAATAAAATGCAATTAATTATTTCCCCTGACCCGTGTTGTCAGGTAAGCTGTGCTGTATTTGCATTCCACAGTCAGCAGGTGGCAGTCAGCACAGTCTCAGCTTGGAATAACGCACTTTATAAAACCAATGGAATCAGACGAAAAAATAAAATACAAATTAATTAGGAGCAATTTGCACTCCTAAAATTTAATTTGTGCTCAGAGTCAGTTGTTCAGTTCTTGAGAGTTACTGTAGATAGAGCTTTAATTGTTGGTGACATCAACATTCACATAGATAATTAAAATGACACATTGGGATTAGCATAAATTGATATTCTCAACTCTCTTGAAGTCTGACAAAATATGACTGGACCAACTCATCACCATAATCATAAGCTAGATTTAATTCTGTCATATGGAGTTGATTTTGATACTATAGAAATTCTACCTTAGAGCGATTACATCTCAGATCATTACCTTGTCTTTGGTTTGCTGCAATCAGCTAATGTCAGTCAAACTACACTATGCTATCGTTCAGGTAGAACTATTATTTTGACCATTGAAGATAGCTTCCCAAATAATCTTCCAGAATTGTTTCACATAATCATTAAGCCAAAAAGTCTACAAGAATTGTATGGAGCTAAAAGAGTCTCAATAAAGATAAATGCACACACTACATTCACATATGCACACACAGGATTCATACATGCACACACAGGATACACAAATGCGCACAAAATTCACAAATGCACGCACAAAATTTAAAAAGCACAGAAGATTCACAAATGCATAAAAAAATCATAAATGCACACAAAATTCATAAATACACACACAATTCAGAAATGCAAACAAAATTTACAAATGCACACAAGATTAAGAAATGCACAGGACAAGATTCAGAAATGTATTTCTGATGCACGCTCAAATATATCTTGATTTACAAACTTTTTGCGGTCTGTGAACTTCACTGCATTTGTGTGTGAATTTTGAGACTCCCCTGACTTGGCTCGACACACAAATGCCTTTTTTTAAACCAGGGATGATCTGGAACCAATCAGATATCTCCCTTGTTTTAGCCAATCACGAGAACGCACCCCACGTGGGGGATTGAGCCAATCACATGAACGCGTTCACACAGCGCGTGCATGTGGTGCGGGCGCGTTCACGGTCATTGTCACTCAGTTGAGACCACAACATGGCTTCTGGCAATGACAGGGGAGCGGTAAGTATAACTTAATGTGTTTAGCTAGTTATAGCTACGGAAGCTCAAAGAGGCCATGCGTTATTATTATTTTTCTGTCTCGTTTTCTCGTGATCTCGACATAACTAAGGTTGTTATCTCGTGATCTCGACATAACAAAAAGTTGTTTTCTCGTGATCTTGACATAACAAAAAGAATCTTCTGTGCTTTTTACATTTTGTGCGTGCATTTGTGAATTTTGTGCGCATTTGTGTATCCTGTGTGTGCATGTATGAATCCTGTGTGTGCATGTATGAATCATGTGTGTGCATATGTGAATGTAGTGTGTGCATTTATCTTTATTGAGACTCTTTTAGCTCCATAAAATCTGAAGTAATACCAGAAAATATAAATACAGTCTACTCTAGCACTCTTGATAGTGACGCTTCCCTTTGATTAAAGAAAAAAGCCCTGCACCATAGCACAATGATCACACTCATGTTCTCAAAAGAGCAGCTTGGAAAATAGAGCACAAATGAAAGAATACAAAATTAGAAGTATTTTGTGGTGCATGGAAGGATAGTGTATGTAGCTACAGGCTGTCAAGCTGCCAGGTCAGCATATTTGAGCAAACTCATAGAAAATAACCACAACAATCCTAGGTGTTTATTCAGTATTGTGGCTAAATTGGTTAGGAATGAAGCCTCAACTGAACCAGATACTCTGTCATAGCACATTAGTAATGACTTAATTAATTTATGTCCAGACAACATAGAAATAATCAGAAATAAAATTGTAATTATGCAATCAACTGTCACAGCACTTCAGAAAACAGTGTCTCATAATTTTAATCATGAGCAACTTCATTCCTTTGCTATTTTAGGTCATGAAGAGCTAACAAAACATTTATGTTACATCCAGTATCAACTAAGCTCTTAAAAGAGGTATTTCCTGTAATCTCAGAACCTCTTCTTAATATTATTAACTCCTCACTATCCTAATAACTCTCAGGTTACTTTGCTGTGACCCTTGTTCCCTGAAAAAGTGGAACAAGATGCTGTGCTTGATTCAGCGCTTTGGGAATATGTGTGCAACACGTCAATGAAATTGACTAGAATTTATAGCCTCTGTTGGTGACATCATCAGAAGTTCCAGGACGCCACAGGTGCATCGTCAGGTATTTGTCTGAAGAGCAGTCCTGGGACATCCTCAGTGCGGCAATGATGCACAGCATCTCATTCCGCTTTTTCAGGGAACAGGGGTTACAGCAAAGTAACCCGAGACGTTCCCTTATCGAAGTTGCACTTAATGCTGCGCTGGATTCAGCACTTTGGAATGAGAATACCCATGCCGCCGCACTGTGGGTGTCTGGGCCCCTTACGGTTGTGTTGTTTGTGCTCACAAGAGCGCGTTGACTCAAGGACATAAGACCCTGGAGTGACATGAACATCCAAACTATAAAATCTTATGAATGTGTGCGGAGAGGAACAGACTGCCACATTAAAAACATGCTGTAGAGGGACCAGCATGTTTTTCTCAACCAGACACTCAAGGACTATTGCTAAGTCCCATGAAGGGATCCTGGTCCTAACGGGAGGCCTCAGTCGCCTAGCTCCATGACCAAAGCGAGTGAGCAAAGGATGTTTCCCTAGTGGCACTCCGTCAATCAATGCGTGGCAAGGAGATAGATTGGCTACATAAACCCTGAGAGTGGCTGGATATGTGCCCTCTGATAATTTTTCCTGCAGAAAGTGCAGAACTGAAGCAATCTGGCAGTTAAATGGATCTGCATTACGTGCAGTACACCACCTTTCAAAGACAGCCCATTTATTGGCATAAGTTATTCTAGTAGGAGCCCTAGCACTCAGAATGGTCTCAATAACTTCAGGTGAAAACCCAGTGTACCTCAGTTGGTACCTTTCAGGGCCAAACATGAAGGTTCCACAACTCAGGCCGGGGATGAAATATTGTCTCCTAGACTTGAGACAGGAGGTTCCTCCTCACCAGTATCTCCCAAGGTGGACCGTCGAGGAGAGCTATTATCTCCGAGAACCATACTCTGTTCGGCCAACGCGGCACCATCAGTAGGAGGCAAGACCCTCGTTGGCAAACTCTGGCTATAACTCTCGGGAACAGAGAAACTGGAGGGAATGCATACAGGCATATATTGGGCCATGTATGTGCCATTGCATCCAGACCAGGGGATGGATGACTCCGAGAGAAGTAGACGGGACATTGCGCTGTCTGTTAGGAGGCGAAGAGGTCTACTTCTGCTTCGTAAAATCTTAGCTAGATTTGTTTCACTACCTCGGGGTGGAGATTACATTCTCCAATCGGTATTTTTTGTCTGGACTATAAGTCCACTCCCACATTCAGGCATCCAGGGATATATACTGCTCCGAGTGACAGGAGCTTGCCCTGGGCCCAAAGTAGAATCTGTTGTGCCAGTCTGTTTAGCTGGCGTGACCGTAGACCTCCTTGATGGTTTATGTAAGAGACTGCCGCTGTGTTGTCCACTCGCACCAGGACATGGCAGCCTCTCAAATGCTTGAGGAAGTATTTCAGGGAAATACAGCCATCATCTTCGACACAGTTGATGTGCCAATCGAGCTGATGGGCCTCCCATTCCCCTTGAGCTGGACGACCACTTAAGACCGCTCCCCAGCCCGACAGGGAGGCGTCCGTCGTTAGCAATCTGTGACGGCAAGATTAATCTAGAGTGGGACCCAAAGCGAGGAGCCGGGGTCTGAACCACATAGAAAGGGTACGTAGCTCACGGCACATAAACCTTATCTGCCTTCGGGAATGGGCCCTTGGGTGAAATCCCCTGGCTTTGAGCCAAAACTGAATATGCAGACGGCCCATAGGAATCACCGAGGATGCAGAACTAACATCCGTTGATACGTTGATACTGAAGAACAGTACAATTTTGGCCTAGCCTGACTTTGCTCAGGGTATGCTGAAGGGTCTCGATTCTAGCAGGAGATAGCTGTGCCCGCATCATGATCTAATTCCATATGATCCCTAAATACATCAGGGATTTTTCTTGCCGTTGATTTTCAACACCGAAGCGACCAGGTGAACTAAGACAACATTCCCGTGCTGTAATGCCAGTTCTTGTGACTGTGCTAGATTCAGCCAGTCGTCTATATAATTAAAAATGCGGATGCCCTGGAGTCATAATGGAGCCAGTATTACATCCATGCACTTTGTGAATGTGCGCATTCGGCTAGGCCGAATGGAAGAACATGATATTGGATAGCTTCACCCCCAAAAGCAAATCTCAGGAACTTAATTAAAATATGGAAATATGCATCTATGAGATCGATCGTGAATAACCAATCATGATGTTGTATTTGTGACACAACCGTTCTGACAGTTAACTCTTTCCCCGCCAGCGTTTTTAAAAAAAAGTTGCCAGCCACCGCCAGGGTTTTTGACGATTTTCGCTAAACTTTAATGGCCCGCAGAATATTTTCTTCCATGAATTTATGAAGATGCTATATATCACAATAAAGATCTGAGCCTCTGCTTTTAGGCAAAAAAAACATTTTATTTTATCTTCATTTGTTCTTTTTTTATTGTGACTTGAACAGAGGTCGGTTTTGTCAAAAAACAACATTTCAGACAAAAAGCTGATAAAAAGGCATGTTTATGTCTGATATTTTGAGCTTCTCAATACTTCACTTCTTCATGTTTGAGACGATCGCAGTCTGTTTCTTTGATCAAAGAGTTGCGTACTCTTTCAAAACATGCGCAGGGGTCTTCCTTACCGTATAACACCTAAAACACGGAAACCGGAAAATTCCGTGTTTGGCGGGGAAGTGTTTTTTCATAAAACACGGAAAATTCCGTGTTTGGCGGGGAAAGAGTTAACATCTTGAACTTGAGATCCTTGATCAAACGGTTCAAGCCTCGAAGATCTAAGATTGGATGCAATCCCTCATCCTTCTTGGGAACATGGAAGTATCTGCTGTAATAACCTGACTAGAAGGGGAACATATTATATGGTCCCTCTGACCAGAGGATATTGCAGCTCTTGTGACAGCAAATGTGTTTGTTCCGGTTTCACGGTAGTGGGAACCATGCCTTTCAAACGCGGAGGACGGGTACCCCCACAAGGCTGGGTGCAAGACCATCAGGACTTTCTCTTTTTAGAAATAATGGTCCTGAGGTCTTGCTTTGGAGGCTGCTGAGGGCTGCGAGCTGATCTGCACTCTTTGCAAGGGGGAGCACGACTGGTTGGTCCTTTAAATGATGATGCCATACCAGGCGAGAGATAGCCCACGAGCGTCTCTTTTACCCGTGGCATCATCGTATACCCCTGAGCCTTAGCACCTACGCTAGTCGAATATGTCGACGTTGAGGGCACGAAGACACGGGAAGTATAAGGTGTCTTCCATGAACGAGTCAACTCATCATGGAGGTCATCAAAGAAGGGGAGAGACTTACTTTGAGTTCCCTCTCCCTGTCCACCAGCCAGAAATATATCCTCTAATTTTGATTGTTTGGGGGTCTTTTGTTCATGCGGCCAGTCTAACTGTAGTCTGGCCACCGCACGAGTAACTACATCGAGTAATTCCTCAAACGTTTTATTATTACGCGAGAAATGCTCAGAGATCCACGGTTGGATCTGGAGAGAGAGAGCGAGTGATAGGGACGGACCCGTCTCTCGCTCCTCAGCCAGATCCATACGTGAGCCCCACGATGAAATGGCGGGGGCTGGCCCTTGGAAATAAGCGAGGCAAGCGCGCAACATTTTAACTATGAGAAGCTCACAATGCTCACAGCCCCTCACTCCAACGCAAGAGCAGTGTGCTCTTCCCCCAAACAAACAAAGCAAAACTGGTGTGTGTCTGATTCAGCCATACCACGTAGACATGGAAACGCACACCATTTGTTTTGGTTTTCGCTCATTTTCTTTGTATTTCACACTTAAGTGATAGACGAAAGAAGAAAAGAGGAGGAAAAGATTTCTGCACACTGCCTAACGAATCTAAGGAAAATCAGAGGAAAATATAGAATTTGAAAGTCTTGAGAAGCACAACACACCACAGAGTGGTCTGAAGACAAAAGACATGACGATACACCTGTGGCACATCTATTTATAGCCCTGGAACTGCCGCATTCTGATGATATCAGCAACAGAAGCTTTAAATTCTAGTCAATTTCATTGACGTGTTGCACACATATTCACAGCTGGTCACTCCTAAAAGACGTTCGCAAAGCGCTGAATCAAGCGCAGCATTAAGTGCAGCTTTTGATAAGGGAGCATGAATGCAAAAGTGATTGTGTTTTACAAAGCGTTCTGATTCTACGCTTTCAAATGATTTCACATATGCCTCAATTATGTATTCATGGACATTTTAAGCATACAATTATTTTGTGGTATTGCCCCTGAGTTTATGGGTATTACTTAAGTATTATTCAATATTACCCTTCTAACATTTATAGCCTGCAATGGTGAATTATAAATGCACCATTCTTGTAAGAAGTCATTGATATTGTTGTATGTTTGTTTCAAAAACCATGTAAGGTTTTTATTAATATGTTGATTTAATAAAGCATTAAAATGATAATTTATTCAAATTAATGATGTAATGATAAATCACAGTTGAAAGACAATTTATACCCCACTGGCAATGTATGAACCCAGAGCACAAACCATTGTGTGCTGTCTACGTCCTTAATTCACATTTTTCATTCTGTCCTTGCAAAAAGTGTTTAAAACTCATTGTGGAGGCAGATTGCTCAGTAGGCGCTTTTGTGATTAGGAAATTATCATTGTAGTGAAGATGAATCACCAAAAAGCATCTTATTTGGGAATCCCCATGCTCGTAAACATGTCATGACAGTTACAGACATCAATAACTGCATTTTTCCCAAACTTTTTTGTAGGATTGTAGGCCTGTGTGTGCATACAATTGTGTAGGATAAAGTATAAAGATGATATCTAGACAACTAGAGTCCAGACTGAAGTTTCAACATATGCATGTTGCTCCCTTGAACAAACAGCTTGGTGTTTCCATGACAGTGAGTGCAAGAGAATACAAGACTCTACAGTGGCTTTCTGCTCAATGTGCTTTGATATAATTATATAATGCTGAATGTGTGGTACCTTTAAGTGATTCAAAATACCACAAGTTCCATCTCACCAAAAAAATCATATTTGAAACACGAGAGGTGCTAAACCCTGTAAAACTCACAGCCATAATCTTAGGGTGTTGTGGGTGGTTGCTAGGGCATTGCTGAAGTGGCTTCTAAGGTGTTATGAGTGGTTTTTAATTAATTGCTATTTGGTTGCAAGTGAAGGGCTCACCCCGAAATCTCTATCATTTTCAGGTCTGTAAATCTATGGGAGTTTTAAAATTGTGAGCCATTTTGCTTAAAGAAAGTGAACATAGACTTACTCTCCCTTTACCATAAGTTCAGGGGTGAGACAATTAAATAAATAAGCAGTTTTATCTATAACATCATGAAATTTCCTAACTTTCATGAACGTACCAGAAGCTTTCTCTGTGTTTGTGTTCATTTAAAATCCCACACTGCAGTGATGCCCCTATACTGTATGTTCGTATTTAATTAAAAGTGCAAATTTTATCTGCAACTATTTGCACCAGGCAATTAGCTCCTGCCTTATTTTAACATTTGCATTGCATCAACTACATTTCCAAGCTTGGTAGAGCATTGCATTGCAAAGGACAGGGGTTCAAGTCCTGAAGAGCATGCACAAAATTCAGCTATTGTGTTTTTGTGACACTATTGGTTAGGTTCAGGGAAGTCGGTTTTGTTGATATAAAAATCGATGGAGCATTAGCTTTAAAATGTCATCTCTTCTGGAGAACATTTTCATCTGCTTTTACATATACATACATACATATATGCATTTGGCAGACGCTTTTATCCAAAGCGACTTACAGTGCAATTATTACAGGGACAATCCCCCCGGAGCAACCTGGAGTTAAGTACCTTGCTCAAGGACACAATGGTGGTGGCAGTGGGGATAGAACCAACGACCTTCTGATTAACAGCCCTGTGCTTTAGCCACTACGCCAACACCATCCACCATGTGGTGCTTTTAGCACCACAAAGTGGACATTTCACATCACAACTGCAACAATACATGTAAAGAACCACATAATATTATTTTGCAAAAGATTTCACTAGTGACGTAATTATCTTGACATCAGACTGAAATTATTTTTACTTTCAGTAAATAATTAAATCAGAAATTTGAATGAATTGAGCAAATTGTGTGATTCATTGGATATATATATATATATATATATATATATATATATATATATATATATATATATATATATATATATATATCACAAATTCATCCAGTACAGTAATAAAATTGTGCCAATACGCTTTAAGGAGCAGAATAGACTTACCACAGAATATTCTCTTCACTGAAGCTGATCAGGTCAAACTGTACTCCAAGGCTTTCCACAATTTTCTGTAAATTGCTGTAGATGTCAGATTACATTGGGGCCCCAACCTTCTTTATCCCCACCTCCAGCTGTTAGTCGTACTACAATATTATCGCATGACAGCAGACTCTCCTAGAGGTACAACCTGTGCTCATCAGCCCTTTTGTATGAAAGATTGTTTTATAAAAAACTGTTTAAGATAGCTAATGATGCTAAAATTTGCATAATTATAAAATGCATTTGAACTGGGCTATACACCGCTACAAACTGAATATACACCTACTGAGTAGCAAAAAATGTAAGCATGATCAACACACTCTTTTACAGAAATGTCATGTCTGTACAGCTAAAATGTCACTCTTTTGCCTTATTAAAACTACATTCAAACTAATTTTGGAGGATTGCTTTACTCAAGGTAAACTTAAGTAAAAATTACTTACATTTTGTGTTGTTTCTCACTTAAACCTATCGTATTGCTTCAGAACACTTGGAATATGACGCACAAGTCGCATGGACAACTTTTATGATATTTTGGGGTCCTTTTAAAGCTTTAAAGTGAGTCAGTAGTGCCACCATTATTGTAGCAATGCCACATATGAGACATGTAATAACCTTAACACTTGTGCATTTAGCATCCTTGTTAGAGCACCTGCCTCCCACGCTGGAGACGTTGGTTCGAGTCCTATACCGAGCGGGTAGAGCAGGACCGGTTACAATGGTGCCGTGACCCGGATGGGAGTACGTTTTTATTGGGGTGAGTGTAACAGGATCCAACTGGTAGATAGCTGTGCAGTGTGTAAACCTCACTCTCCTGACCTCAAGAGGTGCGCTAGAGGCTGTAGCCTTTAGCGTAATTGTTAGAGCACCCGCCTCCCACGCCGGAGACGTACGGAGTCCCATACAGAGTGGGTAGAACAAGAGCGTCACACGTGTTTCCTTTTGTCACTAAGAAATGTATGCTATGTCTTTAAGAAATTCCTCTATACCTGACAGGAAGTAGGACGTAGTTACCATCAGGTATAGAGGGAGCCAGCACGGCTCTGGAAAGAGGCCTGTTATTTGTTCAGTGGACTTTTGAGCCTGCCTTGATTGTGGAGTACATCTTTCATGTGGATTATTGTTTCACAGATGTACTTTGTCCTCAAGAGCTTGCACAACAGGATTGTACTAAGAGCATATAGGACTGTAAATACATGGGTAGGCACAGTGGACACTTATTGGATACTTTCTACGGACAGCACAGAAGATTCTAAAAGACAACCCATTTGCTTGGACTGAGAGTATTTCTTTGTGTATCTATTGTTATATATGCTGTACACTGACAGCCAAAATTTGGAATAATGTTATATTTACCTTTACTTTTCTTTGTTTTCTTCAAACATCACTTACAAGCCTTCTCATCACTGACAATTTGCTAAACTTATACACTAAATAGTTTGAAAAGCCATAAATAAATGATGAAGGATGGGTAAAATGTTTCCAATTCAGTTTTGAGACATTCATAAAAAAAAAAAAAAGTTGAAATCTGTGTGTTTTAATAAACATCAACCCATCCCAAGTTGAAGAAAGACCCAAATCTTTAAAGACCTACTGTGAGCTCCATGGTTGATACTCAATGGTGTATGCTCCTGTTGAAGCCATCAGTCCACATTATTTCAACTTTTTCAAGATTAAAAAAATAAATAATAATCTTATTCAGTAACTTTAGTGGCTGTTATAACTAGTTAATTTTCAATCTGATAATTTTTTATATATAACCAAATGCCAAAGGGTTTATCACAGTAAATGTTTGGAACTACACCACTTCATGTTGCCTGAAAAAGAATACAAAATTTACTTTGATCCTGAAAGAATTGAGACCTTTTTAAAAAACAATGTATAATTACTACATATACTGTACATGCACAGTTAATCCAGGTACAAGGAAAATATTATTAGAGGTAAAAAATGGAAGTGCACGTAGTTCTAGCAGGAAGACTACCAGCTGTACATCACATCATTAGCTGGGTAATTCCTAGCCAATCACATGTAAGCCATTGCTTTATAAGTCTGCTCACAATCTATCACATTGCTGTTTCAGTGTGCTAACACGGCAACCTCCACCACCCCACCACCACCAGTTGAGTCCAGTCCTGCACGGGGATAGGCTCCTCGCCCCTGCCTCCAATCTCCGGCAGGACATGACGGTTCCAGGTACAACTCCCTCGGACCGCCGGACGGGGCCTACACCAAAGAGAGAGAGACAATACTTTCTGTTTTACATTTATCAAATAAATGGCATCTTAAACTTCACTCAAGCCTGCGTGTTTTCCCGATAGAAGTACATTTCTTTGGGACAAGTTTGCCCCCACCATTCCACAGGTAATTGGCTGTCTAATGTTACATTGTTCGGCATTTGTTCATATGATGTGACGGATTGTTAATTTAATTTAGCTTTATTAATATTCATTAACTTAATGAAAGCAAGGCAGTGACCTGACTGGTTGCCTTGTGATGCCATCAATGGTGGTAAAATAACAGAACATTTCCTCATCTGAGGGTATTTTTAGTGGAAAGCATCTTTTTAAGAGATTAGCACTTTATTTTATGGATTTGGCAGGGTTTCATTTTCTTAATCTATTCATCTTTACATTTCTTTAAAAAACAAAACAAATCTGTCTTTCTAGAAATTCTTTTTGTCAGTATCTAGCACAGAGTATCTGTATCAGAAAGGCTGCTTCACAGTTATCGCACACTGTCATGTCAAAAGTACTTTTTTTCTATTGATGTGTTCTGAGTCAGCCTTCAGAGGGGAAAGCAATTCAATCTTTGCCGCTTTCTTCCCAACAGAGCCCCATTTTGACAGACGCTCTCTTCAACATAATGCGCTGCTGACACATAAGATGTGACAAACTCATTTAAAAGGGATAATTCATTTTTTCCAACTTGGTATGGTGGCCACACGGGGTTTTCTTACTTTTTTTCTGACTTCTCTCCCAAAACGTTTCTATACTGTTATATTCGATTTCAGATGTTTTACAAGAGTTCTGCTTGAAAATACAAAGTAAAGGAAAGCTTGAAAAGGAAGAAAATAGGAAATGTCCAATGTGTGATTGCAATAGTGAACTAATATGTGCCTCTTGGAATCTATTGCTCAAAACATACAGAATGACCAGTATAGCACGATTCCCAAACAAATGACTCTTATGAACAGATTATTTTGAATACACAGTACAGCGTGAAACAAACAGCATGACTAGTTTAGTCCGACTGATGAACAAATTACTCTTATTAGGCTGTTCTTTTGAATCTACATTCCCAAACCATTGACTCTTATGTGACTTTTTTTATCTAAAGCGTGAAACATACAGTGTGACCAGTGCAGTCTGATTCCCAAACAAATCTCTTCAATAAGTCCCTAATTAGCCCTTTATATACTGTGTATATTTATATATCCGATTCACAACAAATTACTCTTGAGCCGATTCTTTTGAATCTACAGAATGAAACGTACAGCGAGACAAGTCCGATTCTCAAATGATTGACACTTATGATTGACACAGCCATTGTAGCCCGATTCCCGAACAAATTACTTTATTAAGACAGTTCTTTAGAATCTACAGCATGAAACATACAGCATGACCATCGTGGTCTGACTTCCTAACAAATTATTATTGTGCTGATCCTTTTAAATCTACAGTATGAAACATAAAACTTGACTAGTATAGTCTGATTCACAAATGATTGACTGTTATGAGTTGGTTCTTTTGAATCTGCAGGACCATTGTAGTCTGATCTCCAAACAAATGACTCTTACATGCCAATTGTTTTAGATCTACAGGGTGAAACATATAGTGTGACTACTGTAGTCCGATTCCAAAATGATTGACTCTTATGAGCCGGTTCTTTTGAATCTATGAAATATACAATGAACAAGTGTAATCTGATTCCCAAACAAATGGCTCTTATGAGCCGGTTCTTTTGAATCTAGAGCATGAAACATACAGCACGTTCAGTGTGGTCCGATTCATGAACAAATTACACTTATGAGATGATTCTTTTGAATCTTCAGTGCGAAATATACAGCGTGACCAGCGTAATCCAATTCCCAAACTATGACACTTAAAAGCCGAAATAAATAAAAAATGTATAGCACGATCAGTATTGTCTGAATACCCCAAAATTACTCTTATGAGTCGGTTCTTTTTTATCTACACCACAAAACATACAATGCTTCTTATCAAAGGAATGAGTCTTATCAGTCGTTTCTTATTAGTGTTTGAAAAACTTACTGAACAACTAGTCATTCATTTGGTTAGGTCCGACTCAAAACAAACCAAAAATTGTCACTGTGTCATGTGTACTTAAAGCTTTTGAGACTTGACAATGTCTTTTGATACACATGATCAGTTTAGTGGTAATTCGTGGAGTTTTAGACAAATTTATGAATGACTAAAGTATCATAATTAAAAATAAACATATGTTTTGCAAGAATCTGTTCTTTAAAAATAAGAAATTATCCCTTGGTAATAGGCTGCTGATTTGAGTTACTCCAATAAGCACTGCATTTCTTCCTTCTAAATATTTCTTATTATACAAAAAGAATCATTAATGGTACCATTAAGAATCTGAATCAGAACCGGAATCTTTAAAATCCTTACAATTCTAATGTATAAGTTTGATATAAATGACAAGACGCTCAAGAACAAATGACATTTTACAACATTGATGTCAAACCTGGTGTGATTCGTATCGTCGCACCATATTTAACCTGACTGTAAAAAACAAATGAGATCTGGATATTCTGCTAAATATCTCTTCTTGTGCTCCACAAAAGAAAGAAAGTCAAACTGTTTTAGAATAGCTTGAAGGTGAGTAAATCATGAGAGAATTCATTTTTTGGGGGGTGAAATAACCCTTTAACCATCATGCTTCTTGTGTTCAGGCTTAATGCAATCTCCTAACACAATCACAACGAGTCGACAACGTTGCAATTATGGACTACTACAAGTTTCATCACCACAATGGATGTCTGAAATAAAGCGCACACCCTGAGCAGTCAGTGATGATGAGCCAATGTAATGTCCAATTATTCTGACGTTAGTGTGAACTCATCTCAGTCGGTCTCCAACAAAAAGAGCTTTAGCATCTTGTTAGAGCTTGCCAGAAAATATGCAAACTTGTCATGAGAGATAATTACAGCCGTCTGAATCCCATCTGCTGGCCGTTGCCCAAATTGACTTGGAATTTCATGGTTAATGTCGCCATAGATGTGCTGTAGGGAAAATTCAAATGGAGAATGTATGCAGCAGAATTATTTATGTAGTTGTTTGTTTCTCATTAAGGCATGCTTGCAGTGTCAGTTTTGATACCGTTCCAAATAAATTAGATGCATCATTTTTTAATTCATTTCACTTCCAAGAAACACAAAGCGAACTATTAAATACAAGGTCACTCAAACCTTCCCTATGCTTGACATTGTCAGAGAGCAATGACATTGACACATGCACACTGTCAAGTTTGCAAGCAAAGTTTTAAAGGCATAGTTCACACAAAAAAAGGGACGATTGCTTCTCTGATGACCTCCTTAGAGGCAATCTTAATAATCATGCATAAATCTGCAGTATATATATATATATATGCAATGTACTGCAGCCAAATGATTGGCTGATTAGATTATCGCATGGATTATTGGTGCCAGATGGGCTGGGATGAGTATTTCTGTAACTGCTGATCTCCTGGGATTTCCACACACAACGGTCTCTAGAATTTACTCAGAATGGTGCCAAAAACAAAAAACATCCAGTGAGCGGCAGTTTTGTGGATGAAAATGCCTTGTTGATGAGAGAGTACAACAGAGGATGGCCAGACTGGTTCAAACTGACAAACACTTTAAAATTGTGGTGAGAAGAATAGCATCTCACAATGCTGTTTTGTTGGCACGAGGGTGACCTACACAATATTAGGCAGGTGGTATTAATGTTGTGGCTGATCGGTGTGTGTGTGTGTGTGTGTTGCTCATTTGGGCAATGCAAGTTTGGAACTGCTTGCGTCATTTCCTTATCCCATGTGCCCTTAATCTTCCTGTCTTTACTCTTCTGTAATTAAAAAAGCCCCAAAAACTAAAATACTTTCTGCCCTATTTGTTCAACAGAAGTACAATGTGACATTAGGTCCCCTTTGCCATCCTGCAATACTGACATACACCGCAAAGAGTTATCAAACAACTTCTACCAGTGCATTACCAGTTGAAGTGCATTCTAAAAGAAGTGACAAATTGGGAATGAGAGATCCCATTTAAAATGACTCTCGTTCTGAAATTACACTCAAATAAAACAGATCAAAATGTACAAGAAGCTACTTAAAAAGTGTGTGAGGTATCTCTAATTAGCACTGTGTGGGTGTGTTTTGTAGTGTCACACATTTTTAATTTGTCACATCCGTTACTTGTCCCTGTCCCCCTCGTGTCTCTGTTGTTGTCTCTAAGCCTTGTCCTTGCACTTGCATAACATGTTTCCATAGAATATAAAGACTGTTTTTGACTGTTTCCACTTTTATCACTAGTGTTTTTAATGGGAGACTCATTTCATCTCTGGGCTTTGTTGACAGGTCATCACTTGGCTTACTAGCCAAGCAGCCTTTAATAGATGCCTCTGCCTGCAAACGCTACATAAACTCTTCACAGAGCACAATTGGATTTAGATTGGTGCTGTACATCAACCCTCCAGTGGCAGATCAATAACGATTATGTGAAATGTACATCATGCATGATGTGGTATGCCACAGGCTTTATTATATGATTAATTTATTCATTAATGAGCCATTTTAGCTTGTGACATTGAAGAGAGGTTTTATCTATCTGGGTGGAGCAGATGATTTTTGAAATGGTGACCATCGAACACAAAGATGAAGAGAAAATTTATAGTGTGATGTAATGTAGTGTAAGGTGGCATTAGAGTGGTTAATGATGGCATAATGATTCCCTAACAGACTGTACCTACACTATTAAACTCGAATTTTTGAAAAAACTCAAATGTCAAGAGACATCGTGCACTTTACATTTCACAAGGCATCAGCTTGCAGATTACTAAATGTGTACATTTTCAGAATAACATGCTTTCCTGTGCAAGATACTCTGCCACAAAGGGTGTTGTAAATGGCTGCCAGTGTGCATTGCAGGCCGATTTCAGCTGAAAAAATGTAACATACCTCTTCTAATCAAGTCGCACAAATTGAGATATCATTCATGTCTGTAACACAAAGAGTGAGGGACGAGTTTTACGGCAAATTTTCGTAGTTAGGAGTTTGTTAAAAAACCTAGGAGCAATAAAAATAGTAATGCCTCAGCAAGCACCACTAATAATTGATTCTCCAAGATCAATCCAAGAAGAGTCTTGGTTTTGCTACTTAATGTAAGTGAATGGGGCCAATTCGTAAACGTTAAAATACACACTGATTCAAAAGTATAGCAGTAAACAATACATGTTAAAGGGATAGTTCACCCCAAAATTTTAATTGTCTAATCTTTTATTTACCCTCATGATATCCCAGATGTGTATGACAATTTTCTTCAGCAGAACACATTTTAAGA
The DNA here is from genome assembly GCF_025860055.1 of Xyrauchen texanus. Lineage (NCBI taxonomy): Eukaryota > Metazoa > Chordata > Actinopteri > Cypriniformes > Catostomidae > Xyrauchen > Xyrauchen texanus. The sequence continues at coordinate 5,836,735 of NC_068279.1, read as the reverse complement.
TTTTTTTTTTTTAAATATCTCAGCTCAGTACTTCCTTAAATTGGATACAAGTGGATGGTGATCTGACTTTTGAGGCTCCAAAAATCACAGACAGTCAGCATAAACGTCATCAATGTGACTCCAGTGGTTAAATTAATGTCTTCTAAAGTGATGCAATCTTTTTTACGTGTAGTTTTTCAACTATAAACCATCACTTCCGGTCAGCAGCAGTATACGCATTAACAAGAGCGCTGAATTCTCGTGGTCTCTCTTGTGACAAATTTGTAATGGCAAATCTCACATTTTTCTCTTTGTAGAGACACATCATTTGTGAACACACAAATGCACCATTGTGTGTAAACAAGCAGAAACAAATACAGATCTATACCAAAACCAATGAAGCTTCTGTACAGCATTCCTTCTACTCACATATAAACAGCGCTGCTCTTCTAGGTGTGTTGCACATGCATCAGTTCTCATGTGAACATACCAACACGAATACTTCACGCGCGCATACTCCTGCAGCCCGGAAGTGATTCTATATAGTTAAAAAGTACTTTAATGATTATCTTTTTCGCACCAAAAGCAATCGTAGCTTTAGAAGACATTAATTTAACCACTGGAGTCGTATATCCAATTTTACAACTTCGTTAATGTAACACCATAAAACATGAAGTCCCAGTAAATGATGATTTAAACAATTTTCAGTTGAAATAATGTAGGAACAGTATGTGTGTTATGAATTAAATTAAACTGTCTGCATTCTATGTCATTATTATGTAAGGAAATGTATAATGGATTTAGTCATGTTCGACAACCATTATAAGAAAGATAAATGACAAATAATTAGATTGTTTGTCTGAATAAAATTCTCCACCATTAAATTTGTAATGCAACTGTTACGATTCCTGGTTGTCTGGCCCGTGTTTGTCTTGTCACCTGTCATGAACTACATTTCCCACAATTCCCGGCCCTCATCAGTGCCAGCACTCAATCATTGTTCTCACCTGTTTGTCCTTTGATCATCACTCTCCCTGTGTATTTAACCGTCCCAGAGCCAGCACATCCCGAGCCTCCCAGGGCTCCAGCTCTCGAGCCTTCCATGGCATCCGCCTTCCACGGCTCCGCCTCCTGAGCCTCCCTCAGCTCCGCCTCCTGAGCCTTCTACGACGTCACCTCCAGAGCCTCCTTTGGCTCCACCAACTGAGCCTCCCATGGCTCCGCCTCCTGATCCTCCCTCGGCTCTGCCTCCAGAGCCTTCCATGGCTCTGCCTTCCACAGCTCCACCCCTGAGCCTCCCTCAGCTCCGCCTCCTGAGCCTTCCACGGCTCTGACAACCATGGCTCCACATGCTGAGCCTTCCACGGCTCCTCCAACCACGCTCCGCCTCCTGAGCCGTCCTCGACTCGGTCTCCCATGGCTCCGCCTACTACGGCTCCGTCTCCAGAGCCTTCTCCGTCTCCTGAGCCACCCATGGCTCTGCCACCTGAATCTTCCACGGCTCCGCCCTCCATGGCTCCGCCCTCGGAGTTCCCCATGGCTGTGGCCCTGTGGCCAACTCCCCGACCTCCAGACCCAGACCCAGACCCTACCCCGCGGCCGGCTCCCAGGCCTCCTGAACCTGTCCTTGCCCTGTGGCCAGCTCCTAGGCCTCCTGAACATGTCCCTGTTCTGTGGCCGCCTCCCAGGCCACCTGACCCAGTCCCCGTCTTGTGGCCTTCTTGGACTGCCTGCCTGCCCTCTGTGCCTCCTTGGACTGTCTGTCTGCCACTTGTGCCCCTGTGGACTGCCAGCTTGCCCTCTGTGCCCCCTTGGACTGCCTGTCTGCCCCTTGTGCCCCTTGGACTGCCTGTCTCCCCCTTGTGCCCCGTGGACTGTCTGGTTGCTTCTTGTGCCCCCTTGGACTGTCTGGTTGCCCCTTGTGCTCTCCTTGGTCTGCCTCCCCCCCTCACTCCTTGGATGATTTTGTTTTTGTTTTTGGGTATTTCTTTTCTTTTTTAGGAGCTTCTAGTATCCGCTCCTTAGAGGGGTGTTATGTTACGATTCCTGGTTGTCTGCCCCGTGTTTCTCTTGTTACCTGTCATGAACTACATTTCCCACAATTCCCGCCCCTCATCACGGCCAGCACTCAATCATTGTTCTCACCTCTTTGTCCTTTGATCATCACTCTCCCTGTGTATTTAAACCCTGTTTGTTCCCCTGTCATTGTCGATCGTTGTTTGTGGATGTCTGAAGTAGATGTTACCTTGTTCACCCATTTCGTGTACCCTTGGATGTTTTTATGTTTTGGTTTCATTTTCCCCTCGTGGACGTTTCCTTTGTTCCTGTCTGTCTTGTTTTCACTTTTGCTCAATAAAGAACCCACGTTTAGAGCCCCACTCCTCGTCTGCCTCTCCTACTTACGTTACAGCAACATCTCTTTGTATCCGCTCAAAATTTCTATTGTAAGGAATTAGCTTTAATTAGGAAATTATTATTAATTCACATATTGGAGTAATATTATTCCCATGGCTTATTGAATACAATATGACACATATTTTTTAGGTATGAGCTTTGAAGCAATATCTTTTAAAATCAAGTTGCGAGATTATCTCTCAAAATATACCACAGTCAAATTATCTTTGAATACAAACACTTCATTGCTAATCTAAACACAAAAACTGAAATCTAACACATACAAACATGAAACAAGTTTGTGAATAAAGTGATAGAATGTGAAAGAAATTATCAATACAGAGAAAATGAACTTGATGGAGTCTGTAGACAATGCCTTAAGAACCAGTTATCCTTCTTTGCGTCTAAATCTATTTGAAATTGGATTACCCAAAGTATTTAAATAATACACCAGCACTTTCAGCAAAAGTCCGGAGTTGTACTTGCATGTCATTGCGTTTCTTTGTAGAAAGTTTATTCCATCGATGTCTTGGAAGTCTGTTAGATCGTGGATGTCTGTTGCCTGTTGTGTGACTTTTGAGGCGGGGTATTGAAGTGAGGTCTTCTGCAAGTAAGATTCGCAACTCCCGTCATGTGTGCGAACCGTAGAGCAGAGAGTAAGAGGCTTCATTGGGACTTCATGTCTCGAGCTTCCTTGGATTCTACATGGCAGGGAGGCTGCAAGCCACAATGGCAAGTACGTGGAGGATGCAGAGTTGCAGAGGAAGTGAAGAAGCAAGAGAGCTGTGGAAGAGAGGGTACAATCGAAGAGAGCGTTCCTGCTTGGTACCAGAGTCTTGAGTGTAGACTGGCATCACCCCAAAGTGTTCTGAGCCAATCAGTAGTGGCTTTTCAGAGTCACATGTTCAACTGGTCTGTCTATTTCAAAGTTGATTTACAATCCTTTGTGTGGAGGATCCTTACAAATTTCCCACTCAAAATAGTGCATGTTTAATCGTGAACTTTTATATCTTGGATACAACTGAATATATAAAACATTTATTAACATAAACAGTCCTGAAATGCAGAAAGAATTTCAATGATAGTAAACATTTTTTTTTTTATCATGAATAGTTACTCTTATTAGTATGTAAATGACATGAATAATAAAAGATTAAAGATTACAATAATCGTTTTGACAGTTATAAGTGATTACAAATTACTACACATATTTTAAAAGGTACATTAGGCTCTAATCATTAATTTTTCAGTTATAAAAATGATCACAGGTCATAAAGTCATTTTCAGAATTATCCAGCAAAGCTAGGTATTATGTATATTTTAGGTCCAAATGCATTCTGTACATTTTATAGGGTTAACTCAGCAAAGTACTGTGACTATGTGTGAAATGTTCCTGGATTAATATGAGATGTCCTAGTATTAGAATTGTGCAAACATGAGGGTCTTTACAAGGAAACCTGATTTAGCTCAGTGTCTTTTATTGCCCGTAACCTCTGCCATTGAAATGCTGGGGATTTTCCTTTAGAAGAGTAGCCTTTAAATCATGTGAATAATTATTAACATGAATGTCTTCAGTATGTGCTATCAAGATGATTAAGTTACACAGATGGTCATCCTTATCTCATTTAGCTGGGTCATGCCAGACTTTAAGGAGCCATTTTGTCAGTTTATGGCTTTTGAGGAATTTCCAGGGGCATATGAGCATGGAAATGAATGATCCTTCAGGCCATGATATCCTACAATAATACAGTTAATACAATAAAGTTTTTACAGAAAAAAAAATAGTATTTTTTAAATTATACGTTTCAAAATTGGCCCCATTAATTTCCTCTGTGAGTGACTGCAACTTGGGGTAAAGATTTGTGTCGCAGTAGAAATAAATTTTTTGTAGTAATCAACATTAGTTCGACAGCATCAGTAGCATAAACTTAACCAGAATACTTCTATATCAAGATACAGATTTGCAACAATAAACTACTTCACACAAAATCCTACTTATCCTATTGGCAGCCATATCACCTTGCAGCTCTTGACTGGTTACCCATGAAAGCTAAGCAGGGTTGAGCCTGGCCAGTAGATGGATGGGAGACCCCCTGGGGAAAACGACTTGGTTACTAACGCAACCTTGGTTCCCTGAGAGGAGGGGACAAGTGTTGCGTAAGTAGCTTACGCTATGGGAACACCATGCAAAACGCTGTGCGTGCTGACTTCGCTCTATAAAGCCAGAGGCAGATGCCTGAGCCTTAAAGCAAAGTGATTATTCAACGAGCCGGCCAACGGCGAGCTATATAATGGGAAAATACAGAGTGCCTTTGCCCCAAGGTGGCCCATGGTGGGGCGCTCATTGTAAAAACACAAGCACATATCTTATGTACTTATTTTTCTATTTACTGATATGCATAAAAAACCCCTCTAAGTCAGTCAGAGACGGACCTTATAAGGGAGGAGATAATGCTCGGCATATACGTACTCCAGTCTATACTACAGTCAGGCTGATAGAATGTTGGAATGCAATGAGGGGACCTGTAGGTTATAAAACCTGATAAATGTCGAAGGCGAGGCCCAGCCTGCCGCTGCACAAATATCCTCAATGGGTATCCCACTTGACCACGCCCACGAGGAGGCCATGCTCCTCGTAGAGTGAGCTCTGACGCCTAAGGGGCATTGAAGGCCCTTGGCTTCATAAGCCAGCCTATAGCATCTACTATCCAGCCGATATTCTTTGCTTTGAAACTGCGAGACCTTTAGTGCGGCCGCCAAAGCATACGAATAATTGTTCCGTCTGTCTGAACGAGGCAGAACGTTCCAAGTATACTCTGAGTGCCCTGACCGGGCAGAGTAAATTAGCGTCGCTTTAGCCTGCTGGAGACGATAGGCTGCCAGAGATATCACCTGTACTCTGAAGGGTGTGGAGAGCACTTTAGGAATATACCCGTGCTTTGGCCTAAGGACAACTCTGCAGTCGTTAGGTCCAAATTCCAAGCAAGCAGCGCTTGATGACAGCGTGTGCAGGTCGCCCACTCTCTTGACTGAGGCGAGTGCCAGCAAGAGTGCAGTTTTGAGCGAGAGCTGTTTAAGGTGCACGGTTCGGAGAGGTTGGAACGGGGCACTCTTGAGTGCGTCCAGGACCGTGGCGAGGTCCCAGATCGGTACCGAGGGGGGGGGCGAGGAGGGTTCATCCTCCTAACGCCTCTTAGGAAACGAATGATTAGGTTGTTTTTCCCTAATGAGCTTTCTTTATCAGGATTGTGTTATGCCGCTATGGCAGCCACATAGACTTTGAGCGTGGAGGGTGTGCGGCCCGCCTCCAGCAGCTCTTGCAAAAAGGCGAGTACACTTGGTATCTCGCACAATTTGGGGTTCAAGCTCTTGGTATCACACCAGTCACTGAACACTTTCCACTTTTGGGCATATAAGCGCCTCGTAGAGGGCGCCTCGCGCCTCAGTGATGGTTCTCAACACTCCGCTGGGGAGGTTCTCTGAAACCCGTTGAGGGGCCATGAATGAAGGGCCCACAGATCGAGGTGGGGATGAAGAATCGTCCCATTGGCCTGCCTGAGGAGGTCCAGCCTCAACGGAATCGGCCATGGGGCAGATTGCATCATCTGCATTAGTTCTGGAAACCACGTCTGGTTCTTCCAGAGTGGGGCTACCAGGAGCACTGCACATTTCACCTCCCTGATCCGACTGATGACCTGAGGTAGCATCGCGATCGGGGGAAAAGCATACAAGGGGCGGCTCGGCCAGACTTGGGCGAGCGCGTCCGTGCTCTTTGAGAAGAAAAGAGGGCAGTGCGCATTTTCCCTGGAGGCGAAGAGGTCGACCTCTGCCTCGCCAAAGGTTTGCCATAACCACTGAACTGTCAGGGGGTGGAGAGACCATTCTCCTTGGAGAACTTTGTCTCTGGACAGCATGTCCACTCCCTGGTTCAGGACGCCTGGCACATGCGCTGCTCTCAGCGAGCGCAGGTTGTGCTGTGACCATAAGATGAGCTCCCTGGCCATAGAGTGCAGGGAGCTCGACCTGAGTCCACCCTGGCGATTTATATACGATACTACCATCATGTTGTCCGTTCGGACCAGGACGTGTTCGTTTTTCAGGTACGGAAGCAGGGCTCTGAGAGCCAAGGCGACCGCTTTCATTTCCAGACAGTTTATATGTAGGCGCTTTTCCGGGTTTGACCAAAAACCGGAGACAGGCCTGCCCTCGTAAAGGGCCCCCCCATCCTATTTTGGAGGCATCTGTCGTGATAATTTTTCTCCGTGTGTTCACGCCCAGACTCACGCCGGTTTGATACCAGTCGACGGCCTTCCAGGGCGTCAGGGCTTTTATACAGCCGTGATTCGCTCCGATTAAAAAGTGGCCCGAGCACCACGCGTGAGTGGGGACACGGCTCTTGAGCCAGCGTTGGCGAGGACGCATGTGCAACAATCCTAGCTGGAGTACAGCTGATGCCGAGGCCATGAGACCGAGCATCCTTTGAAATCGTTTGACGGGGCGCGCGCTCCCGCTCTGAATGATGTTGCAAGGCGCCGAATAGCGAGCGCAGCTCTGATGAGAGGCGCCGTCATCTGCACTGAGTCTAGCACTATTCCCAGAAAAGAGATATTCTGGCTGGGGATAGCACGCTCTTTGCAAAATTGATTCTCAGACCCAGGCATTCTAGATGGCTGATAATCCAAGATCTGTGCGTCGTTAACTGACTCTCTGATTGTGCTAGGATTAGCCAATCGTCGAGGTAATTCAGTATTCGCACTCCCGCTGGGGAAAGTGCTGCGTCCATACATTTCGCGTGAATGTACGGGGGCCAATGATAGGCGAATGGTAGTACTGTGTACTGGTATGACTGTCCCTCGAAAGCGAATCTCAGAAATGGCCTGTGATGAGGCGCTATCGGAATGTGAAAGTAAGCGTCTTTCAAATCCACTGATAGAAACCAATCCACCCTGGGCGAACGATATGTTTGCACGAGGATATGTTTGGTCGTTAACATTCTGAATGAGCGAATCATTAAAGCTTTGTTCAGATGTCTGAGATCTAGGATGGGGCGGAGGCCACCGTCCTTTTCGGAGCGAAAGTAGTGGCTGTAAAAACTCGCCTCGCTCATAGAGGGAGGAACAGTTTCTATAGAGCCTTTCTCTATCAGTTTGAGCACCTCGGTGCGTAGAACATGTGAAACATCTTTCCTCACTTTCGTCTCGACCACCGCTGAAAAGCAGGGTGGTCTGCGAGCGAATTGAAGCGAGTAACCGTGTTTTATTATGTTCAAAACCCATTTCGGCATGTCTGGGATTTTTTCCCAGGCTTTTGCTCGCACAGATATGGGCTGAATGCTGGCTGGGGGCGTGTCACAGTGACGTATGGGCCCTGCCGGCGAATTGCCTTGTGCTAACACTGAGCTTACAGCTCTCAGAGGCGTGGGAGCGCGCTGAGCAGCTTTGTTGAGTGCCGAGTGCAGGGGTGCATGTGAGATTACAGGCACGCGCGCTATCTCCGTAATGCTCGCAGCATGAGCTGGAGAAATGTTTGAAACTGTATAGACAGTGTTTACGGGTGGGGGTGCATACATTGTAATAGGCACGCGCGCCACTTTCATAAAGCTTCCCGTTCCTAGCAGGGAGTTTCTTGGCTTGCGCGTCGCATCTGTGATGCTCGCGGCATGAGCCAGAGAACTGTTTGAAACTGTATGGGCAGCTTATGGGTGGGGGTGCATATACCGTAGTAGGCACGCGCGCCATTTTCATAAAGCCTCCCACTTCATGGCGGGGGTTTTTGGGCATGCATACAGTGTTTGTGTGTAGGGGTGCATGCATGACAGCAGGCACGCGTGCTACCTTTATAGTATTTCCGCTTTTACTGGGGAAGTGTTTATAACTGTGGGAACAGTGCTTGTGTGTAGTGGTGCATACATGACAATAGGCACACGATCCACATTTATGGGGCGTCCAGCTTGAGCTGGGGAAGTATTCGGCACTGTTTGGACAGTATTGATATGTGGGAATGCGCACTTTAGTGTGGACACATGACCCTTAGTGACACAGGCAGAAAATTACTCTTTTGTGATTTCTGTGTGTTGCTGTTAAAACGGCGTTTGATTGGAGGTGAGCGGAGTTCTGTGACTGGCCCATTGACTGCTGTACAGACATTTCCAGCCGCCTGTAAGGGGACTGGGTAATGTTTTACACGTTTTGGAGAGAGTGGTCCGGCTTTTGCGAGACACGCACTCTCTCTTTTTCTTCCTATGGCTAGGAAGACTTATGAGGCTCCGGGTTCAGTACGATCTCAGGCGGCTGCTTTCGGTTAGCGGAACGCGAGCGGCGTCGAACGTCCGTTTCAGGTCTGGGCTGGGAGACGGGAGGCGCCGCCCTGGCTTGCTGCTGCAGCTGAGGCGGTCTCTGGCGGCTCTGTGACGAGCTGGAGCACTTGGGCAGGAAGTGATGCATAGCCTGCGAATTCTTCTGGGCTTCAGTGAAGCATTCAGCGAACTCTCTTACCGCCGGTCCAAACAGGCCGCTTGGAGCGATAGGCGTGTCGAGGAATGGCGCCTTATCCGCGTCCTTCATTTCTGTTAGCGTCAGCCACAGATGTTGCTCAAGGACAGTCAGGTTAGCCATGGCCCGGCCGATGGATTGGGCGGTGGCCTTTGTGGCTCGCAGGGCTACATCAGTGGTGCTGCGCAGGTCCTTGAAAGCCTCAGGTTCAGGTCCAGACTCGTCCATGGTGCGGAGAAGTTTGGCCTGATAGACTTGCAGCACAGCCATGGAATGAAGCGCTGACGCAGCTTGGCCGGCGGCTGCGTATGTGCGACCGGCGAGAGCTGAGGTAGATCGGCAGGGCTTCGAAGGATGAGAAGCTTTGGCTTTCCATCCAGCGGTGGAGGGTGGGCACAGATGGTTGGCCATAGCCTCCTCGAGGGGCGGGGTTCCCTCGTAGCCTCTTTCTCTCGCGCCGTCCACCGAGGAGAGCGAGGAAGAGAAAGAAGGCTTCAGGCGAGCAGAGTCGTGGGGCTTTCCACGACTTTGTGAGTTCGTCAGTGAACTTCGGGAAGAAAGGGGAGGGTCTCTGTCGAGGGCCTGCCGGCGCCCTTGCAGGAACCACTCGTCCAGCCGGCTGCGGGCGGGTTCTTCCGGAGAAGACCAGTCGAGCCCGAGGTCTTCCACGGCTTTGGACAGGATGCGGACGATCTCTGAGTCCATGCTGGTGCCCCTGCTCGTGTCCGCTAATGTCGACGGCGCAGGGTCGAAGGCCGAGCCTGGCCAGTCGTCGGATGCAGCGTCAATGGAAAGGCTGCATCACCGTCATCCTTTTCACCGTCGTCCCCTGACGCGCCGAACGAGACGAGACCCACCGCTCCGGAGGGGTGCTAGACTGCCTGCGTGAATTGAACTGGCGGCAGGGATTCCTCGGGTGGTGGTGAAGCACGCGGGGACTGGACCGGCGTGACGTCACTGAAGTCCGCGTGCTCTGGCGGCCTCCGTGACAGCACGCGGCAGCACGGTGGTAGCAGGCTCGTTCGCGGCGAAGGCGGCAAAGCGAGCGCACAGCTCGGTGAGGCCCAGGGAGTCACATTCGGGGCATCCGCCTCGAGTGAGAGCAGCTTCTGCGTGGTCAGGTCCCAGGCAGCGAGCGCAGAAAATGTGACGGTCCCCGTCAGGAAGAGGGCCTCTGCTCGAAGGCATTTGAAACAACGCCTCCAATTTGCTCTTTTACTAAATGACAAAAAAGCATCGCAGAGGCGAACACTTGCAAAGTAGCTTAGTAAAAGGATAGCAAGGTGATGCGCGCCGGATGGCGTAGCAGAAGGCTTTGAAGGCGGCTGAAGGCGCCGGCGTCCTCGTAGCAGTCCTGCTGTAGGCTTGTCGACGGCGGGCGAAAAGACTCCAATAATCCGGAGGATCCAGCGAAGAGAAGGTCTTTGCTGAAGGAGATTAAATCTAAAGAACTCTCATGACGGGCGCCTAATATATAGCCTTAGCCACGCCCATCTTGGCGGGCTATGAGCACGCTGAGCGGCGCTCATTGGTTCGCGGCGTTCAGAGTCACCCCATCATTGGTTCGAGCAAGTTGCCGCAGCACAGCCAATGACCGAGCTGCCTCGCTCATTGCTGTCTGCTGTGCAGCTGCAATGCGTTTTACATAAAGACTTCAATATTTGATCCCTGAATTGGCTACATCACTCTACTCTCTCCTCCCCACCAGTGGTGGGTGTTCTGGTGCACTATGGCTGCTGTTGCATCATCATCCCTATGCTATGTACTCTTTGAGTGCCTAGAAAAGTGCTATATAAATGTAAGGAATTATTGTTATTACTTGCTCCAGAGGGGAAACCACACACATGTTAAAAGGAAAATGAATGAAACTGCTCACTGAATTAGAGTGGGGACTGTAGAAGAGTAAGTCATTTGATTAGCATTGTGAGATGACGTACCTTCTTTTTTTTTTCTTTTTTTTTTTTTTTTTTTTAATAATGGGTGCAAATGGCAGGATGAAATTGCAGCAGTCAGAGCATTTCAGGGCTGTCATTTGATGGGAGAACTGCCTGACAAGAAGACATTATTGTATCATTCCAGCTAAATTTGGTTATGCCAGTTAGATTGGACAGATGATGCAGGATTGAGAGAAAGAGAACTCTAATTTAGTTTAAATTTCCTCCCATTCACTTGAAACAGAATCAATATTATAATAACAGCAGGCTCTCTCAGTGTACAGGCACTAGACCCATAAAAGTTTTATATCTAGGTTTTATATCTTTTTACGCACAATAACAAATTAGACAAACCCACAGACATCTAAAGCAGTGGCCTTCAACTGGTGAATCATGACCCAAAAATGGGTCACAGGGCTGTTCTGATAGGGTTGTGGACAGCAGGTGAAATCAATGCTAAATATAAATAATAAAATGCAACTAAGCATATAATTCTGCACAATTAGGATAGCAAAATAAAAGGGAGGAGAAAACGAGTTCCCTATTTTTTGTTTGTTAATGTCAGGCAGTGGATCAAGGCAAATTCTACGGTATCACTTACTAGGTATGCTGTGCAATTTCAAAATTTGTGCCTACACAATTCATGATAAGATGTAAATACGTTTCAATATTTCATTTTAACCACATTTTGATTCACACAATTAACAATTTTGGCACTGAGCTGGGTAGCAACTTCTGGCCCCATGAAGCAAAACCATTTAACTTACTGCCATCTTTTATTGAAAGTAATTTTAACCTGAAACAGAAGTAATTTTCAGTAATCAATATTTAATACTGTGTTTAAATATAGTGTTTGCATTGCAGCTCATGCATGTATTGTTAAGAGTGTGAGACACAGGGCTTGTATGTTATTTAATATACAACAGTTAGTTCCAGTCCTCAAATCTGATTGGACGAGAGACGTTCCATGAGCACTGATGGTCTGACAGTATCAGCACTCGGATGCTTAACTATGTGAATCACTCCGCTTGTGTTGGTACTATTCTAAACTAAGGTGTAAGAGCAGTGCAGATCTGTTAGGAGTTACTGTCTTTATTTTTGAAATTACATATGTTAGCCAGCAGGTGGTGGCAAAAGATAATTTTTGTGTGTTATATGAGCCAGTTAGTGACACAAATTGAATCCGTTAATCATTGTTTACATAAAACAGCACTCGTGATCGCTCATATTACCACTATATTACTTACATATACATTTATGCATTTGGCAGATGCTTTTTTTTATCCAAAGTGACTTACAGAGCACTTATTACACGGACAATCCCCTCAGAGCAACCTGGAGTTAAGTGCCTTGCTCAAGAACACAATGGTGGTGGCTGTGGGGATCGAACCAGCAACCTTCTGATTACCATTTTACCAGTTATGTGCTTTAGACCACTACACCACCACCACTCCATGGTTGATTCTAGCTACTTAAGCTAGGACATTGTTTTAAAAGGCTTTAAATGAACAATTTCTGGATTAAGGCTTATCATAGCTGAGAGACACACCAGACTGTTTGATTACAGAACTCGAGGCGCTTACCGAGTTTCCACATTGGATACACACTGTTTAAAATGGTGGAGGACATCGCTGTTTCTATAGTGAATGACTCTTGCGCGGCTACCATGAACTAGGGAGAAATACTCCCGCTTGGACGCTATTTTTCCACTGAGAAAGCTGACAGCATCTCTGATTGTGAGTGGCAACAGCTGATCGCACATGCTCCATCTCTCTCTCTCTCTCTCTCTCTCTCTCTCTCTCTCTCTCTCTCTCTCACACACACACACACGTGCACACATCCATCCTTGTTTATCCAATAACTTGTTAGAAACAGCACAAGGATGATACTATATCTGAAGTGAACTTTTTGAATTTCTAATGAAGGTTTGATTTGCATCATTTGTTTTGAACCAGCAACAGCAGATTCTGATCCGTCGCTTAAGAAAATAGTTCCATGCACAAATGCGTTTTTATGAACGTAATTGTTTTTTTTTTTTTTTTTTATGTATTTACTTGTTCATTGAACTGTTGTATATAAGCAATATCACACTAGGAATCATGCTATATGGCCCTACTTCAGCACTGCTGTAATTACCTATGGCACTCGTCCTGGGGCTGAATCACAGCAGTGCTGATGTAGGGCCATATCACACTCTTTCTCATGTGATATTGCTTAACTAGCATTCACATGTAGTAAGGACTAAGCAGTCGTAGGTTTTTCCTTTACATGTTTTCTGCTGTATGTATGGCTCATATCCTCCAGTGGTTCAGGGAAAAGGCATTTGGAAGCAAGATGGATGACTCTGGAAAAATAAAATGTACCTTTGTGCATAAAAAACATTTCACTCTAAATAATTCAAAATCTTGGATTTTAATGTTGTCCCACTTCTTCATATTGAATGCAAAAATAACATGGAGAAAACAACAACAAACCTGAGTGGAAACATGTAGAATGTGGAATATAAGAGCAAGTGAGATGACCTGGAATTTAATATTCAAGCACATCTTTTGACATTAGATGGCGTTTCTGGTTTTAGTTGCTCATAGATTTAATGGTTTCCTCGGGATGAGGGGCTGTGAAATATGCTAATAATCTTTATAGAAAAAAACGGTTTAAACATTGTGTTTTAGGAGATATAAAAGCTGCAAGAATGTAGTGGGCTACCAATCGTAGGATCCATTATGAAAAACTGAATAATAAAAAAAATATAATAATAATAAAAAAAACAATAGGTTCCATTTTTGTTATGATGATGTTTTGTCCACACAAAACGTTCACAAGTTGTGGCATGTCTCACAGCACTTTTAAGACAGTGAGTCAGCTTTGGTGGTGGTGGTGTAGTGGTCTAAGCACCATAACTGGTAATCTGGTAATCAGAAGGATGTTGGTTTGATCCCCACAGCCACCACCATTGTGTCCTTGAGCAAGGCACTTAACTCCAGGTTGCTCTGGGGGATTGTCCCTGTAATAAGGGCACTGTAAGTCGCTTTGGATAAAAGCGTCTGCCAAATGCATACATGTAAATGTAAAAATGGAGTCTTGTATGGAGCCATAATGATCTCAAAAAACTATATTCATAGAATATAATTCACATCAACATTTTTTAAAGTTGTTACAGTCCCACTTTATGTGTCTTTAACTACTGTGTACTAATATTACAATTTCTTGTGTAACTACTTGTTGTTCTTCATTTATATTTGCAGCTTAGGGGTTACTGGTTAGGATTTAGTTTATGGGTTGTGTCATGGTTAGGTTTAGGGGTAAGGTTAACAGTGTAACTACAGATTCAACTAAATGCATGTACTTTTAATGTAAATACAATGCAACAACGTGTACTGTATGTACAGTAAATAATAAGTACATTGTTACAAATGCTGAAATTTATACTAGTTAAAGACACCTTCTATAAAGTGGGTCTGTTTTTTACTTTAACAAATTGATTGTTGATTCTGCATTTGCAAATCATAAATGTTTTGGACAACCTCAGATTTGTGGATGTTTTCAGACTTTCCTGGCAGGTTTCAAGTCATTATTGTTTTTTTTTTCTTGTTTTTTTTTTTTTTTTCAAAATATACATCCTCCTTAGCCAATCAGATGAAACATTTTCTACCCAGCCAATCAGTGTACTTTATGACTCCAGTTGTATCATGGTCCGTTTGCTTTGCATTTATGGATAGTAATTTGTGAATTAGGTTACACATTTGTGCATCATATTATATGGAAATGTATATTTAAGTAATATCACACGAGCAAGAGTGCTATATGGCCCTACATCAGCATTGCTGTGATTCGGCTTCAGTGCTGTAGGTAATTAGAGCAGTGCTGATGTAGGAAAATATAGCAGGGTTACCAGTGTGATATTGCTTATATACAACAGTTCAATGAACAAGTAAATGTAAAAAAATTTGGAAAAACCGAGTAAGGTCATAAAAACACATTTGTGCATGGAACTACTTTATTACGCTACGGATCAGAATCTGCCATTGCTGGTTCAAAACAAACGATGCGTCCAATCCTTTGTTAGTAATTCCAAAAGTTCACTTCAGAAATAGTATCACAGCTTGCGCTGTTTCCGACAAGTTATTTGATAAACAAGGATGGATTGATGGGCGTGTGCCTGTCCATGCGTCTTTGTCTGTGTGTGTGTGTCTTTGTCTGTGTGTGTGTGTGTGTGTGTGTGTCTGTGTGTGTGTGATAGAGAGAGAGAGAGAGAGAGACGGAGCATGTGCGATCACCTTTTGTACTCCAAAGCAGAGATGCTGTCAGCCTTCTGAAGGTCAGCTTTCTCAGTGGAAAAATAGCGTACCTATTTCATGGTAGCCACACAAGAGTCATTCACTATAGAAACAGCAATATCCTCTGCCATTGTCCTCTGCACAAACAGTGTGTATACAATGTGGAAACTCGGTAAGCACCTCGAGTTCTGTAATCAAACAGTCCGTTGTGTCTCTCAGCTGCAATGAGCCTTAATACTAATGTTCTAGCTTAAGTAATGTAGTAGTAAAACGAGCGATCACGGAGCGCTGTTCTATGTAAACAATAACTAACGGATTCACTTTAGGTCACCTGCTGGCTCATATTACACACAAAAATTATCTTTTGCCACCACCTGCTGGCTAACATATGTCATTTCAAAAATAAAGACAGTAACTCCTAACAGATCTGCACTGCTCTTACACCTTAGTTTAGAATAGTACAAACACAAGCGGAGTGATTCACACAGTGAAGCGTCCGAGTGCTGATGCTGTCAGACCATCAGTGCTCATGGAACGTCTCTCGTCCAGTTAGATTTGAGGACCGGAACTAACTGTTGTATATATATATATATATATATATATATATATATATATATATTAAGTGACTTGCTCTATTATTCTGAGATCATCGGTTTCAGATTTACTCACCCTTTAAAGTCACATAGAGAAGAAAACTGTAATTGGCCACTTTACATGTTACTCACACAACACATTCCTCTCTAATTTCCCAGTTTTTAGCCAGAATAAGCAGCAAAGTGATCCAGACTTTATAAGAATAGTCCAAGTTCTGAGACTACAGTATGAGAGATTTAACCTTTTCTACTATGATACTGAGCAGGAAGCCCGATCCTGCCCTTCTCGGTTGTATTAGAAGTCAGTAAGGTGCTCTTCTGTGGCCTTTGAAACAGCATTGATGGATGTTCTGTGCTATATGCCAGAATGACGGAAAATCTGATGGACTGCATTCATGAAAGCACTGCATTCAAGTACTGACCTTTACACCTGAAGTTCATAATGTTACACATGAACACAGGTGAGTCTTTTAGGCACTAGATAAACGTACTGTACTGACATAACAGCATGAATAAGATCAGGCATCACAATGAATGAAATACAATATGTGTACAATTCATATTGAATATAAAGGAGAGGATATAAAGCATGTAACTGAATGAGAAGGCAGCAGAGCTGAAAAGATCAGCATGAATTTCAATGCTTGTATAGGCTGGTAAGTGCTGCTTTGTAATATTTTTTTAACAACACATTAAATGCATAGTAATGTGATCTTTGTATCAACTCCTTTCCACAATCTCCTTTCTTGCACAAGGACACTTCATGTGACACCTATTATCAATCCGACTACAGTGACAGTTCCCTAATTTCCTTTCAAATTTCCTTGATTTGGTGCACCAATGTTGATCTGAAATGACCAATGTATTCAAGATCGTGTTCTTATTCTCAGTCAGTGTTTGAGTAATCGGAGCTGCAGCAGACCTGCAGCAGACCCAGAGCATTCAGCCTGACCTCTACTCTAAAGGCAAGAGTAATTGGACCTCCAGGGAGGAGAAAGGATGCTCATGTGACTGCAGTGAGATTCTCTCGGGCCTACTGCTACAACAAGGATGGCAGGCAAAAGTGTCTTCGAATGCAAACAGCCAGCAAGCCAAATACAGTTCAGAAACTAAAACATTGCAAACACTGTTTTCTCTCCCGTTAACACATCAAATAGATGTGCCGTGCATGCGAGCAAAAAGCAAGAGAGAAAGAGGGATGCACGCTTTATTAGAAAACCTTTTTATTGTTTATTTTGAAACCAATGTATGCAAAGTTCAGTACTTGAGAGAAAGGTATAGACAGACAGACAGAGAAATTTATTCCTTGCAACATTCTTTCTAGATATCTAGTTTCATAGAGCAATTATTCTCTCTAACAAAGGCCTGGGTAATTAAACTATTAATTACAAAGCTGAGAGGCACAAATACAATCTGCTTTAGTCAGTTTTATGGATAGAAAAAGGAGAAAGTAAGAGAGAGAGGGAGAGAAATTAATAAATACACACAGACTGACATTGAGACCTCAGTGGTGAGAAGCTTTGATTGTTACTGTAGGACAATCACCTGCCTTTCTGTGCTTTAGAAAATCATGTGTAACTGGTCCTGCTTGACCCGCTCCAAACAGGATTTGTACCAGTGTCTCTGGCATGGGAGGGAGGCGCTAACGAGGAGGCTAAAGGCTACAGCCTCTAGTATCAGTCGCTAGTGCGCCTCTTGAGCCTACAGGAGTGAGGTTTACAAATACCGCAGAGCTTCACATACCAGCTGGCTCCCGTTACACATGTCCATCAATTTTTTTCTTTTTTCTTTAGCTAAACAAATTTAACAACCAAGTGTGACAAGAAAGGAACTATACATGTATTAAGGGGTGGACACTCTACACTTTGTTCTCTATTCACTCCCATTCAAACGCACCTGAATGTGGCAGACCGGAAATGCATGCTCATGCAAATACATTTCATAATAAGCTGCAGTGGACCATTCGAATTTGGCGCAATCTGAATGACGAGATGACGTGTGACCAGTAGAACATTGAAACTTCACACACTGACCTCTTGGCTCAATTCAAATAATATATATTTCACAGCTGCATGTTTTTATTGTTGCTAGAAAGTGAGTAGATGGTATATTCTAACATTTATACTATTTGTATTATTTGTGATTTATAATTTATATAAACCAGCTGTGCTCGTGATGCGACATCATATGCTGGTCCGCAGAGACATCTGAAAAAATATTTCCATGTTCAAAGCCTAATGTGAACAGGGAATTAGGCTGAAATAATCCACAGTCAAAAAGCATTCTCCTTGTCAGTATACAGTCCAACTATTTTATTTAACAATCCATCAATTCATCCATCTTCTATAGCCGCTTGTCCTTTGCAAGGTAGCAGATTCAGCTTTTACTTTATTTATACATTTAGCTATTAATTTGGTTAAATAGTTGGTTGGTTGGTTTCCTTGGTTGGCTGGTTAGTTAGTTTGCTAGCTGTTTAGTTGGTTATCAGCTTAGCTGGTAATTTGGATAGTTTTTGGTTAGTTAGTTAGTTAGTTATATTTTAAAATGCATTTTAAAATGCATGTGTTCTTGTAAAAGTTCTCTACTTTAGTGGAATGGAGGAAGCGGGAAACTGCGTGAAAAAAATTTAGCAGGTTAATTTATTTAAACAAACACAAACTCGTAGGGCCTGCGTAGCTCAGCGAGTAAAGACTCTGACTACCACCCCTGGAGTTGCGAGTTTGAATCCAGGATGTGCTGAGTGACTTCAGCCAGGTCTCCTAAGCAACCAAATTGGCCCGGTTGCTAGGGAGGGTAGAGTCACATAAGTCGCAATAATGTGGTTCTCGCTCGCGGTGGGGCACGTGGTGAGTTGTGCGTGGAGTCCACGATGAATAGCGTGAAGCCTCCACACGTGCTATATCTCCGCGTTAATGCACTCAACAAGTCACATGATAAAATGCATGGACTGACAGTCTTAGACACAGATGTCACAATGTCTCCATAAGGACCTAGAGCGCATTGGGGAATTGGGGAGAAAATGGGTGGAAAAAAAACACAATCTCGCATTACAGTATAGTTTTAACAATGGCACAGTCTCTGTGTGGCAGCTCTCTCTCTTCAAGCCCATCTTGACTCTGCACTGCAATGACAAACAGCTGTTAGAGACAATCATTGCTATGTGATAATCCTTACCATTCTCATCTCATGATCTCACTCTTCATTCACAAGCCAGTGCTCAACCATAAATTCATTCAAGTGGTTATATTACACAATCATGTTGATTACTTTAGATCCCCTAATCCAACTCCATTCCTGAACCTAACCCATTATCAACAATATAAATCATGAATGAGGTTTTGTGTTTAACATTGTTGATAATTGGTTAGGTTTAGGGATAAGGTTGGGTTTAGATATTACGCCCCCTTTCTATGTTTACATCAGCGTCTCCCGCAGAACGTTGATGGGACAATACCGTGCTTTTAGGTGCTTTTGGGATCCACCTGTTGACATGCTGGGCTCTTGAAAAACATATCATAAAAATTCTGTCGAAATCTCTTCAAGTCTTGACATTCACATATCAGTGAACAGAGATAGCATGTATATAATTAAAATAGCATGTAGTTACCAAAATTAACATCATATTCTGTGAATGGATTTTAATTGTAAAATGAGATAACATCAGAAGAGTAATCTCTGTGACAATAATGCTGTAGACTCACTCTGACCTCCCTTGATAACATAACAGAGTGACCTGACCCTGGCAACAAAAAAGTATGGGGAACCCTGGTCTATGCTTGCTGAATTGAGAAACACTGCCCCCAGTGGCCAAAGCAGTAACTGTTGTTGGGTGTATGGACAAGAGTTCATAAGATGCTGGATGGATGGATGGATGGATGGATGGATGGATGGATGGATGGATGGATGGATGGATGGACGGACAGGTGGGTGGATGGAGGGGTTAAGGATGTATACTGTTGAGTTCTTTCTGTGTCATTCTTCAAAAATGTATGCCTCAATTTGACCAACGTACTGTAAGTTCATTGTTGTTGCCTTCTTCCCCGATTACGATATACAGTAAATTATGTTAATATTTATTTTGTATCTCCATAAAATGTGCAATTTCTCCATAAAACTGTTTAACAACAAATAGAGCGTGGCTTAAATAAATGGTGGGCAGACACTGGCTGTGAACGAAAACACTCACTCATTGATTCATTCTCTTTATAGGGAATGCTACAGAATAGGGAGCGATTTCAGACAGTTCTGTAGGAAACTAATTAGTTGATTACAGTCACCTGTAATTGGTCAATGACACGTGGCAGCCTGCATGAAAATGCGATTGCATTCTCGTAAACAGATTTGGTTGAAGCTTTTCAGTCCTAGCTTACGTGGTGTGACTCCAAATGATTTCCTGCTAGGACAATTTCTCCCAAGGCAGCCAAAAACACACCAACCAGGAATGTTTTGGGAGTCTTAAGGATGTAGCTGGCCGTTGTTTTGCCGACTAGGAAGTAACGGCTGGACACTTTCATTTTTCACTTCCATTTTTAGGGTAAAATGTCCACGGAGGGGAACTAAAACGAGTTGTGAAGCTGTAATACAGTGAAGAGGAATGCATATTTTATAAAATGAACCCACCAACCTAAACCTAATCATCAGTGGGGTAACATTTTAATGTTAGAGGGAAAAATCCAAAATGTGCTCGTCACTGATTATGCGAACATGATTACTTCCTGGATTCAACACAGGATCTGAACCCTGGTCTCCTACACTGCTGATGCAACATGCATATGTGCACACCACAGAGGAAAGTAAACACTCTGGAGCCAGTGAAAAAATTTCTGATATGTCGGGTATATCAGGGTGAGTCAGCATAATGTTGGCAATCTTAGGGTAC
The DNA here is from genome assembly GCF_025860055.1 of Xyrauchen texanus. NCBI lineage: Eukaryota > Metazoa > Chordata > Actinopteri > Cypriniformes > Catostomidae > Xyrauchen > Xyrauchen texanus. The sequence continues at coordinate 5,816,188 of NC_068279.1, read as the reverse complement.
CGGAAACACTCTGAAACGACATGCCGACTTCTCGTGTAATTATATACAAATATTTATCATGTTTAGACCAACCCTATAGGCCTACATCATTCAAACGTTCATCTTTAAATCATTTTTAATCTTTTAGATCAAAGATGATACACAATTGTAATCAAAATAAAGATAGAAACTGAAATGTTCCTTTGACCCTACAAAGATTTTTTTAAAATTTTTTATTAAATTAAATTAAATTAAATTAAGAATGCCCATACATTCAACCTAAGGACAGTAATGGTTACCTTTGGTTGGAATGGCAACACTCACCTAAACCCTCAATACGAGGTGGCCCTCGACACCACATGACCTTAGGGTTCCAAATAAATAATGTGTACAACTGTGACCAAAATAGAATATTACTGTAACAAAGGGCAGACTGTTGGATATGTGACCCAGTTAGATTAGGTGTTATGAAATTTCTGATTTATTTAGAATGTAATACCTTACTGAAAATGTGCATGCTGTGCAAAGCTGTACTGCATACTGGGTGTCTTGATCCCAAACTTGCTTCTGTCTACATATCTACCATACATACTGAATTTGCACAAGCCTAAATGAGTACACATTTTCTGTTTTCATTTGATCGTCCTGAAAATGCGTTCCATGTCAATTTTCAAATACGTGAAAACTGTAAAGATGAGATCAGTACACAACTTTAAACAATTTGTTAACAACCTTTGTTGTATCAAACACCAACTAATTCTCATAGTTTAAAAAAAAGAAGCTTTTATTCTTTGCCATTGATTTTTATTTTGATGTAATCAATTATCATTTTTGTTCATTAATTTGATTCTGTGTGGCATGAATCTGCCACCAAATGCAAAAGAGACAAAGGGAGTTCAGTGAAAAGGAAAACTATTGTAGAAGGTTTTGAAAGATATTCTCTGAAATGCTTCCTTCCTTCTTTAATAATGTATTAATATAATGTTAAAGAGTTGTAGTGAAGGCAAATGTCTGTGATCATCAGTGATGTTATTATTTTTACTGTCCGACCCAACGAGAACCTGTTTTTAAAAATAATCCGAATTTATCGAGTCTGACCTTGCGCTGTCTTCAGAATGAAATCCTTGTTGTATCGATCTACTGTATTGTCAACTCACTTTAGTAAATGAATCATAAATCACAACTGTGACAGTTTTCTTTTTTGAAAAAAGGGTTATCGGAATATCTTTCTAAGTATGTCAAGGGGGTGAAACTTTGTTAGCCTTTCAAATAATCGAAGCAGGCTGATAAGTTCTGGACATGCATTGTTCATGCATTTTAATTTTATTTTAATTTATATCAGTTTTCTATTCAAATAAGAAAAAAAATATATATATTTTTTTTTTATACAAAAGCATACATTGACCATACAGACTGTCAAGCTCCAAATGGAAAAAACATCATTATAAAAGTATTACGTAGTCCATATGACTTGTGCTCCATATTACATTTTTCTATAAATTACATTCATTACAATACAACAAATGATGAGAGGAAAAGACTGAACATGAATCTGTAACAGATTTAGGTACAATATGATAATAACATTTTCCTTTTTGTGTGAACTAGCCCTTTAATTGTGATATTGTGATAAAACTCCTACTATTGTGATTTTTTTATCTTTGTTAGTGAGCTCAATATTTTATCCAAATTAACATACTGTATGTGATGATGAGATGAAATTGTGCTGAAAAATAGGAATGACCCCTCTACAGTCCTTGCGGTTGATGTGTTTGCAGTTAAAAGTAACTTTATTGTATTTTATTTATTTTATTCATGTTTATCTCTTGTTTGTTTCACAGAGTTCTTTAATGTAAACAAGACAACAATTGGTGACAATTTTGCCATATCTGTGCCATTTTCCATTGCCATGAAAAAACAACGTGTAGCATATTTTTGGTAGAGGACAGAAGTCAGTTAATGTAGATGTAGATTGTAGACTTCAAAAGAAAACACCAACACAATCACACAGGAATGTGATGTGTTGCTACTAAATATTTCAGTACCCTGACATAGACTCCATTTACCCTCAAGTTACTGATAAGTGGCATCCCCCATTAGACATTTTGTATATATTCAAATGTGTTTACATTTTCCTGTGATGTGACTGCTTAATCAACTTCTGAGACACGGGTTCTGTTCCCATGAAAACCAGGAAGTAATTGCTTTCACATGATTAATGATGAGTGAGGTTTGGAGGTTGATTTCTCCCCCTTAAAGTAAATTTTTACCGATGGTTAGATTTAGGGTTGGGGTTTGCGTTAGGGTGTATGTTTAATAAAATATGCATTAATGTTGACATCATTTACAACTAAAAATAATATTAGCTTTTGACACCACTCTGTGGACATTTCACGAGGAAACTGGCACTTCCACATACTTATACATTCAACAACACTTCCAACTTTAGCCACTAGGGGCAGTAATTCGAAATTCGGTAAGCACAAAGAAATATCAGCTGAATATATTTTGACCTACTATCGCCAAATTCACTGTGAGATCATCTCCAGTATCAACATGAGAAATACAGAGCGATAGGGTGTCTCTCCATCTAAACACTGGGACATGCTCAGCACCATCAAACATTCCCACACAAAGGATACATTAAACTATATCTTAACCAGTCTGGCTGTATGTACCAATGACATTTTTACTTTTCCAATCTGATTTCTTTTTCTTATTATATAACTAATACTGTACATGGGAGAGACAAACTATAAAGAAAAGCTATATCTGTTGGCACAATACCCTCTCCCTAGTAGAGTCCCATAGGGATCCTCTATTGGGGCCAATGCTATTCTTAGTCTAGGAAGAAATTACTCATTTCTGTTATTAATTCATACAGATTTTCTAATTGCTTGCAAGCTGATAACCATGTTGATGAGCTATTGTGCCTTCTGAATAGCTACGGATTTCAAATATAGGTGCATAAGAAAGGGTGCAATATCAAAATGATCAGAATACAATTTTTCACAACTAACTGCCCTTTAGGATTAAGCGAGAAAGACACAGAGAATCTCAACCACAAAAAAAAAAAGGCACAAAATTGAAATTGAGTGGTGTTTCACGAGAAGAAGAACTAGAAAGAGGGAGTGTTCATAGAAATAAATCTCTTAGAAAAGTGTAAAGTAAAGGGGAAGCTGGGTGGAAAAAGAGAGGGACTGATAATCACTCCCCTGTGTGGGCGTCACAGGGTTCCACTAATGAGAATGTGGTGGGTGCTCTGCTGCAGTCGTGACTCGTTTGTTCTCTAGTATTTCTAGTAGAGTTTCTTTGCACTGGGAATAAGCACTACAGGAAAGAGCAATATAAAACCAGACAATCAGCCAATCGCAACACCACTCTGCTGATTCAGATGTCATGGGTCCTTAATTGGGAGAGCTAATTGGCCCCTCTCCATTAGACACAAAGACCTCCTCAAATTTTGATGTTCTCTCTATATGTTTATGTATGACACATCTAATAGCAGTGCACGATTGGTCTGCTTCAAAGCTTCATCTCTTGTAATAGGGCAAACAAAGAAATTCCTTCAAAAGCTGTCATTATTTACTCACCCTCATGTCATTCCAAACCTGATTCCAAAATGTTATTTTTTATAAGAATTTCAAATAAATAAAATAAATAAATGTAAACGTATACATTTAAATAAAATTCAGCCCCTGAGACATAAAAGTGTTCAACAAAACCCAGCATACAGGTTTGGAATGACATGAGGGTGAGTAATTAATGACACAATTTTCAATTTCGGGTGAACTATTACTTTAAGGCATGAATACTAAGATATACTAAGGATACGCTCTTGACATGTACATGATCCTTTTCACTCTCTATACAATCCTGTCCATCTCCACTATGCTCTTGGATAAAAGGTAGAAAAGTCCATAGATAATTCAGTTATACCATGTTATTGCACTTCATACAACATGAGTTAAGTATGCCTATTCAAAATGTTGAGGTAATGCCTCTGTTATCTTTCTCCCTTTTATGGTACTCATAGAGAGGTATAATGAGAATATATGCATTAATGTGCTTTCTTTATGTGTGTTGTTTGCTTAAAACATGTGCATCCTTTTGTCATTGCACTGATGACAAACCATGTTGACAGGTCAGAACAGAGTGAGGTGTTGTACTGTTTGTGTAGTGTTAAATGAAAAGCCTTGTATATAAAGATGAACTTGAAAGCAGAGTAGCTCCTTTAATTAGTGATGTGAAGATAAAAGGCCATCATCCATAACTGAGCATGGTTTGAATATCCTGTCATCTCCTGTTCTCAAACTTTTCCCCAAAGTTCAGTTTAAGCACTTGCCATCTTTAATTTGTTTAAATATAACTTTAAATAAAGTTCCTTGTTACTGCAAACACGTTAACTGAATGTAATGGAGAGGAGGTCATTCCATTTTGCATTTTGATTTCCCCATCATATACGTTATTATATTGGATAAAATAATAAGCTCACCAATTTCAAAGTTGGGAATCATTTTAGTAAACTCTTATATCAAAAAATCAATTAAAGAGATAGAATCCAAATTTGTAAGACTTCATCTTTTCTGTTAAACGAAGTATGTGTGCATTCGTCAAGTGCAAGGAACCGTGAATGAGATTCTCTCATGATCCTGCCAAGGACACTGCAGGTTTATAGTGAAAAAGGAGTAACATTTTGGTGTGTTTCTTACCAAAAAAATAAATAACTGTCCCTTTACGGCTGCACAGGGGCTCAAATGTATTAGTGAATAATTTATTTGAACGATCCAGCTTACTGATATTAATTGGAGTTGCCGACACTAAATATAGCCTAAGTGAATCGGTACCAACGGATGATCCATGCACGGGTACCTTTCATGCGGTGGAGCCATTGGAGTCGGGCGTGATTTCAGCAGAGGGTGAAGGCCCACCCCAGCTTGTAGTAGTGGAGGGTGAGGACAACCCACTTGATCACAAAACACTCCTTCTTGATGGTACTGTACTTTGTCTCCCTCAAGGAGAGCTTGAGACCTATGAACAGTACAGGTCATTCCTCCCCTCCCACAGGTCATACCGCCCCAGCCCCTGACAGATGCATCCATCTGCAAAATAATGGGGGGATAGAAGTTAGGAGAAGTAATGAAAAAGTGGTCCCCACAAAGTGTGGACTTTACTTTTTGGAAAGCCTGTTGGTACGACTCCGTCCATTGGACCGGATCAGGGCCCCCCTTATTAGTAAGATCAGTCTGGCGACATAAGAGTAACTAGACACAATGGGCCATTATTCGGTTAAGGGTTTTCTCGTGACATAAATGGCCAGCCATTGGATTATTATAAGGGTTTCCCCACGGCTCTTCTGGACTAATAATTGGGTTACATTTTCTTTTGTTTGAGTATCCTGGGTCTCTCGATACAACCGATATTTAATAATTGAAAAATATGGGTATGTGAGTGCGATGTCAGGCTGGAGCACTTAACCATCGATGACTCTCACTTGGTCAAACACGTGTTTGAGGGACTCGTCATGTGACTGCTCTAGAGGGAAATACCCCTCAGGGAATACCCAGAGGACAGGAATTGTCATCTTGACGTAGAGCACATGTAGACGGCCCTGGCACCGCCTCCCCAACCATAGCATTGCACGTCATACACTGAGACAACATTTTAAATTTCCTTAATAAATTCCTAAAATCAGGCCAATTCGTTCCCAAAATCAGTTGATGGGTGAGGCGGGAATTAACCATGGCCTCTCCTCTATGCTTTTCCCCCCTAAATAGTATCTTAATAGTAACCACCGGATACCTGTGAATATCCCAGTGCACACACCGCACATCCCATTTATTCATACCCAATACCCCACCTTGCACCAAGTGTTGGTGGATAGAGGTTTGGGCACAAACCAAATCAATCAAAGCTTGATATGTATCCCCTTTTAAACTCAGCGGTATCCAATACGTCACTGCCCGATCGGGGGTGAAGTACGGAGCATCAGGGTTCAGGATCAGCGTCCCCACCTCCATCACTGGACACCGATCCTGGCAGTGCCCGGCTTCCCCGCAGCTCACACAGACAGCCCAGGCTTCCATACCATGCCCATGGGGGTGGTCTCGACAACCTGGAGCGAAGAGCGAAGGGAGACAGGGGAAGGGTGAGACAGAGATAAGGGGAAGGGTTTGGGCGGGGCTCCTCCCCCCTTCCAGGGAGCTGGAACAGGACAGAAACAGGAGTGGGGGTTTGAGAGATAGGAGAGAAAGAGAGAGAAAAGAGAGAGAGACAACGAGAAACTGATGTTTATGATAACGACAGCCCAGGTGAAGAGCTTTATTGCTCTCCATCTCCTGCAGACAAACACAAGACCATGCCCCCATTCCCACAATAATGTATTCATCTTTACCTTTCATGTGCTTATAACATATAAATTCCCTTCATGCTTAAAATTAACCACAGGAGTTTAGCTTAAGATACTAAAGCATAGTCGCTCTGGATGTGAGTGTTTGCTTAAATGTCTTAAATGTAAGAAACTCACCTAAAATAGAGACATGAAATTCTATTAGCATACTTCCCCCTTTGTTTTGATGAGAACTGACAATGGTTGCACAACAGGAGTCAGATTCTGAAGTGTTACTGCAGTGTTTCTTTAGGATATTAATTGACACTCTGCATAAAGTTTATGGCAGCACCTGTTTCTTTCGCAGTGTGCAATCGACAGGCGCGGCAAACCAATACATTTGAGACTCAGTATTTACTGCATACCCCATGCCTACTCGCGGTTACACTCACACAAACTACCTACACACACAAACAAATGCTTAAAACAAAAGCATAAAGCTATTTTAAAAGCAGGTTTATAGCAGATATTTGAATAAAGGGCAGATATTTTACTTTGTTGTTAAGCAATAACATTTGAGCTCTATAACTTTGCATAAATGAATATTCTTATGTAGTAATTGAAGGAAGCATTTCCATAAAAGACTATAATAATAAAAAAAGACATTCAGAAATATTCTGATCAAGCTTGGGCTTAAACGTTCTTAATTATTACTTGACTATTAGCACAATGAAAGGCAAATTACCAGGATAGAAGATAACAGGATGGAAAAAAGAGCTACTGAGAATTAGCTTACATGAGGGTGTTAACCTAATGTTAATGCTGATATTTTTCTTTACCAACATTTAAAAATGTTATTGTCATACAGCTCTGTGAAATTTTGTCAGAGCTGAAGGAATGTTTTAAAGTGTAACAAATGTGGCGGAATGACCCACGCCCTCCCTCTTGTCATCATCGCCCTGCCTCTGGCTGAAGGCAGGCTCATGACAGAAGTGGGCAGGAGAGAGAAGAAGTGCTTATTACTAAGCCTTGTTTGGGCAGCAGGGAAATTAGGCACATCTGATTGTGTGTTTAGCCTCATCACCGTTGCCAATAAAACCTAGAGCACGCCTCTTCTCAAGAAGCCGGCTTCTATTCTTCATGTGTGCACACACTGGCATCCTTGTAGGCCCAGGTGTAGTCCGCTCCTTGGACCCCCGGCATGAATTAGATGAGACGCTGGGGAGGATAGCAGGCATTGAGGCCGATGTTCTTGAGGCCGGGCCGCCTACCCCTCTCTCCTGGTGTGTGGGCCAGGGAAGACAGGCTGCCAAGGAAGCCGCTGCACCATGCGCCTTGGACCAAGGAGGGGAGGACATTTGGCCTACGGACCCCACTAACGCCTGGGACATTCCATGGACACTTCCCCAACCTACACAGAGCCCAGTTTCACCATGAGATACCAGATTCCCCTTTATTTTGAACACTACTCCCCCTAGACACTATATATTCGCCCGTATTGGATGACACAAAGCCCCTCTATTGCATTGTCAGCGAGCTGGCCGGTAAAATAAACAATTCCAATGTCCTAATCAAGGACAAGAATGGGTACCTTTCGGTCACCTAAGACGAGCAAAGCAAGAGATGGATTGGACACTTCTGATAAACTCTTAATAAACCAGGCTGACCACCACTTATTAATTTGAGGGGTACAAATCCAGGAAAGTGCTCTAAGTGTACACTGGAGAAATGAGAATTAAAAGACCCTATCAAAAGCCTCAAGAACAATAAGGTGGCCGGCTTAGACGAGATACCTGCAGAGATCTTGAAGCCCAGCAACCAGGCCATATTCGAAAAGCTGATGACGTTGTTTACCAAATACTGGCGAAATGGAGAAGTTCCAGAAGACTGGTGAAGAGGTACTGTAATCAAGATCCCAAGAATGTTAACATCTCTGAATGTACCAACTGGCATGGCAGCACCCTCCTCTGCATAGTCCTACTTCGGTGACTACGCCTTGACCAGTGCATGAGGGAGGAACAAGCTGGATTTTGCTTTGGAAGATCATGCAGCAAGCAAATCTTTTGTCTCTGGAACATCGTAGAACAATGCGTATAACAGGGAACCACTGGTTATCAACTTCATCGACATAAAGAAAGTGTTTGACAGCGAATCGGCGAATCCTGCACTTTTACGGCATACGGGCAGTATCTTCAAAGATCTGTATCAGCATTAATGCTGCTGTGTCAAACTTGAGAATAGTCGTGTGGACTACTTTGCGATCGCCACCGGGATCGGACAAGCGTGCATCATGTCTCCTCTTGTCATCCTTGTTACCATATTCTACGTCATAGCAGGCAAGCAGGAGCACGCATCAGGGCCGGTATCCACTGGCCTGACTAAGACTGCTTGTGTGATTTAGACTTCGCTGATGACATCACCCTGCAAGAGGAAGATGAGAAGAAGCTTCAAACTGTGACATCTGATCTGGAAGAAGCAAGCAATGTAGGCCTCAGTATTAGTGCAGAGAAGTCGAAGATCCATTGTGGTACAAATGGCGATCTACGCCAGCAAGGCCTGAAAGGCATCAAAAAGCATCAACAAGAAGCTCAACTTCTTCCAGCACAGGTGCTTGTGCCGAATCTTCAAGATCAATCGGGAGAAAACGTAATGCCCGATATGCAACTAAGCATGGGAGGATCTAATTATAAGTACATTTTGGATATTTTATGCTTAATATTATTTAGAATAAATGCCTCTCTGAGGCCACACCCACTGTGTCTGTCTCTTCCTCGCCCCACCACAAAACATCACAAAATTAATAATAGTTACTGATATGTGTGCTGTTGTTTTAAAAAACAATCGTATCACTTCGATGCTTTATTTAAAAGTAACATACTAAGCAGTGGTTCTAGTTAATTAATTAATTAATTTATATATTAAACTATATAAAATAAAATAAAAATAAAAATATTTTCATCTGAATAGAATCTTATTATTTTTAATCTTAATATAAACTTTTTATTTTGTTCAGTAGGTCCACATTGTTCTGTTATTTTATGTATATATATATATATATATATATATACACTCACCTAAAGGATTATTAGGAACACCTGTTCAATTTCTCATTAATGCAATTATCTAATCAACCAATCACATGGCAGATGCTTCAATGCATTTAGGGGTGTGGTCCTGGTCAAGACAATCTCCTGAACTCCAAACTGAATGTCAGAATGGAAAAGAAAGGTGATTTAAGCAATTTTGAGCGTGGCATGGTTGTTGGTGCCAGACGGGCCGGTCTGAGTATTTCACAATCTGCTCAGTTACTGGGATTTTCATGCAAAACCATTTCTAGGGTTTACAAAGAATGGTGTGAAAAGGGAAAAACATCCAGTATGCGGCAGTCCTGTGGGCGAAAATGCCTTGTTGATGCTAGAGGTCAGAGGAGAATGGGCCGACTGATTCAAGCTGATAGAAGAGCAACTTTGCCTGAAATAACCACTCGTTACAACGGAGGTATGCAGCAAAGCATTTGTGAAGCCACAACACGCACAACCTTGAGGCGGATGGGCTACAACAGCAGAAGACCCCACCGGGTACCACTCATCTCCACTACAAATAGGAAAAAGAGGCTACAATTTGCAAGAGCTCACCAAAATTGGACAGTTGAAGACTGGAAAAATGTTGCCTTGTCTGATGAGTCTCGATTTCTGTTGAGATATTCAGATGGTAGAGTCAGAATTTGGCGTAAACAGAATGAGAACATGGATCCATCATGCCTTGTTACCACTGTGCAGGCTGGTGGTGGTGGTGTAATGGTGTGGGGGATGTTTTAGGCCCCTTAGTGCCAATTGGGCATCGTTTAAATGCCACGGCCTACCTGAGCATTGTTTCTGACCATGTCCATCCCTTTATGGCCACCATGTACCCATCCTCTGATGGCTACTTCCAACAGGATAATGCACCATGTCACAAAGCTCGAATCATTTCAAATTGGTTTCTTGAACATGACAATGAGTTCACTGTACTAAAATGGCCCCCACAGTCACCAGATCTCAACCCAATAGAGCATCTTTGGGATGTGGTGGAACGGGAGCTTTGTGCCCTGGATGTGCATCCCACAAATCTCCATCAACTGCAAGATGCTATCCTATCAATATGGGCCAACATTTCTAAAGAATGCTTTCAGCACCTTGTTGAATCAATGCCATGTAGAATTAATGCAGTTCTGAAGGCGAAAGGGGGTCAAACACAGTATTAGTATGGTGTTCCTAATAATCCTTTAGGTGAGTGTATATACATATACTGTATATTTCTGTTGTAGCATCTGGACCAATCAGACACACAATTATTCATTGTTTACTGAATAATCCAACAGACATTCTCAAGACCGTAACAAGCAAAGCTCCAAGTAGGCCCAAACAGACTCCGAGATGTCTGCTCTCTCACTGAACATTATCAGCTTTTACCAGTGGTGGACGAAGTACACATACCATGTACTTGAGTTAAAGTAAAGATACTCAAGGTAAAATATTACTCAAGTAAAAGTAGAAGTGCTGCCTTTAAACATTCACTTGAGTAAAAGTACAAAAGTATTTGCCTTCAAATGTACTTAAGTATCCAAGTACTATGATTTTTTATGGCCATAATGTCCTATTATAATTTGTCACAAGACTCTTGCTTATCAGTCTACATGAAGACTAATGTCACTCTTGGCACACCAATCTATTAATAAAATGACATTAATTAGTCAGATGTATATATATATATATATATATATATATATATATATATATATATATATATTTCAATTGAATACACTTTTTGTGTGTTTAATTTTGGAGGGAAGGGACTGTTCCCATAAGGTATAATACATTTACAGTATTTACTGTATATATTTTTCTCGAGTGTCTATGGTCATAATTATTAACATCCTAATGTTATGATACATTCACATAAACCTGCACAATGCCATTAAATATATATATATATATATATACATACATACATATATATATATATATATATATATACACACACATATATATATATATATATATATATATATATATATACACACACACACGCTGCACACACATACATAGAATATATATAAATATATATATATATATATATATATATATATATATATATATATTCTATGTTATGGGAGCAGCCAATTTCCTCCAAAATTAAACACAAAAACGTATTAATGCAGTGTTTCTGCTACTCCCCAGAAAAAAATGCTATTATATGCAAGTCATTTTAGTGTCAACATAATAAGCAATGTACATTATGCGTCAATATTTACCGATAATTGCTGCAATAATAGCTGCTGCTCCCTGCCCCGCTTAAAATCATTGGCAACGCAATTTTTTGGAACTATTGAGAGCTACACGAATCACGTGACGCGCGCGGCGAGATTACTGTCGCAACCGTCTATGTTCGCAACTCTCATATTTAACGGCTCTGGGGTGCGTTTCCCGTACAACGACGTAACTTGCTGCTCCACTACCGTAGTACGATGCACTGTTGAAGAAATCAACTTGCTAGTCACGACTGTTTCCCGAAACCGTATTGTCGCAAATTGGTTGTTCAACCACGTTGGTTAATGATGTCACACATGTGGTGGAGTAAAACTACTTTTAATGAATCTGTTTGCGATCGAATTAATGCTAGATGTTTTGCTATAAATTACGGACATGTCATCTGAGGACTATCTCATATTTTTCTCAGTTATTTGCTTTATTTCCAGATTCAATCATAAGCTCGTTCTTACGCACTAGAGCACGTTCACACATGCGCACTCTTCAAAAACTGTGCTTTAAATCTATTGACAAACTAAAAGACATAAAGGACATTTGTATGTCTTCTAAATAAAAGATACTGATTGTACTGAATGTCATCTTGCTTATTTGGCTCAAGATAATAATTTATTAAGCCCACATGTTATAATAACAAGAAACTCTGCTTCTAACCACAGGTCGAGAGCTGTCGTTCCAACCACACAACTCTGCGATGCTGTTTGCGAATGTTCGTTGGAACGATGGTTTCGGGAAACACCGACTCGTTGAACTATGATGATAACGACGGAACTTGCGACCATAGTTGGCTAACGATGCTTTTGGGAAACGCACCCTGGTTCGCGCTTAGTAGATGCCGCCAAGGCAAGTTCAAAACAAAGCGTGCGCGCTGTACTGTGATTGGTGGCTCGTTTGACCAGTTACGTTTTTATCCAATCATAAATAAAAAGGAACGACTGATTTTGAAAATGTAGTAGAGTAAAAAGTAAGATATTTGACTTTGAAATGTAGTGGAGTTAAAGTAAAAGTCTCCCCAAATTTAAATACTTCAGTAAAGTACAGATACGCAAAAAAGCTACTTAAGTACAGTAACGAATTACATTTACTTTGTTACTGTCCACCACTGGCTTTTACTCTCCCTTTGATGAAACTTATACAGCAAATAGTGGACCTCAGAGACATTCCAGGTGGGGGAGGGTAGCCACATGCAAAGCCAAGGAATGTGGGGAGAGTAATTCACTCCATTCTCCCATAGGAAAGACACATAAAGCCCATAAATGAGCATGCATATCCCCAGGACATTGTGTGTATGATTATTACTCGTATAGTGTATTTTGTACTGTATACTGTTTTATGCATGCTTTATGACAGACCCACTAGATAATGTAAAATTATTGGTATCATGCTTCCTATCAAATTAATCCTTGTGTGATTGGTGTATATCACCTCCTTACAGCATGCATTGCATGCTTGTTATATTAATCAGAGCATAAAGGGGCACAAACTGCAAGTTTACTCCAATCATGCAAATGAGTCAGCTCAGTCAGTTCAGTCCAAACAAAGGAACTTTTCCCTCTGGAAAATTGCACCTTTCCAATTGGTCAAGCCAAACTCGAGAGGAGTGACCTCCCTCAGGATTTAAAGGGCACTGTCAGAGTGACCTCCCTCTCTCTCTTCCCTCTTTTCTCTTCTCCTGGTTGCTGTTCGTGTGGGACCGGAAACACCCGGTCCAACTGTGAGATCACGAGCCGGCAGGCCTCAACACATCAAGGTGCTCTCTCAAGAGCCAAGGCATTGCAAGTATCGTACAATTATCTAACTAAACAGAGGTTTAGTATAAGCTGTGAACCCCTTTGTTAACAAAGGTGCTTTGAAGTAAGAAACTGGTGGTTCTTTTAGATGATTAAATGACTCTTTTCATAGATTAATTCCCCTGTTCTATTCCGGTTTCATTCACTTTCACATTTCCATTTCCCATGTGTGCGTGATTTGTGTGTATGTGTTTGTTTAGATTAGTTATGTGTTCGTGATTTAGTTAAACAGCTTTTTTGTACATTCTAGCGAGTTGATTCTGGTCTGCTTGTAAATCAACTTCAATTTAATTATTTTATCACAGCTACATGCTAAGAGAGTTATTTTTATGTGGCCACGAAAAATATCCTGAGTGTTCACTGGACGAACAGATTAATTGATTGTAATTTTTATTCAGCTATATCAAGTTAATTTTATTAACTGATCCAAATATTTATAATTAATTATAACAAGTTGTGATTAAATATTCATATTTCCCTTTTAAAGATAATTTGACTGTGGTATATTTTGATAAATAATCTCATCCCTGTTTTTAAAAGATTTTGCTTCAAAGCTATACCTAAATATGTGTAATATATTTTTCAATAAGCCATGAGAATAATATTACTCCAATAAGATAATTAATAATTATTCCTTATTAAAGCAAATTCCTTGCAATAGAAATTGTGAGCGGATACAACATTGTGTTACGATTTTAATGGTGGATAATTTTATTGAGACAAATAATCTAGTTATTTGTCATTTATCTAATTTATAATGGTTGTCGAACGCAACTAATTCCATTATAAATTTCCTTACATAATAATGGACAGTTTAATATAATTCTTAGCTCACACATACTGTTTCCCTACATATAATGGTGGAGGTAAGCAGGCTCTTTAAACCATCAGTGTACATTTATATTATCAAATTCACTACACTGTATTACATAAAAAAAAATTATATATTAACTAGGTTTATATCCTTACTGAACATCCAAAAATAAAATAAATACAGAGGTGATAGTGCTTGCTGGAGTAATGTTTATATATAATAGCTCATTAAATAAAGATTATATATATATATATATATATATATATATATATATATATATATATATATATATATATATATATATATATATATATATATATATATATATATATATATATATATATATATATATATATATGTGTGTGTGTGAAACACATAACTGAGGATTGAGATAATTCATTTTGACAGTCAGCTCCGAAAGCACATATGGTTGGCCATATCACTTGTGCTAAACATTTCAAGTATACTGAAGCCATTCAAAAGCATTGTGAGAAGAACTGACTGAAGTGTTTGCTCACTGAAATCCATTTATAAAATAACTATTTTAAGACCATTTTTTTTTTTTTTTGTGGTATACTGTACATACATGTTTTACAAATTGAATGGTGATATCATGGTATTCAAATAAGAAGGTAGGACTAAGACTGCTTGTGTGATTTAGACTTCGCTGATGACATCACCCTGCAACAGGAAGATGAGAAGAAGCTTCAAACTGTGACATCTGATCTGGAAGAAGCAAGCAATGTAGGCCTCAGTATTAGTGCAGAGAAGTCGAATGGTGATATCATGGTATTCAAATAAGAAGGTAGGACCATTAGAAAACCTGATGAAGGTTAAGTGCCACTTTGTTCTAATGAGCAAACCTGTGTCTCCTTGTGAATTGCAATCACTGAGTGAGCCTCCTCTCTGATGCTTTGAATCACAAATGCTGTGTAAATATGTATAAGGGTGAAATAGTTTGGGTAGAGATGTCAACGGCATTGTAAGTAGCTTTAAAGTGGTGTCAACCTACAAAGCCCCCATCCCGTCACCATCATTGAGGTGACTCTGCAGTCTGTGTGAGGGATCATGAGATTGCATTTTATTGCTTTGCTGCGTTCTTTTGATTTATCTCTCAGATCCAACACAGGAGCTCTTTTCTTTGCTAACAAAATGATGCTTTGATTGAGGTGTAGACTTTGGTTAGTTCACCCAAAAATGTTTTATTATTTCACCTCATTTACTCATGACACTCCAAACCATAACACTACTTCTGTGGAACACAAAAGGAGATGTTAAGCAGAATGTTAGTTTCAGTCACCATTCACTTTTACTGTATTTAACATAGTTGCAAAGAAAAGCAAATGGTGACTGAGGCTAACATTCTGCCTAACATTTGCCCTTTGTGTTATATAGTGGTATTCTAAATATGATATGTTTTGTTGTTGTTGTTGCTGTTGTATAAATCTTGTTTACAGCACCTGATAAGTTTGAGTTTCCATTGGTTTAAAAATACACACACACACACACACACACACACACACACACACATTGTGTTTCCATGTTTTATGGGGACTCTCCATAGACATAATGTTTTTTATACTGTACAAAATATATATTCTATCCCCTAACCCTAACCCAACCTCTAAACCTAACCCTCACAGAAAACCTTTCTGCATTTTTACATTTTCAAAAAACATAATTTAGTATGATTTATAAGCTGTTTCCCTCATGGGGACTGACAAAATGTCCACACAAGGTCAAAGATTTACTATCCTTATGGGGATATTTGGTCCCCACAAAGTGATAAATACACGCTCACACACACACACACACACACACACACACACACACACATGACATAATGATTTGTATACTGTACAAAATATATCTTCTATCCATGCATTTTTACATTTACACAAAAATCTCACTTAGTATGTTTTTATGCTATTTCAATTATGCTGACTCTACAAATGTCCTCATAAACCACATGTATAGCATAATACCCTTGTAATTACCCATTTGTAACCTAAAAAAATGTCATTGTAAACCACCCAAACACACACGCACACGCACACAAATATATGTTGGTACTCTTATCATTACGAGGACTCTCCATAGACATACTGATTTTTATACTGTACAACTATAGAGTCTATCCCATAACCCTAAACCTAACCCTCATAGGAACCTTTTGGCATTTTTACATTTTCAAACAAAAATTGTTTAGTATGTTTTTATATAAGCCATTTGAATTACTGGGACACTAGGTGTGTCCTCATAAACCACATTTATAGCATAATGCCCTCATAATTACTACTGTGTAACCTAAAAAAAAAACCACAAAAACCAACTCTCTCTCTCTCTCTCTCTCTCTCTCACACACACACACACACACTCTTTGTCCACAGTTTGGAAGCAGCAGGACAATTTTAACAACTCATTTTTATTTGAAAAACAAAACCATAATCTAAGTGTTATTTTATTAGATGTAGAATGTTCTCCAGGAACATCTATACGTTCCCTCTTCTGAACATGTTTCTGTAGCCTAATGTCTTTATAAATGTAAGGGACTCCCATCAGGGAATGTGTTATAATACACTACACTGTTATTTTAAAATGTCCTTTATTGCATTATATGTAGGATAGCAATACATTATGGTTAGATTATAACTGCAATTCAATGCCCAACAACAAACATATTATAAAACTGCATAATTTGACAATATAAAAATATTGACAATATAATTGTGTTCTCTGTTGCAATCGGTTTGATTGAAACCGATATGCTCACTAGCTCAGGGCAGTCTTTAAAGTTTAACAAAGACTTGTGGTAAAGACAAATGGTTTTACGAAATGAAAATAACTGTATGAATTCGAGACAGTTTTTTTATAATGTTTTTATTGAGCTTTATCATGCAAACACATTTTCTACCACTGTAAAGCGACATCACTGACAGAGCTTCTCCGTGTGAGGCGCACATATCCGACTAATCGATGATGAAATTTGTTGTCAATTATTATTGATTTTGATTAGTTGTTGAAGCACTAGCAATCACATAGTCTACAAGTTAGACAAAGACATCACTTACATGAGCACAAATGTCATCTCAAGGCACAAAAACAATGTGGACAATTTAATATGCAGATTATCCAGATGGGAAGTAGCTAATGCCATTTTTTTCTCTCCATACTTCCATAGAGAGCAACTGAACTGTACCGACCACTTTACCCCCTGCCAGGTGTTTCCACTGATCTCATTCTGGCACACCTGAATGCCACTACTGGGCATAACGCCAGCCTTCCCTGTCACTGACCACAATCACATAGACTGGCAGCTTCATCAAACAGCACTTCTCACTCCACACCTCTCACTTTATTTCAAATAAATGTCCTTTCAGGTTAATCACCCATGAGTTCGTGTTTGTGCCCCATTCTTGTCTGCACAGATGTGAAATGCAGTCTTGAAAAATAATTAAATCGGTTAATGTCTGATAATCTATGCTGTATCTTTATGAACTTCAAGGTTCTCTGCCGACTCGGGATTGTGGAATAACATTTAAAGACTATAAGGTGTTTTCCATCATTGCTTTCACTCTTTTAGTGGATTTATCTTTTTTTCAAGTGACCTATAGTCCATCAGTAATGCTTAAATACCACCTCTAATGGGACAATTTGTAATGGTGTATAAACTGCAATGGCGCAAGAAATTACGTAGGCCTATAGCTTTATAATATGCCATTTCTTTTTATTCATTTATGCATTGCTATTACAATGTATAACTTTCCTGTAAAGGAATAGATTGTTTTTTGTCATAATTGACTCACCCTCATGTCGTTCCAAAACAATATTTAGTAGATAAATAGCTGTTTTGAAGAAAGTGTCATAAAAGTAGTCATGATTTGTGCACTATTTTCCAAGTCTTCTTAAGCTATATGAAAGTTTTTTGTAAGGAACAAACTGAAATTGAAGTCAGTCTTTGCTTAAAATGTTCGCCGGCACTGCAGCTCTCAAATCTCATTCACACTTTGGCATTTACCGTCTCATAATACCTCACAAGGCTGTGGGAATTAGTGGCATCCCTGGTGTCGAGACCATGGTTGTTTTTTCTTTCTGTCAGTCTTGTTTTAATAACCACATAAAAAAAAAAATTGATATGTTTTCCTGAAGACTGTATGCTTGTGGAAGTCTTGAGAAATAATTTACAACACTGAATAGTCTCATAAGTATTTATAAATCATGAGGGCTTTCATCTCAACAACCCCTGAACGTCAAGCCCCATTTGGACTATTTTAACTATTGGTTTATTATAAAGTGCCGCTGAGCAATTTAATATTAACAGTTGTCAGTACCTTTTAAAATGACACTGATAAGCTATACTCTTGCTACAAAAGTGTAATCGGCTATGTTATTGTGTGCTGTGCAGAATTTGGATATGTTCTTGTCTGTTGTGTGCAAAGGGACCTGGTAGTTACAAGACTATGCATGCACTGATAATACAATGCACTAAGTTCGATTGTGCTTTCTTGTTGGATGATAATGAGAAATCCCAGTGCCGGTCCTCCCTATATGCAATATATCCAAGTTGCGTAGGGCCCCCTATTTGTCCGTGCCATGCACATGCAAAAATGTACTTCCCACTACAGCACCACCAAAATAAATAACGGCCATAATCCCTCCTGTAAAAAAAACAAACAAAAAAAAAAATGCTGCTCAACCTCACTGACGTAAAACACAACACGTTTTGTCTTCAGTTTATCATTTTGGCCCATTAATTGTTGCTGACAACAATTAGACTGGCCATTTGGAATGGTGGGCAAACTCCCAGTGGCCTGGCGACTGATTTGGCCCGTTTATCAAGCGCTGAAATTTGCTTGTTGCAATCTGGAATAATTGTAAAAGTCCTCTCTTTGCAACCTGAACATGTTCAGAATGTTAAATCTTTGTGACACCTGTGCTAAAAAAAAACCCCAAAACAATCTAGACACAGTTCAACGTCAATATACACTTTTGTGTGTATATACTGTATCTGTTCACTCACTGAGCACTTTATAAGGAACACTATATGAATACTGGGTAGGGCCTCCCTTTGCTCTCAAAACAGCCTGAATTCTTCAAGGCAAGTATTCCACAAGATGTTGGAAACATTTCTTTGATATTCTGGTACATGTGGACATGATTGCATTACACAATGTAAATTCATGCAGCGATTCTACCATTCTACAACATCCTAAAGGTGTTATATTTGGCCAGTTTGAGATGACTTTTACTTTGTGACATGCTGGAAGTAGCCATTAGAAGATGGGTAAACTGTGGCAATGAAGGGATGCACATAGTCAGCAACAATACTCAAATAGGCTGTGGCTTTCAAGCGAGTGTGCCAAGAAAACATTCCCCACACCATTACACCACCGCCACCAGCCTGGACTGTTGACACAAGGCAAGTTGGGTCCATGGATTCATGCTGTTGGCGCCAAATTATGACCCTACCATCTGCATGCCTCAGCAGAAATCGACATTCATCAGACCACGCTATGTTTTTTCAGTCTTTAATTGTCCAGTTTTGGTGAGCCTGTGCACACTGCAGTCTCGGCTTTCTGATCTTGGCTGACAGAAGTGGAACCCAACGTGGTCTTCTGCTGTTGTAGCCCATCCGCCTGAAGGTTTGAAATGTTGTGGATTCCGAGATCATGTTCTTCTCACAACAATTGTACAGAGCAGCTGAGTTACGCTAGCCTTTCTGTCAGCTTGAATCAGTCTGGACATTCTCAGTTGACCTCTCTCATCCACAAGGCATTTCCGTCCACTGGACTGTCACTCACTGGATGTTTTTTTGTTTTTGGCACCATTCTGAGTAAACTCTAGAGACTGTTGTGTGTGAAAATCCCAGGAGATCAGCAGATACAGAAATACTCAAACCAGCCTGTCTGACACAAACACTCATGACACAGTCTAATTTATTGTGTTCATATTTTTCCCCATTCTGATGGTTGATGTGAACATGAGTCATAGACTGGTTTTATGTAGACTAGTTGTAAGGGACTCAACATGTAGTCGAAGGTAGAATCCAAATGCAGGATGTTTATTTACAATCAGCATGCAAATCAAAAACACAAGGCAGAGACGAAGTCGTGAATCCGGCAGAGTTGTTGTTAACTGGTAATCAGTCCAACCAGGCAAACAGAGCAAAACAGTAATCCAAAACCGATAATCCAGTAAAGCAGGCACAATGGTCATAACAAGTAGGCAATATACAGGCAATGAGAATAATGCTTAGTAAGGCTGTGAAACTGGCAATACTACACAACGTAACAATGGAAAAGCATGGCTTTATATATGGTTCAAACAGGAAGTCACCATAGAAGAAAACGGTTCAGTGTCAGTATTCGGGAGAGGGCTCACTCTGGTGGTCAGCTGAAGGGAAACCAGCCTAATTCGTTACACTAGTATTACTAGTTTTATAGACTAGTTTTTAGCTTTATGGTACTTTTTTTTAAGTAATTTGGTGTCTGATATACCGTGTATTCATAAACCTTCAAACAGAAATATTTGTCGTATTTAGTATTTTTTGTTGTTTTCCAGCGAAATTATCTAAACAACCATACATCTCTAAAACCAAGTTTTGTTTTAAGAGACATCACAACAAAATGTTGAGGTTTATGGAGAAAAAAACACATAAAACACAGACTGTGTCTCCATGTGAAATTTAACCGATTATAAACATGTAAATAATTCAGCATCTGCTTCCCATCAGATTTTACTCATTGTCTCTCTGCTCTCTCTTCTCAAGGCATTTATATTAAAATTCTTAGCATGCTTGCCATGCACTCAACATGAACTGCTCCCATTTCAATTATGCACATATTAATACAAGCCTTTGCTCTTTGATTGGCTGATTAGGCTCTCGTGTTTTGCGACAAATATTATGTGGGTGGCTGAGTTGACATCTTAAGTCAGGTTTCATCTGAACATTCATTGGGACAAGTCATCGCTGTATTATTATTATCTGGAATTTCAGCTTCCCCAACTAGATCTACGCTCAAAAAACTGAATGAAAACAATATCAAGATATATTTATTTGCAAAACCTTGCACTGACCTTCAGATTCCTCAGTATTCAAACAACACATTCACTTATCAAATTATTAAATAATGTGGATAAATGGTGTCACTGCGATCATGTAATTGAAACCCCAATCAATAGATATCAAGGACACACTATAGCTATACTAGTTTTACAAGATTAATGGAATGAAAATGCACCCTTGATGGACGGATTGGAACCGAAATTGGATGTGAGGTCTAATAAAAGGTAAAAATGGTTCTTGACAGAATACAAAGGAACGCTTT
The DNA here is from genome assembly GCF_025860055.1 of Xyrauchen texanus. Lineage (NCBI taxonomy): Eukaryota > Metazoa > Chordata > Actinopteri > Cypriniformes > Catostomidae > Xyrauchen > Xyrauchen texanus. The sequence goes on along the minus strand of NC_068279.1, from coordinate 5,794,643 downwards.
GAGGAATGACTTTTTAGTTCAAGTGAAACAGGTTGATAGAGGCCAGGTTATGACTGCTTTGAAACCAAGGCACTCTGCCTGGAGGAAGACGGAAATGAAGCCACCCTTGTGAAGAACTGTGAAAATATAGACTGCCTTTGATCGAGTAATGCAAAGAAATAGAAATGAATGTGAAAAATCTAGGATAGACTGTTTGTTTTTATTCACACCAAAGAAATCTCCCATGGAAAAATGCAATGTCATGAAATTTCACTTTTTAGATGCGTGGATCACCAACAACTTTGGAGTTCCTGAATAAAAGAGAAGCTTGGTGCAGGTGCAATGAACCGTAGGGATGAACTGCCTAACAAAATCTATCATCCTTCTCCCTAACTGAATTAATATTCTCGGAGTTGCAAAATAACAATGTCAAGACGCCCATATTTGAATTAATCACAGCAAAAGCAGATCCTGGATTCCCTCACAAATTGTTTGGCAGTGTCTAGGCATTGTGCTTTGAGCTAGGGGAAAAAGTTGAATATATTCCAAACGTGTGAGAATTTTAATGAGCACAGCGCCATGCAACACTGACATTAAGCATGGTGCATTTCACCCTATAGTCATCCTGCAGAATGATCCATGACAAGCTGCTTTAAAGCTGAGAATTTCTTTGTTTATGTAGATAGGGTTAGAGACTTTTGGATCAGGTTACTCCTGTAAATTTACTCAACAAGATATATGGCAGGAAATAATTTACAGTATAGCAAAACATTTTGGAATGTAATTTTACAAACAATGAAGCCATGCGGCATCTGTAAACAAATGATGATAGATCTTTTCGGTCTGTGAACAGTATGTAAGTGTGGGGAAGTTGTAAATGGAATAGTTATTTTTTTACTATAAGTCTCCCCTTACATTTTCCAACAAGTAGCACTGTATGGTCATAAAGACGCAACATTTGTCACATTATATTGCGAACGCAGCATTGGAGGTGAGAGAGTAATCAAACACACTAAACTCTCTCTCTCTCTCTCTCTCTCTCTCTCTCTCTCTCTCTCTCTCGTGTACTGTAGCTCTTTAAAAAACATGTAATTTAAGTGAATGAGTGCATCTGGACCGTACGTGTAAATGAACCAGTTCAAATAAACGATTGCCCTATAATTAGTGTTGAGAACTCAGATTGATGTTAGTGAGCCCCGCACAGCCTTAAAGAGACTTTGCCTTCATTTTTGAAGCAACTCATTTAGGTAATTGCTGCTGTGTATTATTATATTCAGAGTCAGTTATATAAAAAAGGGCATTTTCTAGTTTTAGAAACCATGGTTAATTTTGAAGTTACTTTAGTTTAGCTTCATAAACCATGGTTAATCTATGGTTACTGTAGTAAAACCATGTAAATTGTTTTGTGAGGGAATGTCACCCTATCAAATATATAACTGTCAGGTGATATTATTGTATTCTGCAATCAGAATTTCTGATTCCAAAAATAAATAAAATCATTCAATTGTTACCTGACAAAAAATATTTTCTTCTTTAAATACAGTAGCTTCAATGTAGTTAGCTACTCTTTATTAGTAGCTTGTAGTGTAGCTAACTTTTTTAAAAGAATAGCTTGATGGTAGTTTAACTATTTTCAGTTATGAGAATCTTGTAGCCTGGTAAAGCAAGTTTCAGTAGTTTTCACAACACTTTTAAACAATTGCAAGATTTCAGCATGATTTTTTTTTTCATCAGTAGAAAATGAGTTTACGGCTTGAATATTTCATTTACATATCTAGGTGGCCCTGGAATGCCCCATTTTTCTGATTGTCAACCCTGATATTTGAACCCTTCTGATTGGTGAATTTAATGTCAGCATTTACACATACACATTTGCCCGATAATAAAAGTGCAAGAGACTGTAACACATACTGTAACATTGCTGTATTATATGTCAAAAATCAAATATTCAAGTCGTTTCTACTAAAAAAAAATACAATCAAGATGAATTCTTGATGAAAAATTTGTTCCACTTTATATCTTGTTAAACAGAAAATAGCCAAACCCTTTTTTAGAACTAAATTCACTTTTCAGAGCCATTTTGCAATTCCTTTAGTGTCAAGGTGATTTTTAGTGGATGTATGAAGTATTTTTGCAAAGAAGTTCTTATTGGAGCATTCGTGTCACTTCATCCAATAATGTGTTATTTAATACAATGACATTCATACGTTTTTAAGTGTGGCTTCAGTTTCCAAGTACATATTGGGGCAACTGTTGTCACAGATAGTTAATGAGATTAGATGAATCCAAATGCAGAGAATCAGGCAAGAACTGAAGTACTCAAAACAGAGAAGATAAACTGAAAACTTTTACTAGTGTCACTTCTTCAAGACAAACGAACAAACAAAAGCTCACTTTACAGGGAACAAACAAGGTTCCTTGTGCAAAGACATGAAAACAAAACATCAAGAATCAAATGGGGGTTTTATATGGTAGCTTCTAATAGAATAGAATAATACAAAGACAAAGACAAGGAAATAACTAAAATTGGCTACAATTTAATGATCAAATTAAGGTGTCCAACTAGGTAAGAATGAAAATCAGGAGAACATCAGAATCAATCTAGGTGGGATGGTGCCCCCTGGTGACTTGGATTACTTGTGACAGGATCCCCTCCTCTACAGCCGACAGGGCGGTCATCATAAGCATGGTGGAAAGCATGTATAAGTTCCTCATCCAGAATGTGACAAACTGAAATGCTCTTCTGGGCCATATCCCTCTCAGTCAACCAGATATTGCAGCCCTCTCCCAACCCTTCTGGAATCCACCAGTCTTTTGACTGTATACGACAAGCTCCAACCTATGACACGATTAGGAGAGAGAGGAGGAATAGGAGCAGAGAAAGGAGAGGTAAGTACAGGTTTCAGTAATAAGACATGAAAAACAGGATTGATTTTCATTGTTCTTGGAAGTTGCAGTAAGTATGTTACAGGATAGATCCTCTGCACAATGCAAAGACGGTTCTATTAAGTGCGGTGGCAATTTTCTAGAGTCCACTTGTAAAGGTATGTCTTTAGAAGACAGCCAGACTCGCTGCCCAGGTCTGAACCCCGAAAAACTGATGAGCATAGCCCGAGCCCATCTCCATGCCCTCTGGCAACATGCAACAAAAGTTTCTGCTGACTGAACTACATTTGCAGTCTGTTGTCAGAAGAATAGTGGAGGTTTAAATTCAAATTGGCATTCAAAAGGAAGACATACCAATAGAAGAGTTCCGGTGTGTGTTGTAAGACAGTTCAGCCCAAAGCAGGATATCATTCCAGGTGACTGGGTTGGAGGAAACAAAGCATCTCAGATATTTCTCCAAGTCTTGATTGACACTTTCTGTTTGGCCATTTGATTTGGAGAGATTCCCTGATGAGAGACTGACAGAAACTTCAAAAAGGGACCAGAAGGCTTTCCAAAAACAAGAGGCAAACTGGAGTCATCTATCGTTAACAATATCACAAGGCATCCCATGAACCTTCTGCATGCTGCAGAACCAAACTGGCAATCTCTTTAGCAGAAGGTTACTTCTGAAGTGTGATTAAATCTTCTGCCTTGGAGAACTGATCTACTATCACCATGATGACAGTATTGCCATTTGAGGAAGGTAAACCCATGATAAAATCCATAGAATACAGGTATGTGACCAAGGACAACTGAGAGGTAGAAGCAAACCAGCACAAGCTTGATTTAAGGACTTGCTCTGAGCACAAACAGGGCAAGCATTTCTAAAGGAACAGACATCACTTGCCATACCTTGCCACCAAAAGTTATGTTGGATGAATTCCAGGGTGCAATTAACTCCAGCGTAACCAGCCAGGCATGAGGAACGACCCCACTGCAATACACAAGACCTAACAGGTTCTGGAACAACTAGGTGATTCGTTAGAAACTCTCTCTGTTTGCAAGGCTTGAGTAACCATGTCTTCAATGTTAAATTTAACAGGGGCAACAATACAAGAGCTAGGCAGGATATTTGTGTTTTTAGAGCCAGGCCTGTAGGCAATGGTAAAGTTAAAGCGAATTAAATAAGTGCCTAGAAAACTTGTCGAGGATTAAGACGTTTTTCTTCTCTGATGTAGGACAGATTTTTTTGTATCCATCCAAACCATAAATGGGTGTCTGGCCCCTTGATTCCACTCTTCTAGTGCAAGTTTGACAGCCTGGAATTCTCGACTGCCCACATCATAGTTGCACTCAGCCGTTGACAGATGTCTTGGAAAAAAGCACATGGGTGAAGTATAACATCCCTCTCTGATCTCTGGGAAAGAACTGCTCCCAGACCAGCATCAGAGGCATCCACTTCCGCAACAAAATGGAGAAAGGGATCTGGATAACCGAGAACAAGAGCAGAAGAAAAATGTGTCTTCAGTGTTTCAATAGCTATTTGAGCCTCAGGGGTCCACCTGATCCGAGATGGCTTTTTTGCAGGTTAGGGCATTGAGTGGAGCAGATACTTCGCAAAATTTTTGAATGAAGCACCTATAAAAGTAAAAAAAAAAAAAACTAAGCACCATTGTAGTTCCTTTAGGATGGTGATTCGGTCCATTCTTGCACCTCTCCCAGGTCCATATCAATGCCTTTAGGTGAACTTAGAAGCTTTGGGCACATGAAATTCACACTTCTCCCATTTAATGAACAGTCAAATTTTATAGTAACTCTCAGACTAGGAAAATAACATGTTGTCATCTAGGTAGACAAACACAAAAATGGTCAAATGTATCTCTCAAGACATCATTTACAAAAGCCTTGAAGACAGATGGTGCATTTACCAATCCGAACGGCATGACAAGGTATTCATAGTGCCCGTTGGGAGTGATGAAAATGGTCTTCCACTCATCTCCCTCTCGAATGTGTACCAAAATATAAGTGCTGCCCAGATTAAGCTTAGTGAAAAAAGTGGTACCACGCAAGTGCTCAAAGGCTGTGGACATAATTAATAGATGGCCGAAGCCCAATAAAAAATTTTTAAATGGCCCCAGGGATCAGTTCTATTACACAATCATAAGAGCGATGTGCTGGTAGAACAGAGACACATTGCTTACTAAAGACCTCCCTCAAGTCACGGTATTCCCTAGGCAAAGTGGGACTATCAGCAAAGGAATCTGAAGTTTGAGAAGCACTATGTTCAATGATTACAGAGGCCTCCTCACTCTGAATAGTCATTGTGTTCCCTTTAGGCACAAGTTACAGGCAGGACCCAATTGAAGCAGAGAACCCAAGAACCAGGAGAACTGAGGATCATATCTATAAAGCCAGGGATAGCCAATAATTAAAAGGCCAAGAAAGGCCTCAAGCAAATTGAATCAGATGCTTTCCCTGTCTGAACCCCCTGGCATAATTCCAAAAGTCTCCTAGCAGCCTCTCGTCTTGAAACAGGGTGATCGAAAACTTCACAAAATGCATCCATGAAGGTCTGTAATCTCTCACATGTACAAAATTGCCATTCCCGAAGTGCTGTGGCCCAATCCAGTGCACTGACAAACAGATGAGATATTAAGTAGGCTACCTTAGATCTGTCACAAATGAGGAGGGTTGTAGCCAAGAACCCAACCCACCACCAAGGAACACTGTATCAGGAATGCTTTACATTTCCCTGGATGCTCTTCATAATGCTGTGGAGCAGGGATCTTGGGTTCTATGGTAGCGATGACAGCGGGCCCCACCACCACAGGTGGCGCTGTAGGTTATGTTGGTGGAGTAGGTAGAACTTGGCCAATGGAAGCTGAAATGTGTTGTAGTTGATTTTGATGGTTGCCAAGCAGCACCCCCTGGCTATTAAAAGCAGTCCAAACATGATAAGCTTCAGCAGAACTCATGGGGATCTCAGACATCTGTTGGGGCTCTGCAAGATTTATGTTACTGGCTGAGTTTTTATGTCACAGATAGTTAATAAGGTTAGATTAATAAAAATGCAGAGAATCAGGCAAGAACTGCAGTACTCAAAACAATGAAGATAAACTGAAACCTTTGACTGGGGTCACTTCTTCAGACAAAGAAAAAATAAAAGCTCTTCAAGCAGAGCAAACAATATAGTTTTCTTTTCATCAAAAGACTTTACAGAGAACCAAAAAGTTTCCTAGCACAAAGACAAAGCAACAAAATAGGGTTTTTATATGGTAGCTTCTAATAGATGAGGCTAATACAAAGACAAGGAAAGAACTGCAATCGGCACAAATTTAGGAGCTCAACACTGTAATAATAAGCTTCAGGTGAAAGGGATCCTCCATTGGAAAGGAGTTAGTTCCTAGAATCAATCTAGGTGGGATGGTGCCCCCTGATGACTTGGATGACTTGTGACCACTGTATGCTTCCATCCTGGCCTTTTACAACACTCCTCAGTTGATTCAACATGAATCAGTTTCCTCTGTCATGCAGTAACACAGGTGGTGCTCTGTTATTCTTCCAAATCTCTGAGCAGAGATAATCATCAAAAAATAAAATCAATTAGCAAAAATCCTCTGTGCTTCACCCGCTCGATTATGTTACCACTCGTTGATTTTGCTGAGAGGAAGTCATGTGTGTTAAGAGCTTGATAAGGTCACTGAACTTAATCCTACCAGTGACTTTAATTTCAGCTTGCACTTTTAAATTAAATCATGATAAGGCTGGTTCTTAAGGGATCTTTGAGGAAAGAGCTGTGCCAATTGTTCATCCGATCGGACAGACTCATCACAGGGACAGAGAAACACCCAGAGCGCCATGTAGACTCTGGCCTCAACAGATGTCAAATTAATTACATAACATTGAAGTCTTTGTGGTTTAATGGAGACATATAATGGAAAATAAGATTTTGCTTGCTCTTTTGATATAAAGCTCAATGTACTACATAGGCATACTCTAATGTGCGTAATGCAAGGCTCCCTTTCCTGTCCTACCAGATCTTTAATGTTAAACTTCTGTGCTGGGAAATAAAAAAAAATAAAAAAATAATAACAGATGAAATCTATCAAAATTATGAGTATTTAGTAAATGAGTAAATACATAAAAATAACAGTTAACAGTGTAAGCGAATTTCAGAGAAAAAAAAAAAATCTGTTAAAGTGCAGAATACACCCCAATAAATCAATAAATATTAAGAATAACACAATATTAAATCATTGAGGTTGATTCTTTGCTGTTTTATCCAATGCAACATTTGTACTGTCTGATGCATATCCTAATACATATTAATGTATATCTAAGGCTTTTTGTAAGAGAATAACTTCATTTTAAAATGCTGTGTGGCAAAGTCTGGCTGTTAATAAATATTAAATCCATTTTGCAAAGAGCATGCAATACAACTTTTAATTGCAAGTCACTTTGGCTTTATTTGAAATAAATAGTCAGGTTGAAAGGAATATATTGCAGCTGAAGTGTTCAAGCCTTGGGGCTTGTTCTTTTGCAATGCAAAAAGATGAAATTAAAAGGTAATAAAATGCCTCCGCGGTTAAATTAATTTCCAAGGGATATTCCCTCCTCATGGCATTGACTTTCATGGTGAGGTATGTGGGCAGATTTTGTAGCAAGAGCCCAAGGGTTTTAAATAACCTTGTATGTATGGAGGAGCCTACTTCTATACTGGAATATTCCAACTATTCTCTGTCTTTCTTACCTTCAAATAGAAGCTTTATTAGACTCTCCTACTCCCTGCATCACACGTTGCTTAAGAGGTTCCTTTTGAAATGGAGTCTGTCGAGAATAAAAGTTAGCCTATTATTAAAACAGAAAGTGCATTATAAAGGGGGTGCCAATAGAGTAACTGTCACTTAAGTCACTAAGTTACAAAACCATTTTAATACACATGTGTACACCTGAATGGCAGCAGATAGTTAAACATTGTTATCAGTTTAAACTGAAAATGTAAACACTGTGTGCATGTAAGTAATGTTGTCTACAACATTCAGATATGTGTCTTTTATTAAATTGTTTGTAATCAAGGTAAGTTGATTCCCATTGACAATTACAGTAGAAATTATATTCATTCCAGCTTTAATGAGACTTCAAATTGATCAGGAAACTCTCCTTGAAACTCTTGTGTTACCACCAAAACAAAGAACATTATGTGAATAAATGTGCATGTTTTTCATACATTTCTTCTATGTTGTTCTATGCCAGTAATATTTGTCTTTCTTCCAAGCCGTCAAATTGGATTTGAGTGCTACAGCAAGGAGAAAGATTTTCAATGAATAACAACTTAATTTTTAGTCCGTACATGACACAAAGCTATCTACCTTCAGAAGATGTGAAATATATAGTGCACAAGCCAAATGTATGGGATCAAAATCCCGTCAAAACATCCAAAAATAATAAGGGTGAATCAAAATTATAGGCGTGAATCAAAAAATGATAAGCGCAAATCTAAATAAAAAATGCAGACTTAAAGAGGAATTAAAGAATTACAGAATTAAAGAGGTGTCCAGTGTTCATTAGTTGTGGGGAACTGTTGTGGACAAAAATAGCGCACATTTTCACCTTGAAAGGGGAAAGACGAAAAATGCAAGCAATACACCAGATCGGCTGCCTGGCCTACCTGTTGTTACCCCGTATCACTCAGGTCGAAACCTGTTCTTTGCTGAGGTTGTAGAACCTTGCAAATGTATTGGGTGTAGCTCAACCCGCTGCTCAGCATATGTCTGGTAGAGAGGCGCCCCTCACCAGTGCCCAGGAGGATGCCTCACCTCTAGTGGAGTGCGCCCGAACTCCTAAGGGAGACAAAGATCTGCTCCGAGCATTTAAAGCTATTTGTGCGGTCCAGATAGATACACAGGGCACAAACTGGACACAGAATCGACAAGGTCGGGTCTTCCACCTCTGAAGGGAGTGCTTGCAGGTTCACCACCTGATCCCGAACTGGGAGTTTTGGGAACTTTGGGCATGTAACCATGCCGGGGTCTCAAGATCATGTGCGAGTGTGCCGGCCCAAACTCCAGGCATTCGCTGGTGACAGAGAGCGCCTGCTGGTCCCCAACCCTCTTGATAGAAGTGAACACCACCAAAAGGGCAACCTTCAGAGACAAAGTGCGTAGACCTACCTGCTCCAGGGGCTCAAAGGGGGCTCTCTGTAAGGCAGGTAGGCACCTTCCCAGGTGGACCAGAGTCAGACCGTCCCCCATCAGACAGAATGCCCCTCCGCGTTCTCGGTGACTCATGGGAACACTCGCTTCCCTCCTCCCCTCGCAGACGGTGGTCTTCTTGACCTATTTGCCGATCTCGACCAGTTTCTGGGGAATGGCAGGGCACTCCTCCGACCCTGGCAATGACACCTTTGCTCCAGGCGGTTGGGGAGTCCAGTCCCAACTCATCTCACGGACGGTGGCTATTCTCCACGGTCAGGCTACTCTGCCTCCTGGCGGATGGCAGCGACACTCCCCTGGGTGGACGGCATTGTTGAGGACTCCGCGACGGGCATCCCTCCTCCTTCCCGGGTTTCAGCACTAGTGTAAATGGGTATAAGGGAAATGAGGAGGTGAGAACTGGCTTGGCAATATAAATAATAGTTTAATAATAAACTGAACGAAAAAAACACACACATAAACACACAGAGCAGCTGCCTGTCATTCTCTCTCTCTCTCTCGAACGGTCATCAACGGCTGCCTTTATCCCTGGGGCGCCCCCTTTAGACTGATTGGGGACTGGACGTGCGTTGTTCCAGCCCCACCCTCCTCTGCTCTACACACATATGATGTCCTGCCCTCACCACAAAGCCAAATCGTTGGCTGGGAGAGGATCCAGCCTGTCCTCTGTGTGCAGTTCTGACAACCCTCAAGCACATTTTGGTTGGTTGCAAGACCAGCTTAAAACAAGGCTGATACACCTGGTGTCACAAGCAGATGCTGAGGTGCTTGGAAGCTGAACTGCAGTGCAAGAGATTATCGCCATGCCTCTCAATGCCCATACAACTCCACTTTGATTGCAGTGCAGTACTTCAGGGATTGTAACACCTAGTCCTAGTAATCAATCTGTGATGCATGTGTAACTGGTGTAATTTATTAATTAATTTGTTTTGACTTTTGTGTTTTTTATTTTCTCTTCTGTATAGGTATTTTCAAATGTATTGTCTGTATTTATGTTCAATCTCAGTTATGTCTTGTTATTAGAAGAATTTATTGAACTTGAATTGTTCATAAGTTAAAAGAAAATAATGTTATAGTAGGGGAAATTTTCTTCAGGTATTTGTTTGGGGAGGGAGCGTCATCGGTGAAACACCTCCGGGATTTTCCTTGTGCGACATGCGATAGCCTCAGTCTACCTATGCGCGAGGCTGATGAGGCATACTAGTAGACGAATATTTTTTTTTTTATGAGGATTTGAAAAAGAAAATGAACTAAAAATATATATAAAACATTTTGAAAAATATTTTAACTTTACTTACACATGATGTCTCACTGAATACAGAGAAGGAAAAAACCTCTAGGCTTTTCAGACAAACACAGGTTTTGTTTGCCAGCGAGTAATTCAATAAGCTCATCCGCATGCCCGCTGCGTGGACACTCACCTGGTCAAATTAGCATTTTGCAGGTGGAGGCGACGGCAGCTCTGAGCCATGATCAGTTCCTGTGACATATTGATGGGCATTGTTGTTACTCTTAATGGCTTTTAGCTGGCAATGTTGCTAGCAGGTGCTGATCCTTGTTGCAGAGAAGACAAACGTTTTAAGTTTACATGTTTAATGTGATTCCCTCCATTTTGAATGATTGCAGAAGCGATGCACATTGTTTATCTGGCCAGGGTGAAATATAATAATAATTAACTATCGAATGCCTGCTGGCAGGGAGGGTTGCTTCAAAATCTAAGCTAAAAACAATTAATTGATGTATGAGTGCAATATTGTCTATGACAGTCACATTGATGTGTGACACAATATGGAAGGCTTTGGATCATATTTTTCTCTATCATATTCAGAAAGCATTCTACCACTCTTTTGGCTTATGAGCGATGAGTCCTTTTCAATAAATCAAATAGCGGACAATTTGCACTGAGAGTACAGCACAAAAAAACTTCAGTACAGACTATTTCACAGACATGTCAAAGAAAACAAAGCAGACTATAAAGTACTGCTCATGGACATCCACTTTACCTGCTACTATAGCTAAACAAAAACTCTGAATATCTTTAAAATGTTTGATGTCACTTGCCTGGAACAAACTAACTTGTTATCAATCTGGAATCTTTTGAACACAGCACTGTTTCCAGGCGGACTGCGAAACATTCTTGTGTGCTTTTACTCACAGAAGTTTCATCAAACCAAGCAATCAAATTGGTTCTTATTAAATCAAGACAGCAATATCCTGTCTTGTGTGCATGGACAGAATGTTAGTGTAGCCAGTGGGTGTGTCATCTGCGGCTGTGACTACCCCTAAGTTTACTTAATTGTGATAAAGAAGCAAACTATAAGTGTAAAAAATGTTGGGACAGTATGGAAAATGCTAACAAAAACAAAAAAGAAGTGATTAGTAAATTATATTCACCCTGTGCTATTTTGAAAGCACAACAACAACACATTATTTTATGTTTTACCTTATATATGCTATTTTCAAATCAGATCATTGCAACATACTCCAAAAAAAAAGGTGGGAGAGTCAAGAGTAACGTCACCATTTCTTCTAATAATACTTATTAAGCGTCAGTCTAGACACAAGTTTGTTAAGCTTAGTTAGCAGAATTTTCTCCTATTCATCCATTATGCAGGTCTTCAGCTGAATAAATGTTCGGGGCATTCGTTGCCAAATTGTGCACGTTCTCAATTGAGGACAGGTCAGGACTGCAGATCAATGTCTGGACAGTGTTGATGTATGGCTTCTGCTTTGTATAGTAAAGCCTTGTGTTGCAATCTTCTGATTTTAAATGAGTGTGTATATATATATATATATATATATATATATATATATATATATATATACACTTATGGCCAAAAGTTAGAATAAAGGACAGATTTTGCTCTTATGGAAAGAAATTGGAACTTTTATTCACCAAAGTGGCATTCAACTGATCACAATGTATAGTCAAGACATTAATAATGTGAAAAATTACTATTACAATTTGAAAAAATATTCAGAACAAACTACTTTAAAAAGTTTTCATCAAAAAGTCCTCCACGTTCCATCCTCCACACAGCATTATACCCCAGCATGAGCATTTCAGAAGCGGAGCGCTACGAGGCAGCAGTATTGGCGAGATCGCAAGATCAACAATCAACAACAAACTACTTTGCCTGTCCGACTTTGACTTCCTTTTGATTTTGTATTTTTTCCTTGATTTTTGGGGTTCTACCATGGTTAAGTTGGCTAAATTGTTATTGTTTAATTGTGTTTATTGTTGTTATGAATAGGATCGGAAGTCTGCACAGGGTGTTTTATTTTGAAATTGACCAAATGTTCTGACTTTAATTTTGTATTTGATCTGTGCGGCTTGGACACAGCGTCCGTCAAAAATAGAAAAGACGCCTATCTTTAGTGAAGCAGAGTGGAGAGCCACTTCTGGGACTCTTCTGAGACACGCCACGGCACGTCTGGTGGAATCGCAATCATCCTTCGGATCCGGAATGCAGAAGCACCCAGTGTAATCTAGGCGTAACACTCTTTTCCAATTATCTGTTGTCCAATGTCTGTGTTTCTTTGCCCACTCTATCCTTTTCGTTTTCTGTTTCAGAAGTGACGATTTTGATCTCCGGTTAATGATCAGGACATCTCTTATATATAATTAAATTCACAAGATAAAACATCAAATAATGTGCTGTAATGTGCTTTCAATATAGCACAGGGTGAACAGAATTTACAAATCTTTCATTTTGGTTTCCAATCGGTCACAACTTTTTCAGAATTGGGGTTGTATTTTATAAACTGTGTTAAAGTGAATTGATTTGATTCCCCTAAAAACTGTAAACACTGTAGCTTTGTGGCGCTATCAAAACATTGCTCTACAAATCATGTGTGATAGGGGCAGGACTATTTGTTTGTCCAACCAATGGAAGACATGGTAGCATTCAGGAAATGAGCATCCAAATGAGATTTGTCTTGATGTAAATGGCAGAGCAGATACACAAACCCATCACTTGACCAAGACCGTTCACATCAAAACATCGAAGCACGCCTAATCTTTCTTTTAAAAATGTAGCAGCAAATATTGATCCTGAGCTGTGGATGTTTGCTTTGGCACAGCAAGATGTCCTCTCCTTCACAGCATTGTTTTAACAAGGATCCAGGCAGACACCGCAGCCTGGCTTCAGGGAATAGAGACACTGATAATATGCAGCATGAATTCAAGATGAATTCGAATGCGAAAGAGACCAGAAACCTGCAATGCGGTAGAATTAAAATCTCTCTCTGCTTCGTGTCTCCTGTACCTGCGATAGGGAGCCTGCTAAATAATTTAAAACATTATAATAATGATTATACGACATATTCGCTCCCCATACTAGGATGTGTATACTCTATGGTATTGCTGTTGGGTGGGATTATGTATTGGGCATCACGACATGACAAATACAAAGATAATCAGGGCCTACTTGCTGATATGAATATAGACAACATTAGATCAAAAAGGAAGCAGGAAATTCTAATGAAATGGGTTCAAAGCTTTGCATCATTGCCCAAGATGTATCTGTACCAGGGGGAAACTATATAAAGAGCCAATGGAGACTGAATTTCATTTAAAAACTTGACACGGCTGAGATAAGCTGTGTGCAAAATTCCTTTCAAGATGGACAGGTGCAAGATAACGGTTGATTTGTAAAAGAAATGCATGAATCATAATTGAGCTTTTTGCTTCTTCCAACAAGGATATAAATATGACATTCATCCACCCACCGCACGTTGTTTTCTCCAAATCTTCACACCAATAATGAAACAAGTGTTATGACTGCATAGAAAATCTGCTTAATTCATGAATATGGAACAACTTAGTCATGACATTCTTTTAAGTTGTTTGGGTTTCATGTTCTACCACAGATAAGCTAATTTACATGTAATTTTGTGGGGAAACAGATTTAAATCAGGATTTAATATTCTCTAATAATACTGTGTTGACAGGTATTTTGGTAGCTGAAAAGGGAACGAAATTTTATCCCACATGATACTGTTCTTTGTTCTTTTTCTGTGAGCTATGTTTCTTTTCAGACAATTGAGTTAAAAGGAATTTCAGAGATTGTGAAAAGCTGTTTTTGGTTCAGTACAACTTTTCAGTACATTTTCATGCTCCCATCTTAGATGTCTTAAAGAGGGGGTGTATAATATATGCGCCTGTAAATAATGATAAGATAAGGCATGCTTCGTTGTTAAGATGTGAACAGTCTTGCTCAAGTGATGGGTTTGTGTATCTGCTCTGTCGTTTACATCAAGACAAATCTCATTTGGATAGATTTTGTCTCAGTTTTGTGTTTTGCTTAGAACCAGAGGGGGAAAAATGTAAAGTACCTAATTTCTGCACCACTAAGTACAATCAGGTTGGACAAACCAAGATTTCACTATGAACTTGAATATCTCTCATAAAATTCCTCCAAGACCAAATTATAATGCCATTCATATCAGTTGTTTAGCTCTATACTCTTATTTCAAGACAAATATTGTCTCAAAAGCTGAGTTTTCGTCAACATATTTGTATGCAAATGCTGGGATATCGCATTAAAAGTGCAGGATAGAAACACCAGGATAAGGAAAAAAGAGATTTTGTATTCAGTAAGAAGACATACGCATAAACCTTGCTGTAAACACATTAGCGAATGTATTCCTATAGAATATAATTTGAAGGAATATACTGTCGATGCCATGTGACTGCTTCAACAAGTTATGTAAATGCATACTGTAATGCGTTCAGGCAATATCATCAATAATATTGCATATAGCATTTCAAATGTTGCTTTGGTTATACTGAAATGCCAAAACCTGTCACCAAAATGATTGGCTGCTATTAATCGTCCAGAACTATTGGACATGCTTTCACTACCAGACATGAGGCATCTGCCGCCGAACGCTAGCAGGTCACGTTATGGCCCAAATCGGTCTGTGGACAAGCTTTAAAGATCAAGACTTGTGTAGGCTATTTGTGTGTATGAAAAAGAAAGAAAGAGAAATAGAGGAAAAGACTAGCAAGATTGTCGGGATGGTGTTTGAAAAAATCTGTCTGCCGCTCAAGTGAATGATTATGTTCTTAATGTGTGCTGTAGTTGAAAAGTAGATACTAATAGTTTGGGGATGAAAGAAACCATGGTGTGCTGTTGGCCAAGCCTGACAGAATACAAAAGGCCTTCGAGACAATTTCGAAAGTGTTCACATTACAATTTCATAACAAAATTCAATAAAATGTAATTGTGGAACAACTATAACTTATTATTTGTAATTTTTTTTACTCAATATGATTACTCAAAACAATTTGATGGAATATTGTTATGAAATTGTAACGCGTAAATCGTATTTTTTTTTTTTGTTTAATCTCAATTATTTATTTGATTAATTGCGCATCCCTAACAAAAATCACAACAAAAACTATGCAAAGTAAAAAAACATATAGTTCCCATGCAACAAGGATAAATTACACCATCAAGAATGACACAATCAAAATTCAAAGTATTTAATAATAAGCCAATTAATACATTCCAAAGTTTTAATTTAGGTTGAATTTACTTTGGAATGATTTTTGTTATGTTTTAAGTCACATGTCAACGTCCAAATTACAATCTGAGAAGCAAGGTGGTGGTGGCGTAGTGGCTAAAGCACAGGGCTGTTAATCAGAACCAGGTTGTTCCGGGGGGATTGTCCCTGTAATAATTGCACTGTAAGTCGCTTTGGATAAAAGTGTCTGCATAAATGTAAAATCAGTTTTGCTGTTATTGACCTCCTGGCTCAGATTCATGTACATGATAGAAGATTGTATTGATGATTAAAAAAATTAAAATACACCGCAAATAAATAAAATGCCTATGACCAATCCAATTGACATAGAAAAAAATGCACATTTTTTACCACAAAAAAAAAAGTCCTTTCCCAAAATAAGGCAATTTTTCCATTACACATCTCAGTTTAGGAAACCATGAAACTCAATCTTGTGTGGTTTAATTTAGTATTCAAAAAAGTCTTCCTGTAAAGAAATTGAAAACAGAATGACATATATACCTCTGGGAAGAGAATGAGATACGGTATGAATGGCCTTTTCCATACTAGCACTCAATGTTGAAAGTGAATGATCACTCTCAGCTGATCTCAAGGTTGCCTGTCTGAAAGCTTCAGTCGTCAGACAGCCAACTCCAGACCAATTCAGTCCCCCCATCAGATGCTTTCTCAGAACTCTAAAGCCCCGGTCTGAGCGCTTTATCGTAGTCTTCACAATCTGTCTTGCTGGGGGTTTAGATTTCTGTGAAAGTGTGAAATTAATACGCATGATGCATGCTAATGGATTACCATTAATAGTGTGGAATTAGAGAGGCCTTGTTCTCCTGTAGACTACTAATGGAGGACAAATATCAGCCTATTAATTCAAACCATCTTATTATTCATACATACGAAAGTCTAAATGTTGGAACAAATGTGTGTGCCTTTTATGAGGAGAAATGGCATTTTGTTTCCTCTGTTATTGTTTTTCCCCCAGTTATTTACGTGGCTTCAAAACTGTCAATTAATTTACATGATACATAATGTATTAGTGGTGTTCATCATACTGTAGCTACTATGGACATGCTTGAAAACCACTAATTTCTGCACAGTATTGAATAAAATAACCATGTTTTAAATGTATTAAATAAACATAATATGGGTGAGAGATATAAACATACATTTTAATGGCGATTTTCTTTCTTTTTTGTTTGACCACGATATACAGTAGGCCTATATGAAGATATAGCCTAAAACAAATTTATGGAAAAAGATTCAAAAACATCTGGAAAAAATATTAAAATGTATTTTTTATGTCCAAAGTAGCTTTTATCATCATAAATTGATAACAGTCTAACATACAGCCAGGTAGAGTGTCGCACACACAGATATTTATATACTTCAAAATAGATGGTATAAATTCTACCTGTTGACACTTTATACCATTTCCTGTATAATACATTTTTTGCCATAGTGCCCAGCCCTACTCTTTAAAATAAATACCATTTGGTTTGATATTAATGCAAAATCAAATAAGCAAGAGTGTTGTATGGCCCTACATCAGCACAAGCTGCAGGTATCCACATCCCTGTTGAGTTCGGGCCATACAGCACAATTGTTCAAAGAACAAGTAAATAAATAGGAAAAACAAAGAACGGGCATTTCTGCATGGAACTTCTTCCTTAAGCCATGGATCAGGATCTGCCATTGCTAGATGCATTAATATACTACAGTATACACTGACTAGCCACAACATTAAAACCACAGACAGGTGAAGTGAATAATATTTATTATCTTGTTACAATGGCACCTCTCAAGGGGTGCGATATATTAGGCAGCAAGTGAATAGTCAGTTCTTTAATTTTATGTTGGAAGCAGGAAAAATGGGCAAGTGTAATGATCTGAGCGACTTTGACAAGGTCCAAATTGTGATGGCTAGACGACTAGATCAGAGCATCTCCAGGTCTTGTGGGGTGTTCCCGTTGTGCAGTTGTTAGTACCTACCAAGGTGGTCCAAGGAAGGACAAACGGTGAACCGGTGACAGGGTCATGGCACCCAAGGCTCATTGATGCACGTGATGAGCAAAGGCTAGCTCGTCTGGTCCGATCCCACAGAAGAGCCAATGTAGCACAAATTGCTGAGAGACTTAATGCTGGACATGATAGAAAGGTGTCAGAACACAGTGCATCACAGTTTGCTGCGTATGTGGCTGCGTATGTCAGAGTGCCCATGCTGATCCCTGTCCACCACTAAAAGTGCCTACAATGGGCACATGATTGTCTGAACTGGACCATGGAGCAATGGAAGAAGGTGGCCTAGTCTGAATCACATTTTCTTTTATATAATTTGGAAAGCCATATGCATCGTTTACCTGGGGAAGAGATGGCAGCAGGATGAACAATGGGAAGAAGGCTAGCTGGCGAATGCATTGTGATGTTCTGGGCAAAGTTCTGCTGGTAAACTCTTGGTCCTGGCATTCATGTGGATGTTACTTTGACATGTACCACCTCCTTAAAGATTGTTGCAGACCATGCACACCCCATCATAGCAAGGCATTCCCTGATGGCAGTGGCCTATTTCAGCAAGACAATGCACCCTGCCACACTGCAAAAATTGTTCAGGAATGGTATGAGGTACATGACAAACTGTTTAAGGTGCTGACTTGGCTTTCAAATTCTCCAGATCTTAATCCAATTGAGCATATACGGGATGTGCTGGACCAACAAGTCCGATCAATGGAGGCCTCACCTCGCAACTTACAGAACTTAATGAATCTGCTGCTAACGTCTTAGTACCAGGTACCACAGGACACCTTCAGAGGTCTTGTGGAGTCCATGCCTCAATGGGTCAGAGCTGTTTTGGTGGCATGACACGATATTAGGCAGGTGGTTTTAATGTTGTGGCTGATCTGTGTATAATAATGTAGAAAAGTATTATTTACTTTTAATATGTGTTGTATTTTAAAGATAAAATAAAGGGCACCTTGTGGAGCACTTGCTTCTGTTTCACACATGATAATAAGAAATGGAGCTCAAGCTAGTCCTGAATACATTATTTAATCAATTACAATAATGACAATTGTTCATGTGACAATTTTTAGTTTTTACTCTGTGCTTGGACATTGTTGGATGTACATGTATTCAAGTTGCTTGAGTTTTTTGACTATGTTCACCAAAATTCATTCATTTCCATTTTATGATTCAGTGACCATTTCTGTTGATGTCAGAAGTTGGTGATAAATGAGGGTCTTGTGTGAAATTGTTCTTGTTACATAGAAATTGACTTTATGTCATGGGCTCCTGTTCCATAATCCACCCCACTTCTTCCGGTTCTCACACTCGTGCTCAATCACCTGAATACTAGTTTCACCTGTGCTGTTTGGACTATATTTATACCCTGCCTGTTCACTTCTGATTTTGTTGGTTATTGGATGTTGTTATCCTATGCTTAGCTAACTCCTTAGAAACCCTATTGGATTACTAGCGTTCGTTCTCGTGTTTGTTTTTCCCCCCTGTCCTGCTCTTTGGACTGTGTTTTGACCTCGCTTCTTCTGGATTTGCCCTCTGTGTTTTGGATTCTGTAATTAAACCTGTTTCTGCATTTGAATCCATCTCGTCCTGTTTCTGTCACACTTTAGTAGAGGTTTTAAGCATCATAAGAACAAAGCAAAACGGCTGCTACGCCCTTGCTCAGCGGTCACGGCTTAACCTACTATACATAGCAGAAGGGGTGGAGTTACCAGGTCATGATGCTGGCCTGACAAAACAATTTTATATACCGATGTGAGCTGAATGGTTTACCATCAACCCACACTGTGTGAACATGTACGTTATTTGAGATATAAGTGTTAGATTGAGGTTGGCTAAAATGCTAAAGCTAGCGGCAAGACATTGCGTGCTTTGTCAGCTGAAAAATGGCAAATGCACAATAATTAAAATTGTGTTACCTTTGAGATTATATTACTTTTATACACTAGATGGTTGAGTGCATAATGTATTGTAAAAGCACAGTGCATAGTGCGCCATCTTTTATGTTCTTAATCTAAATGGAGATTCAATGTGTTGTCACATGTTTCTAATTGAACTGCAAGGAACACCCTTTTAGATTTACAGCTGAATGGAATGACAGAGGAACATTATGCTGTTCATCCTTTCAAGTTGTTAATCAAGATATGCAGAGTGAGACACTAAGAAATAAAATTATAGTTAACGGTAATGATATTTGCTGTGTGATTTGTAAATGCTTTCAATATTGTTTCTGTAGTGTTGTAGAGTTGCTTATTACTTTAATATCCTATATGACATTCTATACTGTATTATGTCACAATACCTTCCCATAACGCAAATATAACAGAATCAAACTATACTATACTATCAGAAAAAAAAGCTATTTTTTTATGGTCTATGGTGTGGTACCCTTGTTTTGAGAAAATATGTGTACCCTCCAGGAAACTGAAAGGATTTTCTATAGTTTTTTTTCTCCCAGAGGAACAAGACATCTAAATGGTTCACAATGGTTCATTTAAATTAAAAGGTTCACAACAGGTCCTTAAGATACAGTAATGTACTAAAAATGTGTTGCAAACTTTAACTAGAGGTACCCATTTGTAAGTACCACCACAGCATAGTGATGTCCATTTTACCTTAAATGGTACCTTTTTTCTGAAAGAGCACATTACCACACTTTGCATCATTTTATAGTGTCCATCAAAAATGGCAAGCATTTGAGAGCATCCATTTGGCTGAAATGAAGAATTTCTGTGTTTTTTGTTATAAAAATATTGCATTGAAAAAAAAATGATAGGCCTACATTAACTTTTGCTAAGGCTTGCTGTAAAGGAGGCTTCTCTTCTGTCTAGGATTGCTGATATGTGCATGTCATCATCTGCCATGCAATTGACAAATACTGTATGCATCATTTTAAGTAGTTAAGAAAGACTTGGTTGTAAGGTTGGTATAATAAAATACCCTGCATTTAAAAGTAAGCTTCTCCTGTTTTCTTTGCCTTCTGCCAGGTTAATACGTTGCTCAGTCTATGTGTTCTAATTTTTCAACTGTAAATTTTTCAGTCCATTCCATTCCATTTTTCATCCATATGCATCTCAAAGGAATGATGCAGATTGCAATGTCCAAACACACTGAATACATTTTGTATTGCTCATTTAAACCATGACTTCACGTTTCACGTTTCAAATACCTACAGGACAAAACTATCACAAATGAGATCTTTTTAGTATCACAGTTATTTGTCCTCAACTGCAATGAGATTCTCAGGTTTGTTTGTTTTGTTTTTTAACCTGAGAAAAGAACCCTGTAATCATACATGTATCCACTGGAGTTGCAGAAGAGATCTCAACACCACATCAAAAAGAAAGTTTGCTATCGAAAATCAGAGATTTCAAAATTAAATTAAATACTGAATTTCTTATCAAATTCTTCCAAGATCATGTTATCTGAGCGATGTCTGAGCCCTATAAGCATACTATATGTTAACAATTGTCTCTCGAATTTACATTTAATTTTTTTTTCTCCTATGGAATTACATAGGAAACATCTGAGACAAAGTATCATGGTCCTGTTACTCTGTCAGTCTGGGTTTTCGTCTAGCATGACTGTGGCATTATCTGCCCATGTCTGTCTTTGTATGAGCGCGTGGTCTCTGTTTTATTCCCTGCCACGCACTCTTCAGTCTGTTGTGTTTCATGTGTGGAGTGTGGTGTCTGGGTCATGATTTCCTGTCTAGTTCGGTTTCGGTCTGTGTCGGTACCCAGACATTCATACTCCTTGTCTGTCTGTTATTGATGAGGGTGCATCAAGCTTGAGTCATCTTGGCTGCATGCACTCACGTCAATAATATATGTCAAGGTCAAGGTCAGTTTTTATTTATATAGCACATTTAAGAACACTAGTGTATACCGAAGTAATGTCGGTCTTGGTGTCTGTCGCTCGTATCCACGGACACGTATCACGCTCGCTTTGCTCCACGTACCCTTTCACATGCTGTCTTCATGTTTGTGCTGAGGTACGGTCACTTCAGTAAGTTGTTGGGTGTGTGTGTGGCCGAAGTATCTTCTCTCATCTTGTTTGTCGATTGGCATGAGTGTACATCGCCTCATTTGCTTGGCGATGTGCACTCATGCCATTTGGATGTTTTGGCTTCTTGTAAGAACACATGGCTTTGTTATTGTTTCTGTATCTCCGCATGCTTCTCTGTCTAATGTATCACCACATCTTACGTTAAACACCGCCTCCTTGTTTGCTCATTATTGTTTTCATTAGTAACACCTGCCCTATATTAAACTGCCTGATTTCTCTGTCTATTTTTGACTCCTTGTGTTCATCTGATATCTAGTCGGTCCTGTATGTGTTTTCCAGTGCTTTTTCCCCAGTCTGGGTCAGTCCGGTCTTGGTTCCATGTCTTCCTCTGCCCCAGTTCCTGGATTCATTTTTCCCCTGGCTTTAAACTCTGCGCTTGGGTCCTCATCTCTGCAACAACCATGAGACAAAAATTTTATTTCAGTGAAACATGACCAAAAATGTCATTAAGTCTCCTCCTCGTTATGAGACATATAATAGTGATACAAAGTATCAGAGAGAGGAAACATGCTGTATTTTTTCCCCTTTTCTATATCTACAAAACATTTGGAGAAGTGCGTCCTGTGGATTAAATTATGTGTACGTCATTCCCAAATAAACTTGTATAACATCAGTACGGACACTTTCATTTGCTCCATAGTAACTTAATGGTTTGATAATAAAATAATAACTTAATAACATAATTAATTTATGTACTTATTTGTAGTGGAGGCGATAGCAACTGAAGTGTTCACAGTACTGCTGTGAGTATGTTGTAGAGACGTTAGGAACAGCTCCATTCCCTTGAGTGGAGTGGTGGTGGCGTAGTGGAATAAAGCACATAACTGGTAATCAGAAGGTTGCTGGTTCGATCCCCACAGCCACCACCATTGTGTCCTTGAGCAAGACATTTAACTCCAGGTTGCTCCGGGGGGATTGTCCCTTTAATAAGTGCACTGTAAATCGCTTTGAATAAAAGCATCTGCCAAATGCATAAAATGTTTTTAATGTCATGCTTCATTCCAGCCCAAATAATAATAATAATATTTGTTCAATTTGTACCACTTTATGAGCACATTTTACTGTAAATTGCAATGGGATGTTCTGTAAAGCATGTCTGACTGAGCAACGGTAACCAAGAGGGGCTGAACTTAGCAAAAGGTCAAATTGATCAATTTAAACAATGGAAATTAACTTTCAATATGTATGCATCCTTATGCCATTCGAAAACTACTATTACATTTTCCACAAGGTGAAAATGTGAAGAATCTTTATGCAGCTTTTCATAAAGTGACAGTTCATAGTGACCATGTTGATTTGGCTTCAAAAAGGACAAAAATGATCAAAAAAGCACCAATAAATATCATAAAATTAGCCCAATTGACTCCAAGTGGAACAACACAAAAAATAAGATATTTTTCAATGATAATCTTCCCCTGTGCAGAAGCTAACGTCTAAGAATAATGTGAAAGAATGAGGATGAAAACTTTCATAGCACATGTGTATCAGATATAGCTGGGAAAAAGTCGGTCGATTTCAACCCTATAATTTTGGGACTGATCTAATTCGTAGGTGAAGCAAATTGGCAATCTCATCGAGTGTAATGTGCAGCATGTGTATGTGCAATATTGAGGTAAGATATGACACAATTGATGGATGATGTCTCCATTTTCTAATGGAACAGATGTGTTCTCTAATTGGGTTGCTGGGATCTCACAGACAAAGTGGGGGTACCTGCCAGTTAGGAAAATTAGATGTTAATACTAACATTTTCTTTTTTAATTTGATGGAGAGTTGGCAACTCAAGCAGTGTATTAATAAGTATATTGTAGATTGATAACACAATCTATATCTCACCTGGAAAAAATTTGTCTCACAAAATATAGGAGGGTGGGGATGTGCAATAAAAATGTATTGCACATGCAGATAGCGTTGTTCACTTGCACACGCTGCCTGTGTAGCACTAAATCCTCTAAAGCAATTATGCAAATCAAGTAACTGCGCAAACACTCAAACACAATTTGATTGCTGCATATCCACATCTTGTAGGCCAGTTCTTAGTGCTAGGTTGAATGGGATGAAGCAGACTAACACGATCTGGCATACTGTACTTTACTGAGACTGAATAGCATTGCTGTTATAATGCTCTTCATCAACATGAATAACAATAGCCATGACCAATAGAAAATGAACACAAATGTCTCTTTTAAACATGTCTTTTTTAAGCTGTTTTAAGATGGTCTTACAGTCTGAACAGCATAAAAGTACCCAAAACCCCTCTAAAACATGCCAACATACCAGTCTATCAAGAATGGGGAAACCAGCTAAGACCTTTTTTTTTTTGCTGATTTAAAGTGGTCTTCCAGCCTGGGTAGCTTAAAATGACCCAAAATCCATCTAACCATCATACCAGTCTAATGAGACTAGGAGACCAGCTAAGACTTGTTTTTTCTGGTTTAAGCTAGTCTTAGCTGGTTTAAGGTGGTATTTCAGTCTGAACAGCTTCAAAGTGCCCAAGCCTATAGGCCCTGTAAAACCAGCCAACATACCAGTCTGAACAGGCTGTGAGACCAACTAAGACATGGTTTTATCTGGTTTAAGGTGTTTTTGCTGATTTTAGATGGTCTTTCAGATTAAAAGTGCAGAAAACCCCCTAAAACCAATTAACATACCAGACTAACGAGACTGGCAGATCGGCTAATTTATGGTCTTAGCTGGTTTAAGATAAACGCTTAACTGCTTAAAAATGACTGAACAGCTTAAAAATGTCCAAGCCCAAAACCCCTCTAAAACCAGCCAACATACCAGTCTGATCAGACTGGGAGACCAGCTAAGAACAGCAAACCCTCTCAGCCTGGTTTAAGCTGTTTATTTCCAGCAAGGATTATGCTATTTTGCTTCTATCATTCATATTAGATAAATATCATGAAATATTAATTTTTTATTTAAATTAATAATGCACCCCATTGATGAAGCTTTTATCACAGCAATGCAGCAGCTTTTTCTAGCAATAGTATGCCAGTGTGCAGTTGTTTTCTTATTGTGTGTAGATGCAAAAGCCTCTGGGCTGTGTTGATGTTGCAGAAGAGGTGCAGTGTGCAGATGAACTTTGACAGCAGAGGTGTGTGCAAAATAAATCATTATTTTTGCCCAAAACCAGAGCTCAGTGTGAAGACATCATGCCATAGGGCTACAGGAAGCACATACACAGAAGATATGACATGTGTATGTGTGTGTGTAATGCATGAATGAGCATGTGTATTACAACCAGTAAAACAACCCAAAGGAAAATGTATTGCTAAGTGGCTGCTCTTTCAATGCTCAGGAGACTTAATGGATTTCTCAGTTATGTTACATTTAAGTATCAACTTTGTCACAGATGTTTCTCCAAAATTTCCTTAGAGAAAAAAGTTAATAAAATAGAAACAAATGAGACAAAATTGTAGACATACAGCAAGTGTATAGCGCTATAAAAGTTGGGTGAATAGCATAGCTCAGATAAATTGGATTTGGGAGTATTTGATGATAAATGTTTGAGTTCATGTTCATGAAATATTTGACAGTTGATTACTGACTTGGTATCTGGGCAAATCTGAACACAGTTTGAGACATTGCTGGGATCGCCTCTGGAACTTTTTTTTTTATCCATTTATCAGTGCCTTAGAATGTACCACTAAATATTGCTATTATATATATATATATATATATATTGTCTTCAGTAAGACTTTTAATCTGTAATACATTTTGACACAAAAGCTAAAATAAAATGCTGTTTGTCCTATGTCTGGCTTCAGTGTATAGTCATATCTGACTTCTATTCAAAACACAAACAACAATTTTTTTTTTTAATCTACAGTTCATTTGTTTGATTATCTCAGTATGCATAATTTACATTGATTGCCTTTGGAATTGTTATGTCTAATAACGATTCCAAATTAATTGAATTTCTGTTCTTCTAATTGGCACATCTCAGATTAGAATCACTGTTCTATTTTTCTTTCTCTCTCTATCTCTTTATACATTTAAATGATTTGTTTATCTATAAAAGTTAATGGATTAATTTAAAATGAGCTATTAATGACTTTAAAATTCAAAAGCACATAATGGGCAGCTCAGAGAATCATCTAGATCTCATATAATGCTAATTTACAGATTCATAATTTTAATTTGGGGGTCTATTAGAATAGGTTTACATGCTTTAATGTTCAAAAAACATATTTTTTTTCTCATAATGTACATTTCTGTAGCACCTCTTTTCATCCTCTGGCTGAAATGCTCTGTTGTAGCTCCTGTCTCTTTAAAGCCCCCTTTCCGAAAAGCCCAGTCTGCTCTGATTGTTCAGGCTGGCCCTGTCTGTTGTGAATGGTCAACCACTTAGAGCATGTGTCAGTAATGTATCAACCCCTACCATAACCAAGTTTCAAGCTTCCTGGGAAGCTGTAAACACTACTGTATCTACGGTAACAGTGGCATCAGTTTCGCCATACCAGTTCGAGCCCGAGTTGATAATGAAAGTTTGGAAGAACAAGCTGATCGACCCGAACCTCCTTCGCAAGCATGACTTTATCAGGACATTTCACAATGGTAAGTCTTAATTTTGTAGCTTTCTTACAAGTTCACTGTTGATTATTGTGAACCTGACAAAGCTTCAAGTAAAAGACACATAGTGCATCTAGGTTAGTCATATTTAGCTGGAAAGGGTGAAGCCAATTCTTTGTCACGCTTAGGCGGGCATTATGCAAATGTGTTACATCGTGATGTAGATACTTAATGGAATAAATGGACTACAAACTACAAACCAGGCATTTTATAGTTCAGGAGCAGTGTTGTCTGTGAGAGAGACTAACTCCTTTTTGCATGGGCTTTGTGCTCTGTAACTTTGCAGACCTATTACATGCACAAACAGATATATTATACACTAAAGGAAAGATAAAATCCCCAAATTATAATAGAGCCTCTTTAAATCATTGTATTCACTTATTGCATTCATTGACACAAAAAAGCTTTAGTTTTCTCGTCTGAAAAGAAATGATAACTTTCAGTAGCTCTTTGTTTGAGTGGTTTATTAAGTTCATACCATCAAATTGCATGGCTAATTGAGTATTAAGAGGATTATAAAGGCTTGTTCTTTCTTTAAATATCCAATGGTTCTAAACCAATACAGTATTGTAAAGTGCAATAGAAATTCTGCATGCAGATATGTAAATACCATAACTAATCCTATTAAAACTTTAATAAGAGATATTATTTTGGTGAACAAAATGAACAATTATGCAAGATTATTCAACTAATGGTGACTTACTTCTGCTTCTCACATACATTTACCACGGCAACATGGTTTCTTCCAAAATACCATAGTTACTAATTTTATTGGTAAAACAATACATTAAAAAAATGATTTTAAGATTTATGCATTTCAATTTCATAAGAAAATTCTATCAAATTGAATTGAGTAATATTTTAAAAAACTAAACAACATACTTGAAGTTTTATTAATTGATTTGAGTTAAATATATCAATGGGATAGAAATTTATTATGAAATTGAAATCTTTAAAAAAGGCTAAAATATACAGTGTATTTGCATATATTACACTGTATATACAATATATAATGTACAAAAAAATAAAAAAAAATAATAATATATATTTATAAATATATAAGTCTTTTTAATCTAATACACATTTGACTGCCTTTTAAGGTATATCCACAGACCATAAAGTGAATTTTTCATTTATGGAGTGGTGGTGGTGTAGTGGTCTAAGCACCATAACTGGTAATCAGAAGGATGCTAGTTCGAGCCCCACAGCCACCACCATTGTGTCCTTGAGCAAGGCACTTAACTCCAGGTTGCTCTGGGGGGATTGTCCCTGTAATAAGTGAACTGTAAGTCGCTTTGGATAAAAGCGTCTGCCAAATGCATAAATGTCTAAATAAAATCCTCAGCACATGAACAAAATGACCAATCGTCCCAGTACAAAACCTCATGAGCCTAAATTTAGACTCACTGTTCCATGGGGAATCCATTGGTCTTTTGTTCAGGAATGCAAAAAAGACCAAATGGATTTAAGCAGGCTTTAAATGAAGCTGAGTGAGCAGCATATTCTATTCTGATCGAGTCGCTCACTCCAGCAGGCCTTGTTTTGGCCCGAGGCAGGTCTGCCAGCGCTGACCACTCCTACCTCAGGTAACACTGAGCAGACTCCTTCAAGAGCCTATAAATGAGGAGAGCGGAAAAGAGGGGGATGCTTAGAGTGACTCTGTGTATAATGTGTCCTCTACAGAGCTGGATAGACTGCTGGATAGAATCTTTAATTGTGCATGTCTATGCATTATGGCCAAAATTTTATTGCTGCCCATTAACAGAGGAGTCACGATGCCTAGACTGTTCTGTTCTAGCTCTTGTGTGGTCAGATTAATGAAGCTCAGTGCACAAGCTGCTGTTATAAGTGACAGCTCTGATTTACAAACGGGTGAAATGTGAAGTCATCAGAGAGTCAGAGCCATGGTTATTGCTGCCAAGATCCACAGTTCACTGTTTCCTGTGACATTGGGCGATCAAGTCAGCTTAATAGCAAGCATTACCTCATGTATTACAAAGTGGACATACAGTCAGAGAGAAAAATATCCTGTGGCACATTTACATGACAGAAATTGACCTGGAAATGCTAAACTGGATATGCTAAATTGCTGGTGGTTTTAGGCTATTTGAAAAGGGCAGCAATTTGCAACATAAAAAAAACATAAGCCTGTTCTAAATGCACTCTGCTGTTAGTTTACTATGTAGTCAATCATTTCAGTAGTGATTTTGGTAAACATCATGGGTAGTGGGGGTAAAATACTGACCTTGAGTAATCTAACAGAATATGTTACAAATGACATTTTACAGCATGTATTCTGTAATCTGTAGTGAAATACATTTAAAAAGTAACCCTCCCAACCCTGGTTTCGGAAGATGCAGCAGACTTAAGTCCCTTGCATGCCTCCTACAAAATCCAAGAATGAATGTTTGTGACATCAACAAGAACAAAATCTGCCCAAAAAGGTGTATTTTGTTTTATCTTTTATTACTTTTGGCTAAGTTTCATATACATAAGTGTACATTTTCCAGTCATAAAGCACATTATAAGGCATTTCTTTAAAAATGCAAGCAATATTCTGACATGCTTTCTGCATCTGAAAATAAAAAAGTTATTGAAAACACTTGTCTGTTGTGCTTTGTGTTCAGTTGTTTATAAGTAGCTTCTGTTTCATTTATTATATTAATTTCGCTTATCTTTAATTTATTGTTATTGCTGTGACTTTTAATTATTTATTTTTACTGTATTTTTATTATTGTTGTTGTTGTTGTTTTACCCCCTGACTATTGGTGTTTTGTACCAATAAGTGACTTGTTCAATAATAATAATTATTATAATAGAAGACGAAGAGGGTGTTTTTGAGTTTGTTTCGGTGGTTCATAACAGCTCACCGGGTGAACTTTCAGAAAAACTTTTTACCAGCTGCCAAACACCTTCTTACGGACATTGGTTCACTTCATCAGCACAGTAGGTGTGACCTAGTGCTCCATCTACTTTGAGGCCAACAACTATTGTCTGTTAAGTCAGTTAGAGGCACACTTAGTAATTATTTTCTTGTTTAAAAAGTTTTACTTCTAAATAATAATTTTGAAACACATGTATAAAATAATGAGCGATGAGATGAAGACTCCAGTCATATATTAGTACCTGTTTTAACCTTTTGATTGTTAGCCTGTTTTATTCTACATGGGGAGCATTCCCTCATGGGGGCCACCATGTTAGGATCACATGACCAGCTGAAAACTACACAATTTCAGAAACAGCCCTGTTTTTGGACATTTTCTCTCACTGATTAAAGTAATCATGGCTGAATAATATTTTTTTACAATGACATCTGTAACTAAAAACTAATATTTGAATGATGCTGCATCCACGCCACTAGGTGTCAGTGCAGGTCCAAGATGATAAGTTAAAAAAATGACTGAGTCAACATGAACACAACGGCATTCAGAGGAATTGGCAAACTGCTGCAAAGTGCTGCAAACTTACTTGCATCTGTATGATCATTCTTGTAGACGCATTTTCCTAGACCAGCGATTTTTCTGCTTTTTGGTTTAATTAGAATACAAGAGGAATTATATCTACTCAAATACTCTAAAGTGCCCAGTCACTCTGTTATTTGCTATTAAGTTTCACTCCTGTGCCACCATTTACACATTTGCCCAAAGTTAGAAATGTCTCTTATTATCATTTTCTTTTGTCTGTTTTCTGCCCATTAACACTCTTTAATACAGGTAAATCCATCTTTGCAGTAGTATCAGTGTCATCATAAATTGCATATTAGGGCCGAGTATAGCGTATAACTGCAAGTTTGCCGAAAACTTGACACAAATTCGATAATTTTCACATAAAAATGAGCTTTGCGGCAAACTTGCAGCAAATTGTCCATTGTTGCCAAAGGTTTGCCAGATGTTCACCACTACCGGAAAAGAGCTGCAGAGTTCTGGCAAACATCTGCAGTGAATCAAAAGGTAATTTGAATGTGAAAATAACAAGCGGCACATTTGAGGCAAATTTAGATTAGTTGATGTTTTTTACATGTAGTCTTGAGCATCCTTATATTTAAATGCTCCTCTAAATGCCTCCCTCTGCAGTATGGCTGGTTGTCTGAATGTTAACAAACAGTAGGTCATTGCTCAGCTGTTTCAAACATCTTTTTGGCTCTGAACGTAGAACAAAGATGCACTTCTCCGTAAGTGTGCTGGGGCCTTAAAGGTAAAAGTAAATGTGTGCCAGTCTTGTGCACAGTCAGGCCCGCTGTCAGGGGGGAGTGAAAGTGTACAGATGACCCCCAGGGGGGCCCATGCCAAGGTCTATAGTTGACCCTTAATGGGATCAAGTACAACAATTTACTCATTGACTTATATCACCGAAAATACATACATTTTTATAATTAAAACACATTTTAACTTGTCATTGGATTCTGATACCCATACCCCCACTGTTATTGTGAAAAGGGTTCAGTTGAAATACCTGGCCAATCCTGGCCACTCCTTTGTTGCCTTAGCCCTGTGTTTTGGGTCATTGTCATGCTGGAATACCCATCCACGACCCATTTTTAATGCCCTGGCTGAGGGAAGGAGATTCTCACCCAAGATTTGACAGTACATGGCCCCGTCCATCATCTCTTTGATGCGGTGAAGTTGTCCTGTCCCCTTAGCAGAAAAACACGCCCAAAGCATAATGTTTCCACCTCCATGTTTGACGGTGGGGATAGTGTTCTTGGGGTCATAGGCAGCATTCCTACTCCTCCAAACACAGCAAGTTGAGTTGATGCCAAAGAGATTGATTTTGGTCTCAACTGACCACAGCACTTTCACCCAGTTCTCCTCTGAATCATTTAGATGTTCATTGGGAAACATCAGACGGGCCTGTACATGTGCTTTCTTGAGCAGGGGGACCTTGCGGGTGTAAAGGGAGCCAGCTGGTAGATAGCTGTGCAGTGTGTAAACCTCACTCTCCTGACCTCAAGAGGTGCATTATCGACTGATGCTAGAGGCTGTAGCATTTAGCCTCCTTGTTAGAGCACCCGCCTCCCACGCAGGAGACATCGGTTTGAGTCCCGTTTGGAGCAGGGCCACCAGAACCGGTTACACAGGCACTGCAGGATTTCAGTCCTTCACGGCGTAGTGTGTTACCAATTGTTTTCTTGGTGACTATGGTCCCAGCTGCCTTGAGATCATTGACAAGATCCTTCCATGTAGTTCTGGGCTGATACCTCACCGTTGTCATGATCATTGCAAATCCACGTGGTGAGATCTTACATGGAGCCCCAGACCGAGAGAGATTGACAGTTAATTTGTGTTTCATCCTTTTGCGAAAAATCGCACCAACTGTTGTCACCTTCTCACCAAGCTGCTTGGTGATGGTCTTGTAGCCCATTCCAGCCTTGTGTCGATCTAAAATCTTGTCCCTGACATCCTTGGACAGCTCTTTGGTCTTGGCCATGGTGGAGAGTTTGGGATCTGATGAACAGGTGTCTATTATACAGGTAACAAGATGAGATTAGGAGCACTCCCTTTAAGAGTGTGCTCCAAATCTCAGCTCGGTACCAGTATAAAAGACACCTGGGAGCCAGAAATCTCTGATTGAGAGGGGGTCGAATACTTATTTCCCTCATTAAAATACAATTCAACTTTCAATGCGTTTTCTGGATTTTTTTGTTGTTATTCTGTCTCTCACTGTTCAAATTAACCTACCATTAAAATGATAGACTGATAATTTCTTTGTCATTGAGCAAACGTACAATATCAGCAGGGGATCAAATACTTTTATCTGTCACTATATATATATATATATATATATATATATATATATATATATATATATATATATATTACTAATAATTAATCAGGAGACAGCATAAAAAATTCCATGTTTTATAGTTTAAAAAAATAATGTCACAATGCATGACTATTTCAGTGAAATTTAAAAAGGTTCTTAAAAATGTGTGCAATTATTTCAAAGCCATTTGGTTACAATAGTGAACAGAAATCAAATTGCACCTTTAAAAGAAATGATGAACTGTTACGGCACCAAAATATACTAGCATTGCATATTTAGTGATATTTTTCATATTTAGTGATACTGTTCCTACTGTATATCACTTTTCCTTGTATATATACTGTATATGCCATACATTTTAACCTCAAATTATGTATAAAAAAGTTCACACCCATGTTGCCTGCCAGCTACCCAGATGTAGTCCTACATTACCATGACAAATGGTAAATAAGACATTTATCATCATCACTGTCTCACACAAAGTAACTGACCCCATCCACTTTTGATGCCCCACTGTCCTTGTGACCTGAAATGCTATTTACAGTATGTACAGTGTCTTCACTGTCTTTATTCTTTGCCGAATTTATTTACTCCCCTCTGACAATATACACTATCATCCATCCAAGGACATTCCGGAATATGAATTATGTTTGAGCTAAAGTGTAAATATCCTGTTGACAAATTGTTGGTATTACACTTGCATGGAATCTTATGCGATACACATTGGCATAAACCCTGTGCCCAGCAGGCTTTGGGTTGCCTTTTCACTAGAGCTGAGAAATCTTGGGAAGCGAGCAAGCTTTTAGCTTGGAGCTTTAATACAACATCTCATTCCCCCAGTGGGAGAGAGTTTGTCGATATGTGGTGGTGATGAGTCATTATGAGATTTGGTGAGGAAAAAGTCTCAAAAAATGACTTGGCTTAATAAGATTATATTGTTGCTCTGGGATGTACAAGATGTGTTAGATGAGTGATTCTCAACTGCTAGGTCACGGCCCAAAAATAGGTTATACATCTGTTTTGATAGGGTCAGGGCAAGCAGGGAAAAAGCAATACTAAATGCAAACAATTAAATGCACATAAACACATTAATTAACAGATTCCCTTCGAGGACAGGGAGTGAATTTATTTTCAGAAATAAGTTTGCAATAACCTAACAATTATTTTTGGGTTCCCTCGCAAATCCTTTCTCTATCCTCATAAAATATAACTATGGTTTTATAAAAAGTTTCATAGTTGAACTTTGGTATTGTCATGTCACGTCATTCTTGTATTTTCCCCTTATTTTGAAAAGACTCTAAGTTTTAAGTTTTGTGTCTTCCTCTTATGTCTGTCTTCCTGTTCTTTGCCCTAATTGTAACCCAGGTGTTCCTCGTCTCCTTGATATCCCATGGGTATATATACCCTTATGTTCTTTGCTCCTGTGTCGATTCTTGTTTATATGAAGAGCTTTGTTTGCAAGCATACTGCTGTGGAATTTATATTTACCATCTTCATTAAGTTGTATTTTCTTCTGTTTATTTCTCATTAAAAGAGATGTATCTGGATCCTCTCTCTCGCCTCATGACTAAACAAACCCGGACAGAAGATACAACCACTAAAAATGGATACTGCTGAACTGATTGAGATACTTTCCCAAGGGTCCACTCCTGCGGCAGAGTACTGCCTCAGATTTTGGAATCTGACTGCCCAATTGAACTGGTATGAGAGATACCTCCATGCTATTTTCTGGTTTGGACTTAATGGCCCAGTAAGGAAGCTGGTCCCATTGGATTGTGATTTGTCTGTCTCAAGATTTTATCTCTGAAATCTTAAGGGCTGACCTTCTGCTCTCAGCTCAGGTGGTTCAGGAGACCCCCTCGATGGAGGCCCCTCTGCTCCTAGCTCCGGTGGTTCTTGAGACCCCCTTGACAGAGGCCCCTCTGCTCCTAGCTCTGGGGGTTCTGGAGACATCCTCGATACAGGCTCATCTACTTCCTGCTCCTCTAGTGGCTCTGCCCCGAGTCTTCCACAGCTCCGCCCACACCTGAGACTCTTCCTCCTGCGGAGCCGCCCGCTTCACCCCCTGGGGCGCCGCCCCCTCCACCTCCCGAGCCTCCCGTGGCTTCTGCTCCATCCCTCTGCAACAATATTCCCTGCGGCTCCATCTCCTGTGTCTCCGCCCCCTGTACCCTTGAAACCATGGCCTCCAGACCCTCTCCCAGTGCTCACGGCCATGGAGGCCGTTCCCCAGTCTCTGCCAGTGCTCACGGCCACTGAGGATCTTTCCCCAGTCTCTGTCAGTGCTCACGGCCATGTAGCAAGTTCCCCAGTCTCTGCCAGTGCTCACGGCCACTGAGGATCTTTCCCCAGTCTCTGGCAGTGCTCACGGCCATGTAGCAAGTTCCCCAGTCTCTGCCAGTGCTCACGGCCACTGAGGTTCTTTCCCAGTATGACCCCTATCCAGTGGATGTCCAGGTTCTGTCACGTCACTTATGTTTTCTTCGAGGACTCTTATTTTTGAAAAAACCCTTAAGTTTGAAGTTCTGTGTCTTTCTCTTATGTCTGTCTTCCTGTTCTTGGCCCTAACTGCATCCCAGGTGTTCCTCATCTCCTCGTTATCCCAAGTGTATACATACCCTCATATTTGCTCCTGTGTCAGTTCTTGTTTTTTATGTAGAGCTTTGTAAGCCAGCATACTGTGGAGTTTGTTTGCCATCTTCGTTGAGTTGTTTCTTCTGTTTATTTATCATTAAAAGAGCTGCATCTGGATTCTCTCTTGCCTCATCACTACAAAAACCCTGACAGAGATTCATGGTAAAGCCGTACAAATTATGCAGCAGAGCCAAAGATATGGTAATAAAAATCATACACATTGTACCAAGAAATGGGACGTTTAAAACCATATTTGTAACACAAATTAAATTAATGTTTTACAGCAGTTTTGCACCAATATAAAATTATGGTTACTTCAGTAAACCATGGTAAATTCTGTAGTTATGGTTTTACATTATTAAAATGTTTTTTGCATAACAGTTCAACTGCGGTTACTGTGGTAAATACCATGGGAGGGTGTGCAAAACTTGAGTATAAAAACTTGAATATATTCCTTCTCTGTCCTCTAAGGGGCTCAATAAAATGTTGCAAAGTTAGGATAGCAAGTAAATAGGCTTTTTGAAAAGGGAGGAGAAAAACGATTACAGTATTTTTGGATGCAACTTTTGTTGATTTCAAAGGCATTATGTCTAATCAAACTCTCGCTCGTTCATCTGTCTTTTGGTAGAAGTTAACTAAATTAGACCGATGTCAACGTGGACAGATTGTCACATGCCCTCAGCATCAAAAACCATGAAACAAATCGACAAAGTAAAAAAAAAGAGATTTGATTTGGGATCACTTGCAGCAAAGCAATATATGGCTTGTACCACAATGTGTTTAATGCTGTGAAACATTAGCTGACAAGAGCATGAAACCATTGAAATTTAAGAGACATTTAGAAACCAAAAAATGTCAAACATCATATTCAGTTTATGGAATAATTATGCACATTATTGGACAAGTATGGTACTACTAAAAAATGTCAGTGTTTGACTTTAAATAAAATACTCTAGCATCCTCTTGTGGTCCGATCCATCTTCCATTGGTCAATACAACAGATAGTTTACACCAGGGATGCCCACACTTTTTTGTGTGATGATCTACTTTTAAATGACCAACTCAAAAAACACAGTTTCATTTAAAATAAGAAAATGCTTGTTGGGTCTATTGCATGTATTTCTACATGGAATTCATCTTCTAATTAATAAAAAAATATATAATAATGTTCAATGTTGATATCATTCAGTTTTAAAACTAAACCCAAAACACCTACAGCAAAATAGATTACAATAGCCAGGGCATTTACCTTATTCTGATGACTTGCACTGAATGGAATCAGACAGTTTTGCCTAATCCGGGCAGTAGCATCGCAATTTCGTGCTCTGTTCTCAGAAGTCCTTGGAAGGCGCGTATGCGCAAACCTAGTTGTCATGGCAACTGAATAAACATAACCTCGCCTGGTCAATATTTACTCGTCAAGTGCAAATCAGACAGAAACTAAAAGAAGGAAAGACATTATATTTATTTTTATAAAAATTTTACGAAAGTATATTTCAATTTTGTGCGATCTACCAGCATTGCCTTTGCGATCGACTGGCAGATCGCGATCGACGTATTGGGCACGCCTGGTTTACACCATTGGTTCACACCAAGTTCACACAGGCAATGTTGCTGTGTTGCTATATCTATGTTTACATAGATATAGCAACACAGCATATCTATGTAAAATTAAGCGACAACTATAAATAAACCTTAACTAAACTAAACAACCTACTGTATACAGTAGGTTGTTTAGTTTAGTTAAGGTTTATTTATAGTTGTCGCTTAATTTTAAGCTGGGACAGGAGAAAGTATTTTAACTGCTCGAACAATTACATATGGCAACTTTAATTACATATGGCAACTTTAACGATAATCAATTTGGTACTTTGTTTGGTCACCATTTGATGTCCAATGTAAAATCTGGGTCCTGAGGTTTGAAAACACTGAGTTAGAAGACGATGATTAGGACCGTCTTTGATTTAAATATTTGAAAAAATAAAGAAAATTGTATACTCTCAGCCGACTATGTAAAGGTCAAAATCTAAATTGACGCATGAAGTCACATTTCCTCTGGATGACTCAGTTTGACCTTAAACATCTCTAGAGAGGCTTTTGCTCTTTTTCCCAGCTAAGAGGTTTATTTTGACTCCAGTAGCTGTGGCATATTCTGTTATTTTGCCTCAATGCAGTAATTATTAATCTATTTACATTGTCCTTAAAAGCCCTGTTATAATTTTGTCAGCTGGCACATGCTATTCACTCAACATTAAGTAATAAAACCTAATCCCAGAGGTAATCAACTGTGAAATCACTAGTTGTTGATTCACCTGCAAGATGGATGAGTGATCAGAAATTTTTGCAAAACAGTTTTGGACAGGACTCGAGAGACAAATTGTGCCTACTCATCTGCAACCGTGAGATGGGCTACTAATACATGGGCCTTATGTCCACTGGATATTTCAGATTTATGTGTGTCATGGGAATGGTATTAAAATTTCATGGATGTGTGGATGTAAGGTAGGATAAGTGGATGGGTTTAGAAACATCCCTGAAAGTGAGCTGTTGATGTAACAGGGTTTTTAATAAAACAAATACAATTCCCACTACTGTGTCCATCATTATACCATGACATTTGTTTGAGAGTACCGGAAGTTCTAGATTTTAAAGATAAAAAATACTAAAATGCTGTCAACATACACAAATGTTTGAGACTTTCTTTTGTCTATGGAACACAAAAGGAGATGTTCCGGAAAAACAAACAAGTAGCAATTCATGGTTCAAGGCTGTAAAGAAACAAAAGCATATTGGCTATTTAAAAGAAAAAAATGTCCCATGCAAGCTTCCTGTTAAGTAGGAGATATGTCAACACAAGGCAGAAAACTGTGCTTGTCAAGACATTTCATGTAGTCTTTAAGACTTATCGTAACGCTGTTGTAAGCAGACACTGATGTTTATTTCCCCGGTGTGATACTCCACAGTACATTTTCAACCTTCAACCCTAAAACTTTTCAAACATTTGTTTTCCTGTCAAAACACTCTACAATAAACTTATTAAAACAGTTTTGTGTAATATTCTTTAGGTACCTGATACATCAATTTTGGGAGGTGTCCGACAAATTACTGACAAAGTTAACTATTTTTGAGTGATCCAAATTTTTTTATCCAATACTGTTATAACAGTTTATATATTTAATACAATAGCGTTTGGAAGAAACACTGAAAATACAGCTTAGAAGGATAGTCCACCCTAAATTGAAAATGATCTCATAATTAATTCACTCTCATGCCATCCCAGATGTGTTTGTGACTTCCTTTCATCTTCAGAACACAAATTATGATTTTTAGAAGAATATTTCTGCTCTTTAGGTCAATGCAAGTGAATGGGTGCCAACATTTTGATGCTCCTAAAAGCATATAAAGGCATCATAAAAATAATCTATACAATTCCAGTAGTAAAATCCATATCTTCAGAAGTGATGTGATAGGTGTGGGTGAGAAATCGATTTAAATCGATATTTAAATATTTTTTTTGCTAGAAATTCTTCAAACTATCCAGTAGGGGGACATATAAATGATGAATCTGAATCACCAAAAACACAAGAAGAGGAATGCTAATATGAACTCATCAACACCTATCATATCACTTCTGAATATATTGATTTAACCACTGGAGTCTTATGGATTACTTTTATGCTGACTTATGTGAGCTTCTAAATAAAAGTTATATCACTTTATATAAAGTTATATTTTACTTCTATATTTTGGCACCAATTCACCTGCATTATATGGACCAAAAAAGTAAATGATGAGAGAATTTCATTTTTGGGTGAACGATTCCTTTAATTCAAATTGGAAAAAAAAATGACACAATTCAATTTGATGGAATTTTGTTATTAAATTGAAATGTGTAAATCTTAAAAACAGACTAAAATAATGTTTGTGTGGTTTTTGAAATGTATATATGTAGCTAATAAGAACAATAACACATGCATGCATTGTTTTAATGGAATATTTGGGTTATTGTAGTTACTTAAAATTTGTGATCTGATTAAATGTTTTCCTTGTTTCTAATCAATTCATTAGTCCATTGGTCACTGGAGTCAAGATTGATTGTTAATCACATTTAAATTTCAGGCCATTAAGGGCCCTGTTTTAAGCACTATGTAATGTGTCATATGCAATAAGTCAGTGGGCATGGCCATGAAGTTTTGATATTGTATGCAAGCGTGCACATAGTCTATGCGCAAGTGGGATTGACCAAGTTATGCTGGTTAATGTACCGTCAGCATCCTATTATATTGTCCATTCCCTGTCAAGCACCAGCAATATAAACAAAGGCAGCACATTAATAAGAAGGTGGTTGTGTAAATACACTGTATGCAATGATTTAGAAGAATAAAAATATGAGCATTAATTGAACTTTTGAACATTAATTGTGTCCTTGTTGAATGTCGGGCAAAAATCTATCTATGACAGTGACACCCTCCTTTGATATGCATGGAAAATGTGGTTCTTGTAAGGACTTGAATGTCAGCTCCTTTTAATGACAGAGAATGTAAGTATTATTGATGAATAATGAAAATGAATGGGAAAGATTGCAAAAAACAAGACTTTTATTTTTAAATGAACCAGGCAAGTTGTCTAGTGTTATCATCAAGGATGTGATCAAGAGCCTCATGCACAGAGAAACATATGGCCATTGTCCTGCCACAAAGTGAATGATGAGCAATGAGGCTTCATATACCTTTTCTGTATATTAATATATATGAACGTTTCTGTATATTAGTAAACATTAGCCTCATTTCCACTATCGGGCCAAATGAGGACATGCTAGTGCCTGCCAGGGCCAAATGCATTCCCACTGTCACTTCTGGGGCTTCATCATGCCTCCTCGGGGCTTTCTCTGGGCAAACGGCCTTTGGACCACCAATTACCCTTGGGCTAAATAAGGCCAACCGGGGATTGAAGCAAGTACAATGTCTTTTGCTGAACTTGTCAGAATATTTATCCAGAGCACAGAGGTACAGGTTCTGGAAGAATACAATATCAATACAAATACAATAATAAAATATCAAGGAACAATACAAATCCGTTAAAATGCACAATGGACAAAGTGGTGCACAAATAAATGATATTTCATGGTTTGGTTAACTTTCATACACAGTGTGCTGGGACATCGTGAAGAGACCAATCAGGACATGATGACAGTTACAGTCAGTGAGTTGTTATTGCTAATTTGTCTAGCTAATGTTTACATTCGATGTAAACTTGATATTCTAGATCCATCATCCATCCAACATTCTCACACACACACACACACACACACACACACACACACACACATACACACACACACACACACACATGTTGTGTTTCCATGTTTTATGGGGACTTTCCATAGACATAATGGTTTTTATACTGTACAAACTTTATATTCTATCCCCTAAACCTAACCCTACCCCTAAACCTAACACTACCCCTAAACCTAACCCTACCCCTAAACCTAACACTACCCCTAAACCTAACCCTCACAGAAAACTTTCTGCATTTTTACATTTTCAAAAAACATAATTTAGTATGATTTATAAGCTGTTTTCCTCATGGGGACCGACAAAATGTCCCCACAAGGTCAAAAATTTCGGGTTTTACTTATCCTTATGGGGACATTTGGTCCCCACAAAGTGATAAATACACGCACACACACACACACACACACACACACACACACACACACACACACACACACACACACACACACACACACACATGTTGTGTTTCCATGTTTTATGGGGACTTTCCATAGACATAATGGTTTTTATACTATACAAACTTTATATTCTATCCCCTAAACCTAACCCTACCCCTAAACCTAACCCTCACAGAAAACTTTCTGCATTTTTACATTTTCAAAAACATAATTTAGTATGATTTATAAGCTGTTTTCCTCATGGGGACCGACAAAATGTCCCCACAAGGTCAAAAATTTCGGGTTTTACTATCCTTATGGGGACATTTGGTCCCCACAAAGTGATAAATACACGCTCACACACACACACACACACACA
The DNA here is from genome assembly GCF_025860055.1 of Xyrauchen texanus. Taxonomy (NCBI): domain Eukaryota; kingdom Metazoa; phylum Chordata; class Actinopteri; order Cypriniformes; family Catostomidae; genus Xyrauchen; species Xyrauchen texanus. The sequence continues at coordinate 5,753,956 of NC_068279.1, read as the reverse complement.
CACACGTGTTTGATTAAGGAGATATCCAACATGTGTTGTGTTGGGAACCACTGTTCTAGATAATTAGATAGAATGATACACGATGATCAGCATGAGTTTGCTAGTGAAATGGGTGAGGTGTGTGATGTTGGCACCAGCTATTGGCCCTGGCTGGCCAGTTGATAGCCTTGGCTCACACTGTCCCGATAGTGGAAAAGCACCTATTGATCCGCTTCTTTGTGAGAGCATGATAATTCAAAAATATATTGTCATAATATTGGAGATGGTTCACTGTGGGGCAAAGAAACCTTTGCGTGTGTGGGTGTGTGTGTGTGTGTGTGTGTGTTTCTGTGAGTATGTGTGAATGTTGGATGGATGTTAAATGCAGTTCAGGGTAGGATAAAGTTAATCTCTGTGGAAAAGAAAGTATGTAATACTCGTGCATGTACATGTGCACGTATGCATTCGTATGTGTGTGTGTGAACACATGTTTATGTGTATGTATGTGTATGTGCAAAGGTCCAAGGCCTTTATGTTTGCAAGCACACATGCACATATGACCTCCGTGAATTTGGCACCCCATTTAATTAAATAAACACAAACACTAATCCATTAGTTTGTGACGGTAACGGTAAGAAACCTATGAGTCACAAAATGAGTTCATTGGAGGAGATGAGGTAAATGCATGACTGACGTCAAAGATCCGTGAGATAATTTTGTTATTTTTATGTAAGAAAAGGTGTTAATTAGTTAGATTGTTTCTTTCAACCGCACAAACCGGCACAAATCATGCACAAATGAATGACAACGGTTCGGAGTGATTCGGACGACACATAACATCACAGTCCCGAATCATATTTGTTCTTTCTAAGGAATGGAAATTGGTGAAGAGTTCATTTTAATGGCACAAATTAAGCACAAATGAATGACATTGGTTTGCAACCATTTAGACAACGTGGTGTGTAGAATGACGTCATCGCTCCCGAAAACATTCTTGCTATATCAAAGGAAGGGAAATAGATACAACGTTTGTTTTAACGGCACAAACCAAGCACAAACGACCAGCACCGGTTTGGATCGATATGAGCAAGATAGGGTGGAGAGTTACGTCACACAGCCTAAAAAAGAATGCTTAATATCTCAAACACCAAACCAGCACAAACGTTCATTGTTGCGGCACAAATCAGCACAAACTAATGGAATATTTTTGGTGATTAATTAATTATATGGGGTGCCAACGTCACGGAGGTGCACATATGTGCTCATCTAATTGATGAACATGGTCCTGAACTTAGTTTTAATCTCCACCATTCATTTTCAATGGCTGGTCATTTTTGACTGGGAATACCACAAGTGTGACTGTGCCATTTTATACAAAATAAAAGCATTTCAAAACAAACTTCCTGGTTAAACATTAAAGCACACTAGTGAGATAAATAGTACAGAATGTTTTCATATTTTATTTAAAATTGTCAAAAGTATCTACAAATAATACTTTTTTCACTCAAAACTGAAGTGCATAAGCTCAGGTTAAGGAGGCCTACGATCAGTATGTTACAAAAATAAATACAAAACCTATGCTAATTGAAAGAAAACAAGTTGACAAAAAGATCTATTCCGATATTTGGTAATAATATAACATATATAATAGTCCAATAGGATAATATTAACAGGCATTTTCAGGCAACAGAAAATCCTCTTTGGGTAAAAATGACCAGAATACAACATAAGGGTTAATCAAAGTTATCAAATGACACACAAATCATGGCTATTATTAACATGAACATGATTTTATCAGCCTTCCAGGCTAGGCTGTGGATTTTTGCACACACTTCACTTTGATGTTGCTTTAAAAATGTGATTTATTTATTGAAACATGAAAAAATATAACCAAAAATATTTCTATATTTCAATTACACATCAAAAGAAATTAAAATATAATCAAATCACAAAGTGTTCAAAAAATTAATATAGAACAGCCTCCCAAAATCCAAAAATGTTATCCTTTTCAATTTCTTCCACCAGCATCTTTTTCAGTGACATAATATTCACTCTAAGACAACATGAAAAATACCAATACAAAATTTATCATAAATACAATTTTAAAAATAAACATAAATTAAAAAACCTTGGCCTTTTTTTTTTAAAGCGTCTACAACAGCGATTGTCAGGGACATAATTCGATGTTCCACTATATTTTCAGAGTTTGAACATTGACTTTATTACCAGCCAGGTGGTGGAATATCCAAAGTGAGTTTTAAATTTGCGCTGACAAATGAAATATCTTTTCAATTACCTATTTCTTAGAAAAATATCAGTTTGCGTGCATACACCCGGAGTTAACGGCATCACTTCCACCCACGCCCACTTGCGCTTTGCACTGGAATGAAAATTGTTATTAGAGTGCTCACAGAATTTAGATTCTTGGTCGTTGCACTGTGCCTATAACATAGTAATGAAAATAGAGCCCTAAGTGTTGTCCTTTTGACTTTTCTTCTGAGTGATGCTTTATTTACAAAGAATGAGGGTTGCAAGATGAATTTGCAATGTTGATGGGTGTTTTATTATTTACATTGCTTCACTTTAGGAGAGATTGCCACAGACTGACCCTGATAATCCCCCCAATAGGCCCTTTTTCTGTCTCCTTGAAGCACAGGAATTACCACACAGCATGCACCCTGTGCTCTTCTAAAACACTAAAACCAAAATTCCTGTGAATTTACCAGCTACTGCTTACTGTTTTAATATTACCATATTATGTACTCTCCAGACACCTTTTTAGTTAAAATAAAGATATGAAAAGCACTGAAAAACTGAATACATTGTAAATGGTCCCTTAGAAGTTAGCTGCCTTTGTTGGAGGTAGACAGCAAGTCAGCTTAGTAGATTTTAGAACAGAGCCTCAATTTCATGAATACTGCATGACAATGTCATTGTTTGAAGAAAGAGTGTTTCGAAACTTCAAGTGAGATGGTTAAGACACCACTACAAATCTTCACCTGAGAAACTCAGAAGAACAGCATTAGTGAAGAGGGAGAAAGCATGTTGCAGATTAAGTAGCTTTGAAAAACAACCTCAAATGAAACAAATGCCTCTATCCAAGTGAACCTCACAGTGACAGTCAATGAAAATGATTCACTCCATAACAACAGAGGAATCCACAGCACTGGGTGACAGTACTGTGGAGAGCTTTTATGCCATTTTAAGGGTACCATTTAGTCATCTTTGGAGATTCTGGGGAAGTGGTGGAGGCTTTGGTGCTAAGCTCCAAGCCATGTGAGTAAGATCCAGAGGTAGTACACAGGCTTTGAGGGAGAAATTCAAGTACATTTGACAGCAGAAAAGAAAATAAACATGACAAACAAATCTCAATAAGGCTCCACACAGTTCACAATCACTTTTGGAACAGCTTCAACTCATAGTTTGAGTGTGTAGCCGGTCCTGCTGGACCCGCTCTTAATGGGATTTGAACCAGCATCTCCAGCATAGGAGATGGACACGCTAACAAGGCGGCTAAAGGCAGCAGTCCTTAGTGTCAGTCACTAGAGCAGCTCATGAGACCAGAGGAGTGAGGTTTACACACTGCACAGCTACCTACCAGCTGGCTACCATTACACTCACCCCACTAAACCTCACTCCCATCCTGGGATTCAGCACCACTGTGACTGGTCATGCTCGACCCCCTCCGAACGGTATTCAAACCTACATGGGAGACGGGTGCGCTAACAAGGAGGCTAAAGGCTACAGCCTCTAGTATTTAGTTGCTAGTGTGCCTCTTGAGGCTATGGGAGTGAGGTTTAGACATGTCACACAGCTATCACATAGCTGACTCCCGTTAAAAATGCACATCTACAAAACAAGCATAGCATTTCATGAAGCTTTTAGTTTGTGCAACCAGAGTGTGAGAGAGTATTACTTATAACTTCTAATAAATAAAAAAAACAAGTTACAAAGTCAAATATTATTAAATGTTATAAAAAAAAAAGTATACTTTGTTTCACTGTGTTTATAGAATTAAAAAAGTTTGAATAGAGACTGTTGTTTTTAAAACCTAAATAAAACATTCAGGAATCATTTTCACATGCTCGCACATTACCTAAAGCAATCCCTTTTGAGATATAATAATTTGCTTGATAAGTATATACAATACAATTTTAACTATTTAAAATTCAAAATCTTTATGAATGACACTAATAAGAAAAACGCCCTGGTTGCTTTCGTAACCTCCATTCCCTGATGGATGGAACGAGACGTTGTGTCGATGTAGTGACACTAGGGGTCGCCCTTGGGAGCCCCAAACACCCCTGATCTTTGAGAAAAGGCCAATGGGAATTGGTGAGTGGAATTTGCATGCCACTCCCCAGGACATACGGATATAAAAGGAGCTGGCTCGCAACCACTCATTCAGGTTTTGTGCTGAGGCACCGAGACAAGGTTCTGGCCATTTCAGTGGGTAGTTCAGTGTTTTGGCTGGAGGGGCATAATATCTCGTTCCCTGGTTACGGAAGTAACCAGGACGTTCACTATTTGTCACTCACTCGAAGTTGTGTCGATGTAGTAACACTAGGAGTCCCTATATAAAATGCCACAACTAGCTGAACTGTGTTACGTGGACTGGTGGTACGAGAAAGGCAGACCATTGTGTGCCTCGTAGACAGCGCACCCCGCCGTCACGTAACCTTCCCCAGCGCTCTTGCGAGTGTCGTACAGTCCCCTGCATCTCGGGGACAAGTCGACTGTCCAAATATTGGGACTGGCTGACCCAGCTACGGCCTCTTCTTTTCTCCCCAAAAGGAATAAAATAGTTCAGCTGGGGGCCATATAGCGTCCATGACAGGGGGGTGTCACCCTGTCTGAAGGCTAGGAAATTGTATGGAAATACATCACATGGTCTTACCGAGCTTTGTCGGCAGTTTCGCATGTGGAGAAGTCCCTGTGATAGGTTCTACCCAGAGGGGAGGAGTGCTAAAAATATGGCAACCAGTGGCAGAGGGAACTCTGCCCAAGGAAGGTGCAGGTTTACCAACTGGGATACTGTCTTGTGGAAGATACACCACACAGGGTTACATACAGGCGACCAGAGGTCTGGTCGTGGGTGCCAGATGGTTCCCTGTCCCTGTTAAAGAAGCTCCATGCTGAGAAAAGAGATGCTCTGAACCGGGGAGAGCTTGCTCTTTTCCCAGTTGACCCAAAGCCTCAGCCGGCTGAGGTGCCTGAGCACCAGGTCCCTGTGTGCACACAACAAATCCCGTAAGTGAGATACAATCAGCCAGTCATCGTGATAGTTGAGGATGTGGATGCCCACTTCCATTAGCGGGGCAAGGGCTGCCTTATACTGGTATGCTCGGTCCTTGAAAGCAAACTGCAGGAAGAGCCTGTGTCGAGGTAAAACCAAGATGTGGAAGAACGCGTCCTTCAGGTCTAACACCTGAGGTGTTAGCAACTGGGGTGACTTTCCCTCTGACGAAGAAAAGCTGTGACCTCAATATTGCCATGGTCATGTTCTCAAAATGACGACAAAGTATAGTCAGCAGCGGCCTTTTCTCTCTAAAGAAAATTCTCTAGAAAAATAGATTCAGCTGGGGCCTAAAAATGCTCACAAAACACGCTGGGGAAGGCATCTTTTTTCTGTTCTTATTCTTTCAGGGGAAAAAGGCCCCACGGAGGCCACACCCTGCCCTGAAGAGGAGGGGAGGGGAGGGTAAAAAGTGGCAAATACACCATTTGGGCTGAATGGCCAGACATGGGAGAGGCGCGGTGGTGAGTACTGCACTTTGTGGGGGGCAGAGAGGGCTCTGCCAAGATCAACACATGCTTGCCCTGAATCAACGTCCGTAGCCTCCGCAGGGCGAGCAGTACCCCCCGAGGCAGGAGTGCTGAGGTGACCCTCCATGTACTTACCTTGCTTCCTGCAAGGCGGGCCGGCGACTGAGGATGAGGGCCTCTCAAAGTCCTGGACAGTGTCGCCGAAGAGGCTGGCCTGGGAGATGGGGACATTGAGGTTCAGCCATAGGTGGTGCTCCAGGACCACGAGTGTGGAAATCGTCTGCCCGATGGCTCACGCTGTGGCTTTCGTTGCTTGGAGGGCGAGATCGGTCGCCGTGCACAGGTCTTGCAGCACAACGGAATCATAACTACCCTCGTTCAAATCTCTTAGCATCTTGGCCTGATGCACTTGTAGAAGGGCCATGGCATGCAAGGCGGAGGCGGCCTGCCCTGCAGCACTGTAGGCAAGGAAGGCTTGCGACTCCCGTTGGGGGTGTGAACCGTAGAGCAGAGAGTGAGAGGCTTCCTCTGGACTTTTTTGTTAGAAACCTGATTGTCAGGGTATATTATCAATTTGAAAAGTTACCATTCTTAGTAGAATGAGATGTTTCATACAAGATTAATGATTCTAATCATCGATTGGTCAGTTATAAGTGATTGCAAATCTCTACACATATTTTAAAAGTTACATCAGGCTATAATCAATAATTTGTCAGTTATAAAAGTAATCACAGGTCATAGAGTCATTTTCAGAAATATCTAGCAAGGCTTGGTATGGAGTATATTTTATAGGGTTAACTCAGCAAAGTACTGTGACTGTGTGAAATGTTCCTGGATTAAGATGAAATGTCCTAGTATTAGAATCGTGCAACCCTGAGGGTCTTTACAAGGAAACCTTTCAAGAGAACCTGCTTTAGCTCTGCGTGGAAGTTCAGAAGGTCATGCTCAAGGTTTAAGTTTGTGGAGAAAAGAAGGGTAATCTTTATTGGTCAGCTCTGTCATTACAAATCCTAGTTTGAGATTAAGCAGGCAAGGGAGAGATGGTCTCCTTCAGCAATTTAGACGCCATGGATTTGTTTTTATGACTCTCTAATGGCTCGGTGGGGGATCTCTCTGATCTCTGGAATGTGGAGTTGTGTTCATTTGATGGCTTCGTTCATGGATTATCCTACAGATATCAACAATTGTTTTGTTTTGTTTTTACTAAATTCCATTCTTGATATCAATCATTTTTATTTCTATGATAAATTATATCACTTTTGAGGTCAAGAATCAATGTTTTTAAATAAGCAAATGATTTTACTGATGTCAAAAATGAGCACTTTCACTAGTAATTCGGTTCATGATATATGAAGAATTAGCATTTTATCTTGTAAAAAGTTTCATTGTTCATATCTAAAATTTCATCCTGCACGTGATTACATTTTTAAAGGGCTTGCGATAAATTCGCCCCTAAATAAAAAATTCCTTCGAATTTTCTGTGCACTGATTTCTCGCACACATTTGACACTTGAGTATGCTTGAGAAATAAGAAAAGGCTGTAAAAGATATTGGTAAAAATGTATGAGAGAGAGGACAGTTTACATCATGCTTTGTGCCTTCATCTCTTGTGTTATTTGATGCAAAATAGCAGAAGTCACTGTAAGGCACAGTGAAAATAATTGTAGCGTTTAACATGATAACATCAACTCATGAAACAAATGCAAAATACTTAATTATTTGCAGTCAGTTTGATGTTGAAAAGAAGATGCTCCCATTACCAAAGCAGCACTGCAATCAATTCTCATAATTGCATCCTATTGAAAGTATACTGTATTTGTGACAGTCTCATTACAGATATCTACTGCCTTGCATTCTCTGTGTGACAAAATCATTTACTTGTATGTGGTACACATTTTTGGCAACCTGGCTATTGTTCAATAGGTGTTAAAAAATAATCTCTTAACTTTTGCATGAGCTAGATCATGACTTCCATTTTACATTCCTGTTTTGTGCTAAAAAAATGAATGAATTATCATTGCAGGAGGAGTTGATAGTATTTTAAGCTTAACAAGTTGTCTTGCACTAAAATCATGTTAACATGTATAATACTTACATTTTGTGTCTATACATTTGAGATGTTGTCTATTTTTGCGTTTATGGACTGTCCCCATTCACCTCCATTCTACGTGCCCTACAGTGACCGCAATTTCTGTTATCTTTCTTTTTTTATTTTGTGGAAGTCATTTTGACACTTGAATATGAATACACAACAAAGCCACAGCATTAGCTGAAATTATGCATGGATTTATACACTGTGTTGATATGGCAACAAGTAAACAAATCAAGTTTTATTAAACAGTGTGTGTGGAAACGTTCAAACTATGTGTTACAAAAAGCCCTGCATTCGTTTGAGTCCCTCTCTCCCTATGCATCAAGCATAAAAAATATGTGTGCTAAAACTACAAATCATGTACGAATAACTACAAATACTAAAGCAATAACATATTCAAATAATTTCGAAATAAAAACAACCAAATCTATGTATTCCATTAGGTCAATAGTCTATAAACTGTACTGTAAATGTGAATTATGCATAAAAGTATTTATGTTTAATAATCTGTTCATACATTGATATTGTTCATATTGTGCTTAAAAAATATATAGGTGTGGTAGGACCACAATTTATATACCAATAAATATGAATACTGATAAAACCACATTGAGAATGCAGACAAATAAAATGATGTTTCGCTCTCCTGATCTAATATGCAGAAGAAAGGGATGTATTCAAATGAACCCAATTAGTTTTAAATCTCTCTGGCACATATTTGTTTTCTTTTCTGAATTCATGGGATAATTTTTTGTCTTTCTTTCCCTTTTTCCTAATCTTGTGCATTTGCTCAACTAACTTTAGCTAATAGCATTTTTCTCTTTCCTGCCTACCGTACATAATGAATTCAATAGGGGGCTCGGGGGGGGGGGAGGGGGGGGCTTACACCCCCCATCACTATCTAATCAAGATTGTTTATGAGGAATTGAGTGTGATTACATTAAAGGTGGGCTGCTAGTGGGTCTACAGATGTGCAGAACTGGCCTCCTCAGGTAACACAGTGTCACGTCTCTCTAATGTTCGTATCAATCACACAGTAATGAAGTCTGCAGGATGTATAAGTTACTGCTGAAGCTTACTGATAAATAACTCAATAAATAAGAGGAAAGTCAAACGATGGCATATGTAGTTTTATTTAATTATAGTTTTATAATTTTTATAAAAGTTCACAGTGGTGCTGCCTGCACATTGCGTGCCCCAAGGGCCCAAACATACTTCACGCAAGTACCCAAACGCAGATGTGAGCGTTTTACCAATGTATGGCCAATGCGTGGTCCCATTGTACATACATTACTTGCACTCATGCGTTGCTTTGGCAGTTGCAAACCAGACCACAAAAGTACATGGGCGTAAGAGTTTTTTAGGCTTTTTAGATAGTTGAGGTGTTTGTTTTCTCTTTTAGCAACAATGTAAATATACAGCGAAACTGTGGCGACTCCATGCTGCAGGTGCATCTGCATTTAACTGTAGATGCAAGAAATGCACCAGCCCTTATTGAAATGGAAAATGTGATTGGTTAGAAAATGAATGGAGTCTAAAATGAACATTCTGATTGGTAGCTCAGCTGAGTCGGAATGTCTATTTTACCCATTCCTTCAGATGAGGTCCTGCCTCCCGTTGCTCCGTGCAGGTTTAGGATTCATTTACACAACAACGATGTACTAAAAATGGAAAAGTTTTTCCTTTGCATTTTGAAAAGCTTCGCGTACAGACGACAACGTTTTCAAAATGATCCTCGTTCACACGGATCCGCGAAAACAACAAAAATGCTGTATTATGCATATCTGGCTATTAATTGCCGATGTCACTTTGAAAAGAAACACAACGCACCTGCGCACATAAGTATTCTTCCACAGAGCAGTGAATACAAACAATGAAGATGGCAAAAGCATCGAGCAATTTTGTCTGCACGGACGATGAGTTGGCTTTATTACTACAATTACTTTGGTGGAGAAGCGTCAATAAACTCAAAATCTTGAGCAGCACAAACACAGTCCTGTAGTCCGCCATTGTAGTTTTGAATGTATCGCACATTGTTTTGAAGTACTTGCGTGCATGCCTATAGACTGAACACGTAATACGCGTGTGCACGATATCATCATTTTCACAAATTCACGTTTTTGAGACAATAACAGCATTGTTTTCAAAAACGTGCAATTTGAAACCCATTTTCAAAAGTTTGCGTTTTCAGGCCCCAAAACGTTGTTGTCGTGTAAACAAACAGCCAAAATGCATGAAAGTTTTTAGTTGAAAACTTTGTAGTGTAAACATCGCCTTAGAGAGAATCCCTTTACACGTATCAAAAATCCACCTCTAGCGCATTAAATTTAAATAGTATTTTGAGAGTTTTTAGCATATCAAGCCTTTCCATTCAATATTTCTTATGTGCATTTTCAAACTTTTTATAAAAATAGTTGGATGGAAATCTTTTTTGAAGCCCCATTCCCGGTTCTCCCTATGGCCATAGTTATTACCTAACTGTTACAGAATTTAATTAAAGAAATAATTATGGCTTTAGTAAGACAGAGTTTCAGATGTATTGGTTCTCAATCATAGAGATGAATGAAAGTGATGCAATAAATGCATGCTATGTGAATAATTATGGGCCTAAAGTATTTTTGCTAGAAACTGAACAAATACATACAGAACAGGATTAAAATGATGGCCATCAGTATTGAACTACTCATAGACCTGTCTTAATGTTAATAGGTCATCTGGTTAGAGTTCAATGTACTGTGTACTTGTGGCCTTACTGCCATTATGCATCATGCAATTTGTTACTGCTTGGTAAATAGACTATAGGTGAGCTGAACTGAAACATCCATTGGAGGAATAAAAAGAGGAAGAAGATGAAGATAGAGAGAGAAAGATAGAGAATCTCCAGACACACTCCAAACAGATTATGGTGATGTAGATCGCAAAATATGAAGGAATTATAATACAAAAATGCAAAATAAGTAAATACAGAAGCAGTGTCGTCGTTACACGAAATAAAGCTGAGCAATAGGGCCTACCTGGCATTCCACCTGAGAAAAACTTGCCTGTCAGAGCATCTCAGAAGGAAACACCCCGATGTTAGATCTTTATGAATCCTTTATTAAAGTTCAGATAATAAGGAAGCAGGTTGTATATGTTGGGCGCTTCATTCAGGAGCGGGTTTGGTTATTAGCAATAATTAATCATTAACAAAGATAATTATTCATTATTACGATCAATAGAACATTGATCAGAATCAACATTAGCTTTTTAATCCTTTAAATCAAAATCATCAAAGATAACTATACATTTTCAAATTCAATAGAATATTAATTAGTATCAAAGATATAAAAAATCAATAGAACATTGATCAGAATCAACATTGCTTATTAATCCTTCAAATCAACAATCATCAAAGATAATTATCAAAATCAATAGAATTTTGGTAAAGAATTAAGGATTAATAGAGTCGAGGCACCACCCTGGAATCAGGGACTAATAACCAGCCAGTATAGTAGTCTCAATAGAGTATTGTTCTCTTAGGAAAGTCGATGTCCTGAGAACATCGACATTCCCAAAGAAAACAATGAAGGCTTGAATCCATGCACTGACATCCCCTGCTAGCCACAGGTGCATGCAGAACAATACCAAAACACTTATCTTTAAAGTATAACAAAGTATATTGATGAAGTAATATCAGTTAATAATCAATACAATACAGTCGATAAAATTCCGACTTCCATCTACAAACTAAACAGTAACATGATTAGATATGGTAACAAATAAGCCTATAATACACAAGAGGAAGGTGTGTGTGTGTGTGTGTGTGTGTGTGTGTGTGTGTGTGTGTGTGTGTGTGTGTGTGTGTGTGTTTAATAAATATAAAAATTCTACATACTTTTTTCAGACAGCTGCTGAATAAGCCCTTATTACAGCAAAACAAAAAATCCCTTTCTGGCAATTAGGCACCAGAGGCTGTATACACAAAGCCTTGGATTGCCTGTCATTTTCAAATTCTATCTGATCCAAAATATTTTAAACAGGCCCTGTTTACTTCCATAGACGTTCATGTTGAACCTCAGATGAGTTCCCCTAAAGTGGAGTTTTACCCACCACATTATGTGAGACTCTGACTTTATCAAGAACCTTAAAAAAAGTGTAGAGACATTCATCTTGCTGATTCAACACTTAATATCTACTGGGAATTAAAAGATATAAAATAAACAGAGGCCGATTCAGACTGCTGTACTCGCAAAATCAAAACTGCTGACCTACAACTCTTTCAGGTTTTTGGACAGAAATATTTGGCTGTGTTATTTATTACTAGAAATGTAGATGGCCAGTGTACTCAAATGGACCCTGAATTTAAAGTTCTGAATAATGAATAAAGGAGATTGGAGATCCATTCAAATCTATTTCTGTGTAGGCAAGACCGCAAGTCTTGACCATAAAAATGCTATTGCACATTTTCACTGTTACTACCTAGTAAAAAAGATACAGTTCATTAAACACATGTAAAGATTTTGAGTGAACATGTTGCCACACTACAGTTAGGATTAAGTCATAAAAACTAATTTTTTCCTCCACTCCACAGATTTTATATGAGCAAATAACAGTTTTGGCAATTCGTTTAGGGCATCTACTTTGTGCATGACACAAGTAATTTTTCCAACAATTGTTTACTGACAGATTGTTTCTCTTTTAATTGACTATATCACAATTCAAGTGGGTCAGAATTGTGCCTGCGCCGTGCTCAGCTCTGCGTCGGCTCCGATGCAGCGATGCCGCGAGCTCCAAAAGAGACATTAGGCTGGCACTGAGGGAGCTGCCTGTCTCATCCCAGAACTGGACGGGAGCAAACGAGCATACCGAGGAATGAGCAGTCTGTGGGGGATTACCTGCGGAACCAAACCCATAGAAGCCCCAGAATCGCCTTCAGCGTCAACCGTGGCGGCCTCATACCCGTGAGTAGAAGGACCAGCAGAGGGGGAAGCTAAAGTGGCTTTCCCCCAGAAGAAGGAAAGCCGCGACCGCAATGTTGCCATGGTCATGCTGTGTTATGGTCACCCAGGAAAGACCTGTCTTTAAAAAGATGTTCACATCGATCTGTTTGCTCTTAAAGAGGAAATATACTCTTTAGAGGAGAAATACACTCTTTTCATGCTGTCGAAGTGTGCAGATGGAGAGAAAGCCGCTGGAATGCGCCGTATATCCAATAGCAAACGCTTCTTTAGAGATGAATTGGAACAGCAGTGGATTGAGCTTGCTGATACACAACCTCTCATCTCCGGAACAATAATCTGAATAAATCCTGCATTCCAGCTCCCTATTATACCTGTATGTCAGGGGGAGTGGCATGCAAATTCCATTGGCCTTTTCTCAAAGATTTGAAGGTGTTTTGGGGCTCCCAAGAGCGACCCCTAGTGTCACTACATCTGCACAACGTCGAGTGAGTGACAGAAGCAGAACTTCTGAGTTCAACTGTATATATTGGGTAAACCAAAAGCAAGTGAAATGGTGCCATAATCAGACCAGGATTTAAGGTGAAAATAAGATGATTTTTAAAATTAGAAAATAAAAATTAGATGGTAGATGAGTAAACCACACCTCCCTAACCTAAAACTTTAAAGTGTTAGTTAACCCAAAAATTTAAATCCTCTCATGATTTACTTATCTTTAAACCATCCCAGATGTGTATGACTTCTTCAGCAGAACTGATGTAAAGATCTTATAAGCAGATTTTAGCTCAGTTTGTCCATGTAAATGAGTGCAATCAAACTGCTGGCTATTTGATGGTCCAAAAGGCATATTTATGCAGCATAAAAGTAATCCACATAACTCCACTAGATCAGTTAATGTCTTCTGAAGCAAATCTCTAGGTTTATTTAAATATATATATATTACAATTTTATTAACTTAAAATCACTTCATGCCAGCAGTCGACGCATGAGTGACGTAAGCAAAATGGCGTGTTAATAAGTTAGTTCATTTTTAAACATCAATACAGCATTGGGAGGAAGCAACTATTTAAAGTTGAAAATGTTTTATTTATCCATTTCTCTCTTACTCCAACCTGACTTTTTGCTACTGGAGACATTAATCAATCGAATGTGGAGTCGTGTGGATTACTTTTATGCTGCCTAAATACAGTATGCCTGTAGGACCATCAAACAGCAAGCAGCCTGATGGCACCCATTTACATGCATTTTATGGACAAACAGAGATGAAATCTGCTTATAAAAATATTCTCGTAGGTTCTACTGAAGAGAGAAAGTCATAAACATCTGGGATGGCTTAAAGGTAGGTTAATCATGAGAACATTTTGTGACCTTTGTGACAGCTTGAAGAAAATGTTGCTGAAATCTGTTTGCCCAGCTTGGTCTACTGTGTCAGCTTGAAATAAAAAGAGTATAATGTTTTTTTTTTGTTTAGTTTAAACCATTATCATTTTATAATGAGAATAATACAAAATACCTTCCATTGAAAAGGTTTCCACATGTATCTGGGGATCAGGATATCATAAAGACTTGGAGATGGACTCTTTTGACTTGAGCCAGTAAGCAACAAATCTTGCAACCATTTAGTAATACCCTACCAACCACCTAGCAACACCCTAGCACCCAGCAATCATCCAGTACACACTGACTTTGCATAAACATAAAGTAAGAATTCATTTTATTTTGTTTTATTTTTTACTGATTAATTTTTGTGGAAAATCCAAAGGCATTTCAACAATATACAAGATTAAGATTAGTTTATAACTCTTAAGTGAGTCAAAATACAACACCAGGGTTAAATCATACGCTAAAGATAATTTAAAAAGTAGAAAAAAAAATGCTACCAATAATTAACTAATTCTTCATCACTGTAAACCTTATAGAGGAACACTGTCATGTTCCTGTTCCCTCTACTGGGCCATGGAGCATGCAATGACGCTCACACAACGTTTATCACATTTAATTACCCTGTGAAAGGACATGCTAGCAGAAACTTTTTCATTATGAAGTATATTATAGAGCAGTGTTTTCATTATTATTCATTCCCCACCTCTTACATTCCCTCAGTCTTTTCCTTTCTATGCCATAAAATTCAGTAGACTTCATTTGACTTCAGTTTGTCATCTAAAAGGGAGTTTTGAGATGTTTTTAAACACAGCACACAAACTTTGAGGCACAAAGCCGAGGCCAGTGTCATTCTTTCAGGTTTCCAGACAGGTTTTCTGCTGCAGACAGCCTTAGCCAATACAAGAGCCCGGAACAACCTAGAAGTCACTTCAAAGACCTTTGAATCTATTCAGCAGAACCTCGCAGACGTCTGGAGCTATGGCTCTGACCTTGAATTCCTCTGTTCTAAAATGTATTTATCAAGTTATAAACTTTATTTCTGGCTTATTGAGTCTGATTGAGTAGACATTTGTGGGATAAATGAAAGGATGCATAAAGACGTAGTGTAGAAAAACCCAGACTGACACTGGTGTGCTGTACATATAGAGTCAAAAGGCTTAAAGGCTGTTTTGATGCCTTCCTATCAGGTACCTTTTCTTATACCATTAAATTCAACAAATAGAGAAATCATATCTGAGTTACCTATAGCCTAGGCTATATGGTCTCTGCATATAGCCAAAGTTTTGCAGGTTGGTGTCATAACATTTTTGACTAAGTTTCACTAAGAATGAATTGCAACTGGTATAAGTGGCATCTATTTGCACTGTCTGCACTGATTTAGGGCCTGATTCACTAAAATAATTATGCAGAGCAGGCAACGGTGCAAATGCAGCCACAAAATCTGTGCTAAAGACAATTTGAACGTGGCAGTTCCGATTTTGTGGGCCTATTCTTAGCACTATATACGGAGGATGCAACAGACCCCCGTGATCATGGCATGCTCTGTTCCGGACAGTACAGCATCACTCCACTACTGTGATCCAGGCACCTGAATCATTTCCTTAACATTTCAAAAGTGCACTTAACTACACTGTGCATCTGGATATATGCCAGGTTATAATGCTCTTCTCCATCATTTGATCATTGTTTGATAAATGACTTCCACCATGATTGATAGAAAATCCACACAAACATTTATTTTGAATAAAATTCAGTTGACAACCTACTTTCCTCTGATGAAAATAGTGCAGTGTTTATTGCACCGGTGGTGGCACAACTGTTAAATGCATTCGCTCCTCAGAGCTTTGATGTTGAGACACTTAATAGCAAGTTAACTAGATATCCACTATAAACTATAGACCTATGATCTATTACAGGGTATCCAATTAGAGATAATTCAGAAGACAGTCTTAAAAGTCTGGGAATAACCCATTTATCATTGCCTGCACTCAGTTCACTGTCTTACAAGACTCATGTGTTAAGGCACAATATGCAGTGAGTGATTCGATGAGCCTTATGTAGCTTGATGAGTAATATGTGTGGTGTCTGTCACACAGAGACATTTTACAACATAAGCCTACATAATAATTAAGCAGAATGATATGAAACAATATTGATTGGTGCTGTAGTGGGCTAAGGCACATAACTGGTAATCAAAAGGTTACTGGTTCGATCCCCACAGCCACCACCATTGTGTCCTTGAGCAAGGCACTTAACTCCAGGTAGCCCCGGGGGGATTGTCCCTGTAATAAGCGCACTGTAAGTCGCTTTGGATAAAACCGGCTGCCAAATGCATGAATGTAATGTAAACATGAACACTGTTACTGGTTAAAGAAGGCACAACATGCATTACTGTGTGTAGTCTTCATTATATAAACAGCACACACATATATCTGAAATCAGACACTTCGTTAAAGATGAGTGTGAATGTGTTCATGTACACAGCCAGTTGTTTACCACTTCATGCCCATAAAGAATATATGGAAAATACCATGATGTGTAGTTAAAGAAAATTATATAACATATAAATGATAATATTAACAATAACAATAAAATTAAATGTCTGTAACATCTAGATGTGTTTTTGTTCATGTTTTGTTTAGTTCACGTTTTATATTAGGGTTACTTGTTATCACGTTTGGAAAAATAAACTGCACTTGGGTTCCCACTTCGCCATCGTCAACGTCTCTTCGTCCTTGCCAGCACTGTTACAGAATACTCGATCGCCCATTGTGGACCGAGCATTTCAGCTTCTGCATCTACGTCAGGGGAATCAACCCCTTGAGGATTACGTAGAGGATTTTTGTGCTCTGGCATGCCTAGTGGACTAATGAAGTGGCCCTCAAAGACATTTTTTGTTTTAGACTGATTGAGTTAGTATCTTCCTTAATGCCTAGCGGTCGCAGTCCCCTCAACCTGGCTCAATATATCGACCTCGCCCTACAGATCATTGGTTCCACGTTCACTGTGGTGGAGGCAAGTAAGAGTTCCACGTTATGGCCACCGCCAAGCCAGAGTCAGCTCCAGGCCATGCCGCCGCCAAGCCAGAGTCAGCTCCAGGCCATGCCACAGCCAAGTCAGAGTCAGCTCCAGGCCATGCCACAGGCAAGCCAGAGTCGGCTCCAGGCCATGAAACACAGCCAAGCCAGAGTACGCTCCAGGCCATGCCACGCCTCAGCATATTCCATACCATGCAACAGCCATGCCTCAGCCTGCTCCCTGCCAATTCACAGCCACGCCTCAGCTTTCTCCCTGCCATGTCACAGCCATGCCTCAACCTGCTCCCTGCCATGTCACAGCCACAGCTCAGCCTACTCCCTACCATGTCACAGCCACACCTGAGTCCTCTCCATGCCATGTCATGCATCAGCCTGTTCCACGCCACATCACAGCCACGTCTGAGTCCGCTCCAGGCCATGTCATGCCTCTGCCTGCTCCATGCCATGTCACAGCCAAGCCCAAGACTGCTCCATGCCATGTCACAGCCAAGCCCCAGTCTGCTCCATGCGATGTCATAAGCAACCCCCCCCACCTCCTTCACAGTGAAGTTTGTTATGTTTTAGGGCTTTGGGTGCCACCCCTTGAGGGGGGAATATGTAACATCTAGATGTGTTTTTGCTCATGTTTTGTTTATGTCCTTTATTTTGAAAAGTTTGTTCATGTTCCATGCCATGTTTTGTTCCTGTTTCCTTGTCATGTGATCATCCTGTTTCCCTCCATATTCATGTGTCTTGTTTTTATTGGTTGATTGTTTGATTACTTTGTTATTAGTTCTAGTTCGCCATTGGTTTACGTTCCCCCTTGTCCATGTATTTAAGCCCTCATGCCCTCATTGCTTCAGAAATGTATTAAGCGTCCCGTATGCACTGTTCTATCTGTTTGCTCTGCACTAAATCAGGTGTGAGCACTGTCCTGACAAACAAGTGACCGGCAATGACAAAAGCCAATGAAATGGAGAGCGCGCAAGAGTAGAGAAAGGCACCGGGTTGAGGGGGGGAAGAAAAAATAATTTTTACATCACCAACATCTCCCGAACCTTTTCCTCGTCATTATTTTCTTCTGTGTTTTCCCACATTGTGTGCAAATCAGTGCAATTATGGGTGCAAGCTCGTCTTTTTGGCTTCTTATCACAAATAAACTCTTCCGTTGCTATGTGCGTGGGTTTGTGAAAGAATTTCGGGATCGTAGATTCATTCAGGCACAAATGGTCTTGTGTTTGATACAGCTGGTCTGCAAACAGTTGTGTTTGTGCACTTTATTGTATGCACTTAACTCGTGCCTTTGTTTCCACATCTGTCATGGTGCGCACCACTGCTTTGCCGTGATTTAAGCTGAACTCTGAATCTATTCTGATTCTTTTAAGAATCGATTCAGAATCTTTTGAGCATTCATTTTTTTTAGGCATGCTAATCTTGAGCGCTTACATACAAATAGATATATTAACATTTGGTTAAAAATGTACAATATTTGAGTTACCCGTGATACATAAAAAACTAAATTCACCATCTCAAGTTGTCTGTGTTTTGTTTCTACTGTCTAGGATCTTTTCTGTATTGAAATCTTGTTTGTGTACTGTCTATTTCAACAGCACAACATAGCCCCTGCCGCAGGTCAGTGAGGTTCGTTGAGTGTATTTCCACAGCATAATGACATTTTGATTCCCCTGGATCCCCTTGGCGGTGTAAAAAGTCAGCTTTGATTAACGGAGCGGCAGGCCCACTCGGGGGTAAAGCACCGCACCCCCTGACTATACGATTCTATGAATGTTCATGCCATTTTTAAAGCCCTCATTTTTATTCTCTGAATCTTCTATGATGGATGTTATTGAATATCAAAAGTCACTGGAGATAATGATTCAAGTAACACTGCCCAAAATGGAGGTGTTGCAATATCACTGTTGTTAATACTGTATATACCAGTGGCTTTGAAGCACATTTATTCTCTCATGCTGCCTTGGGTTGGCATTGCAAGGGCATTATTTATTTTTTCTTATACGTTTCATGTTTGGTCCGCCAGTAGAGGAAACTCTCAGCTCCTTAAAAGTATCATTGTAGAATCGATGCTCCCCCACCTTCATAATCCTCAAAAGCATAATTACCCTTTTCAAGGGTATTGCACAAACGATGCTTCCCCACCCTCATACTCAAAATCAGAATGAACATTTTCAAGGGTACTGCTAAATCAGGGCTTCCCCACCCTCATTCTCCTCAAGCGCCTGTCGGGGCCCAACAGCGTCATAAGCATTGTTATCTTTTTCAAAGGTATTGCACAACATCGCCACGCTTTTCAGGCCTTGAATGCACCACAGAGCAGTGTTTACCATTCTGCAAATGTATTGCACAAACAATGCTCTATCTCTCTCGCAAGGTGCAACATTTCATAAAGCAGTCTACACTTCTCAGGGTATGGCACATTTTGTGCTCATTTTGTTAAGGTCTAATTGCAATGTCATATCTAGGGTTATGCTCATATTCTTTTACATATTGTTCTTCTTCAGATTTGTTTCTGCTTCTGAAGATCTTGTCCATGCTCAGAGTTGTACAAGTTCGCCTCTTTTTGGGGGGGATAAAGTTGAAATTAGGTTCTAATTTCCTATTGTGGGTAAGCTCCTCTCCTCTGCCATCATTGCTTACTGACAGAATCTGAAGGTTTGAATTATAAATCTGAGCGCTGAACTGTGGGACAAGGATTGCGCCAAGGGAAAATATTCTATCACTACGTGGTGATCAGTTCTTATTGATATGAGTCTTTCTGAAATAAATTGAAGCATAAGCAGTAGTTCTCACAGTGAGACTTCTAGTAGCACCATGACTTTCAATCAATTAAGTTATCTCATCCAATCATAATCTAGCCTCTGCTTCATAACCTCCAGCTGTTGTTCATCTCTTGTTATATCGCTGTTTGTTTTTACTCCATCACCACCAGTTTGGTTCCTGTTCTGTCAGGGGGTAAGCTCCTCTCCCCGGCCGCCATCGGATTCCAGCAGAATCTGACTGTTCGATTGATAAATCTGAGCGCTGAACCGTGGGACGGGGCTTGCATTAAGGGAGAGTATTCTATCACTACTTAATGATCAATTCACATTGATATTAGTCTTTCTGAGAGAATTACATTACTGGTAGGCCACATCAATCCAAAAATCCAGGCACTCACATGGGGTATAGGCCTATTATTAATTAGGCAGTCTATTATAATGGAGTAATAATATTAAAAACCATAATCAAACTTGTGAACAACAATAATTGTATTAATTCCAATTAAGTTTTAAACCCATTTGCTGTCCATAAATAATACTTTATTGTGTAATGGTCATCTTGTCTATGGAAATTGTATAGCCCAGATGTTAAAGAGAGACAACTGTTTAATAGATAAGGGTATAATTTTATGCATTCAGTTAATGGTTAGTTTTTGTATTCTAAAAATAAAATTAAAGCTATTTGTAGCCATTAAAAATTAAAGGTTCTTTCTATTCTGTTTAACTCATAGCCTGGACACAAATTTACAGATCAATTTTAAAAAGATATACAGATAGACATGTCGGACAAAATAAAGTCATTTCTGACTGTAGCCATGGCAACGTGCACACATGATACCACATTGACTGTAAAAAAATAAAATAAAAAGCTGTCCTCAATGTAGGCTGTGATAAAATGATGGTGATTTAGCACTCACCTTGTTCCATATGATAAGGCTTTTATTTTGAAGAAAAGGAATGAGGAAGGACAGATGACACTGCAGGTTTAACCAATAAGTAGAAATGGGCGTGTCACATCCATCCATTTGTGCAAATTAAATAATACGATTGTACACATATTTTAAGCACTTGAATAAAATAAAAAATTTGAAATCGAGCTGAATTCCTGTTTTTCTAGTTCTTATATGAAAAAAAAAATTTAAAAAAATAAAGTGTTTTCTCAATTTTGATAAAAAAAAATTCTAGATGAAAAACGAGTAAACAGTAGGTGTACTGGTTATTCTGTTTTGAAGACAAATTAAAAAAATTTATTATCTGAAGGTACACGGAGCCAACAGCCTACAAGGTATATGTAACAGAACCACAGACTCGAAGATAGTGTTGAACCCGGAGGTATAGTTTATTGCAGGGAAAAGGGGAGTAGGAGAAACTGAGTGCACAATGACGTGCAACGGAGTGAGTATCAGAGGAGGTTGATGAAGGGGCGATGAAGTAATGAGCCTTGACACACCTGAGTGTTGGAGTGGAGAACTTGGTAGTAAGTCGCTGGGATGAATGAGCGAGGAGCCCGGAATGGCGATCACTGGAATGTAATGCAGAGGCACTTGACAATGGAGCGTTGAAACACGCCGGAGCGTTGGAGAGGAGAATATTGTCGAACGTAACTGGAACGAAGGAGCAATGAGCGTTAGAAGGAAGCCAGGAAACGTCTTGGAGAAGGAGCAGGTAAGTGAGTCTATGTTTCACATATGAATCAGACAAAGAGTGAACGGAGAGTGGAGTTTTTATGTTGTGACGCAGATTGATGAGGGAACAGGTTTCAGGTGCGGGTGATTAGTACTCTGGAGAGAGGGAACGTGGAGTGAAAGTGCTGGGAGTGTCAGGCTGAACTGTTACATTACCCCCCCTCCAGGGGCTGCTCCCGAGGGGTGTGTAGTCCGGCGTCTGGGGCGCCCACGACCACGAGGAGCAGGTCGATCTGGGTGGGTATCGTGGAAGTGGGAAAGAAGGTTAGGATCCAAGATGTCATCACGAGGTATCCACGATCTTTCCTCTGGTCCATATCCCTCCCAGTCGATGAGATACTCCAAGTGACCTCTATGGCGCCGGGAGTCCAGGATGTCTCGGACTGCGTAAGCAGGACCATCTTCTAGGGGTAATGGTTGGGGAGGCGCATCCGTAGGGTCCTGTTCCGTGGAGCGAAGAGAGAGAGTTGGGTGGTGAGGTTTTAGCAGAGAGACATGAAAGGTAGGGTGTATACGGAATTCAGGTGGGAGTTGGAGTTGGAAGGTGACAGGGTTAATCTGTTTGGAGATTGTGAAGGGGCCAATGAAACGGGGACTTAGCTTTTTGCAAGGGAGGCGTAACCTGATGTCTCTTGTGGAGAGCCAAACCCTCTGTCCAGGATGGTAGGTCGGAGTGGGAGCTCTGCGGGTGTCAGCAGAACCCTTCTGACGGTGTATTGCACATTGCAGGTGGTGGTGAGCCAAGTTCCAGGTTCTCTCACTCTCTCGGAACCAGTGATCGACGGCTGGTAGCTCCGAGGGATCCCCCGGACCATGGGAATAAGGGGGGGTTGGTAGCCCAACACACATTGGAATGGGGTGAGCTTGGTGGAGGATTGTCGTAGTGAGTTCTGGGCGTACTCAGCCCAGGGAAGGAAACGACTCCAACGATTTTGTCGATGATGACAGAAGGTTCTGAGGAAGCGCCCGATTTCCTGTATCTTCCTTTCCGTCTGTCCATTGCTCTGAGGATGGTAACCAGAAGTGAGACTGATGGTTACCCCCAGGAGAGAAAAGAAGGCCTTCCAGACTCGGGAGATGAACTGAGGTCCGCGATCTGAGACTATGTCTTCCGGGACGCCGTAGTTGCGGAACACCTGATTGAAAGGTCCTCAGCAGTTTCTAAGGCTGTGGGGAGACCCTTGAGGGGAAGTAGTTTGCAGGCCTTTGAGAAACGGTCTACTGCGACCAGGATGCCAGTATAACCTTCGGAAGAGGGTAGATCAGTGATGAAGTCTACCCCTAGATGTGACCAGGGGCGACGAGGAACAGGTAGAGGAAGGAGTTTGCCTGCAGGAAGTCGGCACGGGGTTCGGGAGATGGCACATTCCACACATCCTTGGAGATACCTTCGAACGTCAAGTTCCATACGTGGCCACCAGAATTTGTCCTGGAGAAGGGAGAGAGTTCTGTTACTCCCGGGATGACCAGTACCCAAGGAGGAGTGAAGGGAATCGATGAGGATTATACGTAGTGAAGTGGGAACGTAGGTTTTGTCTGCAGGGCAGTTAGGAGGAGCTGGCTCGGTGACGGTTGCTTCGGCGATGTCCTCGTCCAAGGACCATTGAATGGGACTAACCACGATGTTGGGAGAAAGGATGGTATCTGGGACTTCCTGGATCTCCTCAGGAGCATAGAGACGAGACAGTGCGTCTGCCTTGACATTCTTGTTACCTGGGCGGTAGGAGATAGAGAAGTTGAACCGGGAGAAGAAGAGGGCCCATCGTGCTTGTCGTGGGTTCAGGCGGCGAGCCTCACGGAGGTATTCCAGGTTCTTATGGTCAGTTAGCACAAGGAAAGGGTGTTTAGCTCCTTCAAGCCAGTGTCGCCATTCTTCCAAGGCTAGTTTGATTGCCAGAAGCTCCCGGTTACCAATGTCGTAGTTGAGCTCAGCAGAGTTGAGTTTCCTGGAGAAGTAGGCACAAGGGTGAAGTCTGGACGGTTTCCCCTATTGTTGGGAGAGGACAGCTCCCACGCCTGTGGTGGAGGCGTCTACTTCTACAAGGAAGGGCTTGTTAGGGTCCGGATGGAAGAGAAGGGGAGCCGTTGTAAAAGCTGTTTTGAGACGTTGGAAGGCCAAGGAGGCCGAGGGGGACCAGGTTAAGGACTTAGGCTTGGACTTGAGCAGTGAAGTCAAAGGGGCAGAGAGGGAACTGAAGTTCTCAATGAAACGGCGGTAGAAGTTGGAGAAGCCCAGAAAGCGTTGGAGCTCCTTAATGGTCATAGGAGTGGGCCAGGTTCGTACTGCCTCTACCTTACCCTCATCCATCTGGATGCCTTCAGGACTTAGGTTGTATCCGAGGAACTGAAGTGAGCGCAGGTGAAAGGAACACTTTTCAGCCTTGAGGTATAGACGGTGGTCCCTGAGCTTCTTAAGTACTAGCTCGACATGCTGGCGATGGACCATTTCATTTGTGGAGTAGATAAGAATATCGTCGATGTAGACGATGACAAACTGATTGAGGTACTCCCGGAAAACCTCATTCATGAAGCCCTGGAACACAGATGGGCATTGACCAGACCATACGGCATCACCCGGTATTCATAGTGGCCAGTTGGGGTGACGAAAGCAGTCTTCCATTCATCTCCCTTCCGAATGCAAATAAGATTATAGGTGCTGCGTAGGTCAAGCTTGGTAAAGATAGTCGCTCCTCTCAACAACTCCAGGGCAGCAGGAACTAGGGGAAGAGGGTACCGGAACTTCACGGTTATCTTGTTGAGAGCGCGATAATCAATACAGGGACGGAGACCTCCGTCCTTCTTGGCCACAAAGAAGAAGCTAGAGGCAGCTGGAGAGGTGGATGGGCGAATGTAACCCTGAGAGAGAGCCTCCATTATGTACTCTTCCATGGCGGTCTGCTCTGTAATGGAGAGAGGGTAGATCTTACCTCTGGGTACAGGTTCGCCCGGCAGGAGGTCGATAGAGCAGTCCCAGGGTCGGTGAGGTGGTAGTTGTGATGCCTGAAGGGGACAGAATACGTCCTGAAAGTGGGAGTAGCAGGAGGGAAACTCTCTGGACTTTGAGCTGGTCGGGCTTTCGATGGAAGTGGTGTTTAAATGGACAACAGATTCCCTGGAAGTAGTAGAGAGGTTTGGAGCAGGTAGGTTGGGAAAACAGGTGGAGAAGCATTTGGGTCCCCACTTCAGAACTTCACCGGAAGACCAGCAGATGACGGGAGAGTGTTGGACGAGCCAGGGGAGGCCTAGGATTATGTCAGTAGTGGAGTTATCTAGTACCAGTAGGGTGATATCCTCTGTGTGCAGGCATCCTACTTGAAGCTTGATGGGGCCAACCCAGTGACGGACATGCCCCCTGCCTAAAGGTTTGCCAATTATGGTTTGGATCTGAAGACAGGGTTCACAGGTGTGTTTCTGGAGGAGGAGACGTTTGCAGAGCGTGTCAGAGATGAAATTGCCGGCTGACCCAGAGTCGAGGAGCACAGGTACTGAGAGAGTGGAAGCAGAGGCAGTAAGTGAGACCTTTGTTAGGAGTGGGGAAGAGCAGATTCTTGGAGAGTGTAAATAACTCACCAAAGGGCGAGGTGGCCGAATGGGACACGAAGAGATTACGTGTCTCTCCTTTCCACAGTACAGACACAACCTCTGGGTCACACGGCGTTGGCGCTCAGCAGGGGACAGGCGGTAGGAGTCCAGCTGCATGTTGTCACCTTCGGGTTCATAGGAATAGTTGGAGAGTGGTTGGACAACAGCTGGAGGAAGTGGCACCGCAGGCATCTCAGCAAGACAAGACCTCATACGATTAGCCACCCGGATGGAAAGTAGTATGACGCGCTCTAGACCCATGGCATCATCAAAAGAAGAGAGATGTAGTCGCAGCCGTGGTTCCAACCCCAAGCGGTAAACAGTGAGGAGAGACGACTCATTCCATCCACTGGAGGCTGCTACTGTGTGAAATTTCAGGGCGTAGTCGTTGATGGAACTCTTACCCTGCGGGGATACCAAAAACTTCCCGGAAGTGTTGGGTGAAGCCGTCAAAGGATAGAGTTACGGGGCTATTGGAGTCCCAGAGAGGTTGGGCCCATTGTAATGCTTGTCCAGTTAGAAGAGAGATGATGAATGCCACCTTAGAGCGTTCTGTGGGGAAACGATGTGGTTGCATCTCTATAGTTAGAGAACACTGAGTCAGAAAGCCACTGTAGTACTCCGCCACTCCTGAGTAGGGCGCTGGGTTGGCGACAGGTGTCGAAGAATTACCCGGAGAAGAAATAGCGGAAGTGCCGGTGGATAATGGCGGAGCGGAGGGATCCAAGTTGCGAGTGAGTGCTTGCTGAAGAGCATCTACGAGGGCTTGAATGGGATCGGGTCCTTCCGGGTTCATGATGTTGGTGGTCTGATCTTCTGTAACAGAACCACAGACTCGAAGATAGTGTTGAACCCGGAGGTATAGTTTATTGCAGGGAAAAGGGGAGTAGGAGAAACTGAGTGCACAATGACGTGCAACGGAGTGAGTATCAGAGGAGGTTGATGAAGGGGCGATGAAGTAATGAGCCTTGACACACCTGAGTGTTGGAGTGGAGAACTTGGTAGTAAGTCGCTGGGATGAATGAGCGAGGAGCCCGGAATGGCGATCACTGGAACGTAATGCAGAGGCACTTGACAATGGAGCGTTGAAACACGCCGGAGCGTTGGAGAGGAGAATATCGTCGAACGTAACTGGAACGAAGGAGCAATGAGCGTTAGAAGGAAGCCAGGAAACGTCTTGGAGAAGGAGCAGGTAAGTGAGTCTATGTTTCACGTATGAGATCAGACAAAGAGTGAACGGAGAGTGGAGCTTTTATGTTGTGACGCAGATTGATGAGGGAACAGGTTTCAGGTGCGGGTGATTAGTACTCTGGAGAGAGGGAACGTGGAGTGAAAGTGCTGGGAGTGTCAGGCTGAACTGTTACAGTATAGTTGCCACTTTAACACAAATATTTTGCAGGCCTAAATCTTGTTATTTTTTTTAAGTAATTTATGCTTCTCTTCAAAAGTTTGGAAACACTAAAACAGTTTTGTTCTTGAAATAAATTGATGCATGAAATTGATCAAAAACACTACCTTAAAGTAATATTCTTGATTCAATACAAGTTAAGCTTGACATATTTGTAGCATATTGTTGATTACCAAAAAAAAATGTTTTGACCTTCCCTCCTTTTCTTTAAAAAAAACAAAAAACGAGGTTACAGTGAGATACTTACAATGAAAGTGAATGTGACCAATTTTTGGAGGGTTTAAAGGCAGAAATATGAACCTTATAATTGTAAAAAATCACTTACATTAATTCTTCTTTTAAAACTCATGTATTATTTGAGCTGTAAAGTTGTTTAATTTGTCATTTTTATAAGTCGTTTTAGGGTTTGATGACATTACATTGTCGTGGCAACAAAATTATAAAATTGGCCATAATATATGTTAGTTAGTGATTGTATCACACTAAAATTAAACCTGTTTATGTCTTGTAGCTATACTTTTGAAAAACTGAATATTTTAACATTAAAAAATTGGCCCCATTCAATTCCATTGTAAGTGCAAGTCAGAATAATTTTTTGTGGTAATCAACATTATACCACAAATGCTGTTGATTTAACTTTTATTGAACCCAGAACATTATTTTAAACATTGTGCGGCAAATTATTATTACTGTTTAAAATAACAATTTATCTATATATATATATATATATATATATATATATATATATATATATATATATATATATATATATATATATATATATTTATTTTTATTTTTTTTTAATTTTTTTTTTTATATGTGTAGCAAACTACTAGTATTATAGGAAAAGATGGGGAAATAGCATCTGACCATTTAGACATCTGCTAGAGGAAAGGTTTGAAAATAACAAGAACCTTTTAAGCTTAGTGGTATCTGAGGATTTACTAAGTGCATATGCTAAAAGAATCAAGCGACTATGCTTTCCCTGGTAATGGGGCAAAGGTGAGCCATGGTGACCTGACCCGTTCTGTACAGATACAGAATATTGGACTTTACTCATATCTGTAGAAGCTCATGTACTGAGATACTGTGACAGAGCCACAGTGTCACACTTTCAGATAAAATCAACATACAAATGGCTTACTTATACTTGACGTTGCATATTAAGTTTGGATATGAAAAAGAGTTGTAACATCGAAAAAACCAAAAAATCTGCTTTAAGATTTTGGGGTGTGTGTGTGTGTGTGTGTGAGCGTGTATTTATCACTTGGTGGGGACCAAATGTCCCCATAAGGATAGTAAAACCTGAAATTTTTGACCTTGTGGGGACATTTTGTTGGTCCCCATGAGGAAAACAGCTTATAAATCATACTAAATTATGTTTTTTGAAAATGTAAAAATGCAGAATTTTTTCTGTGAGGGTTAGGTTTAGGGGTAGGGTTAGGTTTAGGGGATAGAATATAAAGTTTGTACAGTATAAAAACCATTATGTCTATGGAAAGTCCCCATAAAACATGGAAACACAACATGTGTGTGCGTGTGTGTGTGTGTGTACAATATACACAAACATTTTATAAACAAAAACGTTTTTGAAAATGATGACTTGGACCAAATAATAAACAAAAGCAGTCAATAAATGCCCAGCATAGATGAGAAGTTATTTGAGCAAATGTTACTAAACTTACTTGCGCTACGCCTAAGTCATACACCAGAACTCAACTCTCTTGTGAACTCGCGGAAGGACATTACCGGAAGCCAGTGACTATACTTTATACAGTTATATATATGGATTTTTTTTCTTTCAAAAACGCATCACTTCACTTCAGAAGGCCTTTATCAACACCCTGGAGCCGTATGGATTCGTTTTTTGATGGATGGATGTGCATATCCTCCCATTATAAAGCTTATGATATTCTTTTATATAACTCTGATTGTGTTTGGCTGAAAGAAGAAAGTCATATACACCTAGGATGGTTTGAGGGTGAGTAAATTATGGGCTCATTTTCATTTTTGGGTGAACCAACAACCCTTTAAGCTAGTTAATGAGTAATTGGTAATTCTGGGAGATAGCAGTATTTCATTTCAGAGTGACTTGAGAACATCTACAGCTACATCAATTTATCATATAGGCCTTTCATTTATATATACTGTATATAGAGTAATGACTATGGCTATTTTCGGTATATCATACTAACATAGTACTCTTGCTATTTCTTCCAGTATAAAGTATGAATACTGTACAATGTATGCAAATATAAAACCTGATAAATTTGACAAAATGTGCAGAGCTTACTAGGTGGAATACACAATTCAATGCACTTACCTTGAACTATTGTTTGAACCATTTATCATTGCCTATTGCATTCTGTTTCACATACTATTTAAACATTGGCAGTGTACTGTGCAGTATTCAGTATGTATTAAGCTAGATTTCCATTTTGAACATAGCTTGTTTGTTTTACAACTTCAGACCTTTATATTTGTCACAGACAACTTGAAGGAGAAAAAGGATGCATGACTGCATCCTTGCATACATCAGTGCAAGCATGCATAAGTTCATGTCTTTGTATTTCTGTATATCTGCAGCTAAAGTAAAGCTCTTCTTTGCCATGGTCTGGCAATGAGTGGGATGCAGTGTGGAATAGTTACTAAAATAGAAATAGGGTAAACCCGTACAGGAGGAAGAATACCCCAGGCAATTGGCTTCTGGTACAGCACATGGCCAATTCCTTTAAATCAGATGAAAACACTGTAATTTACAGGTGTAGCTAGAAGTAAAAAAGTGTAAGATTTAAATCAAATCACTTTATTTTCACTCGACCATATACACAAGTGCAACAATGGGTAAAAGTCTTTGGTGCAGTTCCGAGCAACATTGCAGTCATGACAGTGATGAGACATATACCAATTTACAATAAACATCAGATTTACACACAACACAATGTACAAATAATATTATACAATGTACAGTATACAATACACACAATATATAATACACATACACACAATATAGAATACACCGTATACAATAAAAATAGTATAAAGTATACATTAGTTTGTATTGTGCTGTATTGACATTCAGGCTGTTGGTTGATAGTCAGTTGGCAGTGTGTTGTTAAGAGAGAATATAATTATGACAGTCCAGTGTGAGATAAATAAAGTGCAGTGCTGATGTATATTGATCGTGAGAGATCAAGCGTTCAACAGTCTGATTGCTTGGGGGAAAAATCTGCCATGGATTCGGCTGGTGCGGGTCCTGATGCTGCGATACCGCCTACGTGATGGTCGCAGTGAGAGCAGCCCGTGGCTTGGGTGGCTGGAGTCTCCGATGATCCTCAGAGCTTTTTTCACACACCGCCTGGTATAGATGTGCTGGAGGAAGGGAAGCTCACCTCTGATGATGTGTCTGGCAGTTCGCACCACGTTTTGCAAGGCTTTGCTTTTGAGGGTAGTGCTGTTGCTGTACTCTTGCTCTCAACAGAGCTGGTGTAGAACCGTGTGAGGATGAGGTGGTTCATTCCAAACATCCTCAGCCATCTCAGGAAGAAGAGGCGCTTGTGAGCCTTCTTCACAACAGCCTCAGTGTGGATGGACCATGTGAGTTCCTCAGTGATGCACTGAGGAACTTGAAACAGCTGACTCTCTCCACCGATGCTCCATTGATGGTGATGGGGCTGTATTTGCTGTCTTTTCTCCTGAAGTCCACCACAAGCTCCTTGGTCTTATTGATGCTGAAGGAGAGGTTGTGCTCCTGACACCAACGTGTAAGAGTGTGCACCTATTCTCTGTGGGCTGTTTCAGCATTGTCAGTGATCAGACATACCATCGTCATATCATCAGCAAACGTAATGATGGCATTGGAGCTATGTGTTGCCACACAGTCATATGTGTACAGGGAATACAGGAGTGGGCTGAGAACACAGCCCTGCAGGGTTCCAGTGTTGAGGGTCAGAGATGACGAAATGTTGCTGCCCATTCTAACCACCTGGCGTCTACCTGACAGGAAATCCAGGATCCAGCTGCACAGCAAGCTGTTTAAGAGCTTCACATCAAGCTTGGAGGGCAATATGGAGTTGAATGCTGAGCTGTAGTCTACAAACAGCATTCGCACAGATGTGTTCCTTTTTTCCAGGTGGTTGAGAGCAGTGTGTAGTGTAGATGAAAATTCATCATCAGTGGAGCAGTTGTTGCGTTAAGCAAACTGCAGTGATTCAAGTGAGGCAGGCAGGCAGCATGTCATTTCTGATTAGTCTCTCAAAGCATTTGCTGATGATGGGGGTCAGAGCAACAGGACGCCAGTCATTTAAGCATGTAATTTTGGATTGCTTAGTTGATTAGTTTAACTTTAGGGTATATACACGTAGCTATTTGCTGTAGTCGGTAGTAATGTACTACATTTTCTGTGTTACATTTACTTGAATACATTTTTAGATAAAATTTTCTTTTAAAAGTAGGTTTAAAAATTGGCCTGGTTGCTAGGGAGGGTAGAGTCACATGGGGTAACCTCCACGTGGTCTCTATAATGTGGTTCGTTCTCGTTGCTCACATTTATGCATTTGGAAGATGCTTTTATCCAAAGCAACTTACAGTGCATGTATTAAAGGGACACCCCCCCTGAAGCAGTGCCTTGCTCAAGGACACAATGGTGGTGGCTGTGGGGATCGAACCAGCGACCTCCTGATTAAAAATGTTGAGCTTGTTTGTGTTGTGGTGGTGATGGTTAATTTCAAGGTGATGCTGTAACTATGGTGTAACAAGGAAGGACACCGGGAGCTGGATTCTTCAAACACAGGTCAAGATCAAGAACGTATTGAATTTCATTCTTACTGTTTGAAGGTCCCTCCTCCCAAGATTTGCGTATGACATCAAGCACGCTTCGCGGGTGCCCCCCATACAGCTGCTCAAATGGGGAAAACCCTGTGAAGGCTTGCGGGTCCTCTCGTGCTGTGAATAACGGAACGGCCATTTGTCCCAATTTCCAGCATCCTCGTGCACAAACTTACGAATCATGTTTTTAAGGCGTTTATTAAATCGTTCCACCAGGCTATCTGTTTGTAGATGTCAACGCTGGTGTGGATCGATTTAATGCCCAATAATTCGTAAAGCTTGCGTAGAGTTGAGATGCTGCATAGAGGCACTGCTTCCGGATATTGCATTGCATAGTCCACCAGGACTAATACAAAGCGACATCCGCATTCTGACCGCATTAATGGCCTGACGAGGTCCATGCCAATTCTCTTGAAGGAGAACTCGATCAGCGGAAGTGGGTGCAATGATGCTTTTGGCATGGGCAGTGGATTCACCAGCTGACATTTGTGGCATGCCGCACACCACCAGCGGACATCGCTGCCAATGCCTGGCCAATAAAAACAGGCTATTAGGTGGTTCAGTGTTTTCCTTTCCACTAGATGACCCACCATGGGATTATTATAATTTCCTGTAGGCTCTGCAGTATTAAGAGCTTGGTTGTATTTTCTTTTGTTTGAGCATCCTGCATCACTCTATACAACTGCTTGTTCATAATTGCGAAATGAGGATATGAAAGTGCGACATTCGGCTGGAGTTGTTGACCAGCGATCACAGTTGACGGCATTGCTCTGGGCTCTGCCCGACACGTTGCAGGATGGTCTTCTTCAGGTCGCTGTAGACCAGGTGATTAGCCTCCGGCAATTGTTGTGCTGCAAGCTGGGCTTCCCTGGACAGCAGAGGGATGAGTTTCTAAGTATACATTTTTATGTCAATGCTGAAATATATCAGTGTGCCTAGTGTATAAATCCATGTAAACATCTGTTTTAAGTGTAAATGCCTTTTGCTCTGCCTGTTGTGTGCATGCGTGACTACTGGAGTCTATCTCTGAGTGTGCACACTGCACAGCAACATTGCATTTGACAGATGCAATGTGTTTTTCTCATGGTCAATATAGAACAAGCTCTGAATTTATAAAGTAGCCTAACATGCTCCCAAATACAGAAATAAGGTGCAGTTTACCCTTACTGTATAGAACTAATGATCTAAATCTATCTTTCTATACAGAAAATACTGTAAATAAATTAATAATCCATTCAGGACCTTAAAGCCATTAATAAAAGCATGATCTTGCTTCTTTTTATCCAGCATCATATAATGTATGATATGTGGAGTAATGTTTTTCACCGTAATAATTACTTGAAACTGGTTTCCAAACTTCTCTTCTAATTTACAGATTCGTTCAAATCTGACAAGCATCCTTTAAGTGCTAGTTCAGCCATAAATGAATATTCTGTCATAACTTCCCCACCCTCATGTTTTTCTAAACGTTTCTGTATTTTGTGGAAAAAGATATTAGACAGAATGTAAGAGACTGACAATCTCAGTAACCATTCCCTTTTAAAATATGGAGGAAAAAACATGCAGTGAAAGTAAATGTGACTATAAAGCTAACATTCTTTCAAACATTTCCTTAATTGTGTTTCATTGAAGACAGAAAGTCATACATGTTTGGAGCAACATGAGGGTGAATGTTGAAATCCATCCATCCATCCATCGTCAACCGCTTATCCTGTGTACAGGGTCGCGGGGGGCTGGAGCCTATCCCAGCTAACATTGGGCGAAAGGCGGGGGACACCCTGGACAGGTCGCCAGTCCATCGCAGGAATGTTGAAATGATTTCCAATAATAATAATATTTATAATAATAACAATAATAATAATAATAATATATTATTATTATTAGTATTATTATTCTGTGGTACATGTTAAATGTTTGTTATGTAATAAAATATTAAAGATTAAATGCCCATTACATTAAATATGAAAGTAACTATTTACTCACTACTTGAGTATTCTTTTATTTGGATACTTTTTACTCTTACTCATATAAGTATTAATATCACTACTTTTACTTCTACTTTTGTCATTCTTTTTTTTTCAAGTAATTGTATGTTTACTTGAGTACAGTTTTTGGCAACTCTACACGCCTCTGGCTATTTGTAGCATTTTATTAGTTAATACACTCGAAAAAAATATTTTAGCCTATTAATTCCGTTAAATTAAATAGATACATTTTAATCTAATTTTATGTATTTTTTAATTTGAATACATTTAAGTTGTATTTATTTAATTTTGTTAAATATTACTCAATTCAATTTGATTGAATTTTGTTATCAAATTGAAGCACATAAATCTTTTATATTTAATGTATATATCCGTGAGGTTATGACTATTTTTACATTGAACATTTTACAAATCACAGACAATTAGTCTAACTGGATTATTTTCTCCTTTTTTAGACCTTGATGGACATGAACAAAAATCTAGGATTATTGATAAAAATAAGTGATAAAATTGGTATCACAACACAACAAGCGACCCAACAATAAATTGAAAATAAATAAAATATATACACCTTTTAATTCATTTGTTAAAGGTGCAATATGTAAGATTCAGAAACCCTTGTTATTAATGACACCTGTGGCCATTAATTGAACTGCAGCCAGCCACCTGTTGCTCATGCACACACTCAAAATGGACACGAGCGAACCAGCATTGGCCAAAACAATGACGTAACATACAAAGAGACTGAATGTGATCCACTGGCATCATGCTGACAGATGAGGCAGCATAATTAAAATGACACCGTGATGATTGTTTTACTACAAATTTTGATACTAAATGAAAACTACTTATCAGCTAGCATAGCATACTGATACACACATACAGCTACATACTACCGAACTATAACAGAAAAATTATTGTTGCGCTGCAGTTATGTTGCACTATTTTATGTTTTGTATGTTACATGTTGTACTATGATCCAGAAACCAGCGTATTTGCTTAAATTGATCCTGTACCTGACTTTTAGTATAAAGAGTAGATTGTTGAAATTATTTGAAATTTACAAAGTAAGGTAGCTTGCAATTCGTCAGCGTTAGCAAGCAAGATCATGTTTGCTAAAATTACACAGATCAATTCTTATGGCACTATATTTCACATGCTTTGATGTTACGTAAGCTTACCTGTCCAATAAGAAGAATGCCAATTCAGGGTCGGTTTTGATCCCCAAAACCAAACGAAGGTCCCTCCAGGAATAAAATGCCCTGCTGATGTTCACTCTAGTTTTTGCTCGACCATGATCACGTTCCCGCTTAGCCAAATGGGATTCAGTAGAAGGCTCTCGGAAGCAGGCATAAACGTTACATCCTTTGGATTTTTCCGGCAAAACCGACCCGTTACCTTCTCATGAAAATCAGTCTACAGGCTTTAATAGGTAACCTAGGAAGTCCGGGTAGGGCTCATTTTTAAGCTGCGTTACAAGCCGTTCACAAATTGGCAAAAAACAAGGCTAATATTACATAAAAATTGTTACATACTGTACCTTTAATTGTGTTGTGTCTCTTATTTCTTTCATGTTTATTACAGTTGTGGTCTTGCACCTTTAAAATAATTTTCCAACTGAATGTTCCTTTAGTTATTTAGTGAACTGTGTTCTGAAAACATAGCTAAACAAACCAAAGAGACCAAACTATCCATTCATAACAAGGACAACTGAATAATAAAAAAGGGTGAAAATACAAAGAGAAATCCCAGTATGTTTATTGTGTCAACACATGTCAAAAACATTTTAAGGGTCAGGAAAATTGAAGAGCTGACTAATCCCAAACACCAACAGGAATATTATTCATGACTTCACCATCCAGAGGTCTCTGGAGGTGTCACAGGGACTGAAGTTTCCACGGGTATTAACTGCAAAGCTTAGCTGCATCCAACTTTAATTAATGCTGGGAAGCAGAGCGAGGAATCGGTAGCGAGGAACAGCGGGTGGGCGCTGGGACAGATAGCAACCACTGTGTGGACATGCCAAATGCCCTCAGGTTAGTGCCACCTCCATGCCAGGACTGAAGTGGGCACTATTCCACCGCAAAGCAGTGGCTATGCTTGCTAGCTGGGAGTCTAAACATAAATAGAAGGACAAGAAACACCTTAATAATCAGGTATAACACAGCCTTAATCCTGGGGTCAAGATTTATCAGTCTCCTGAGAAAATGTAACAGGTTTAATTTGATTTTAACATCAGAGAAATCACAGAAGCGATGCCGTTTTTGATGTTGGACATGGTCAACACGAACGCTGTTGGTATAGTCGCAAATAACAATTACTCTCTAAATGCAAACTTATCTATGGTGATGGCTATAAAATAGCATACACTGTTCCAAACGTGAGCTGGTGCTTTTGCATCTTTTTTTTTTTAGCTTGAAAAATTATAACGTCATGAGGGTGAATGATAACACAATTTTCCTAAATGAGAGCACTATTCATTTAACACTTTAATGCGTACCTTGGGTCATCAGTGACTCAGGGGCCTCATTCCAACCCATTTCTCATTTCCAATATACGTTTAACATTAAGTTGTGTCTCATTAAATTTCTCTATATGTGTTGCATCATCAAATTAAACATTAAAATATATTATTTCCTAATTGTCTTGAAAATGTTTGGAAAATTTGACACCATCTGGGCATTTTTTAGTTCCATTTGTGTTAGATATATTCATGCCAGTTTACTAAAGACCTGAGGGAGGAGAGGAAAGGAGTTTTCTATTGCAGTTGTAAGACATTGGTAATAACAAAACGAGTGTCTTTGTGAGATGCCAATCCGGGTGGGCCAGAGACGGATTAACCACCGGGCGGATTGGGCTGTTGCCCATGGGCCTCTAAACTCAAAGGGCCTCATGCTCTAAAAAATTTCATTCTTTATTTATTTATTTTGAGATATCTATTACAAATACATGTAAATGTCAGCTTTATGTGAATTACCATTTGTTCAGCCAAATAGTGCTGGTCTACAGGGTAGGGTTGCACCAGCTTTCGGGACGTAAAGTTCAAACACCCTGTTGATTTTGATCGATGTTGACGATTTACATTTATTCATTTGGCAGACACTTTTATCCAAAGCGACTTACAAAAGAGGAAAACATAAGTGAATCATCTTAAGGAGACAGTGGTACGAAAAGTGCCATACTACAAAGTTTCACTATCATCAGAATAGTATACAAAATAAGATTTAAGTGCCTGGTTAAGTGCTTTTGGAACAGATGTGTTTTTAGCCGTTTTTTGAAGATAGAGAGTGAGTCAGCTTCACAGTTGGAGTTGGGAAGGTCATTCCACCAATGTGGTATGATGAAACTGAAAGTGTTTTGGTGCCTCTTTGTTTTGGTATGACAAGGCGACGTTCCTTAGCCGACCGCAGGCTTCTGGTGGGAACGTAGCTCTGCATAAATTATTTCAGGTATGCTGGAGCAGACCCAGTGACTGTTTTGTAAGCCAGCATCATGGCCTTCAATTTAATACGTGCATCAACTGGCAGCCAGTGGAGAGAGACAAAGAGTGGTGTAACATGCGCTCTCTTTGGTTCATTAAAGACCAGATGTGCTGCTGCATTCTGGATCATTTGCAGAGGTCTAATTGCACATGCAGGATGGCCTGCAATGAGAGCGTTACAGCAGTCCAGTCTAGATATAACAAGTGACTGAACAATCAGTTGTGTGGCATGTAGAGTGTAAATCTAGATGACTACAAGTAGTCGTGGCCGAGTGGTTAAGGCGATGGACTAGAAATCCATTGGGGTCTCCCCGCGCAGGCTCGAATCCTGTTGACTACAGGGCTGCTGTTCATCAACAATGCTTTATGGAGTGGTGGTGGTGTAGTGGGCTAAAGCACATAACTGTTAATCAGAAGGTCACTGGTTTCCAAAGTCCCCATGGCCACCACCAGTGTGTCCTTGAGCAAGGCACTTAACTCCAGGTTGTTCCAGGGCGGATTGTCCCTGTAATAAGTGCACTGTAAGTCGCTTTGTATAAAAGCGTCTGCCAAATGTAAATGTTAATGTGATCTTGCAGTCTTTGAGATGTGGTCTGTGAAATTTAGCTTGTTATAAATGGTTATCACTAGATTTCTGACCATTTTGGAAGGCTATACTGTAGTTGTACCCAGCTGCACGGTGATGTTGTGCAGGGTTGGCTGGAAAGACAAGGAGTTCGGCAGGTGGTGTTCCTTCATCCAGGCCGAGATGATGATTCTTTAAACCACTTTCTTATATCTATGCTGCTCATTCAGAATCACAGCATGCCAAAATTTTATTTTGAGACTGCAGCAAGCACTGGAATCACATGTTATGCAAGGTTAAGTCTGCTCTTGTTTATTATGTTAGGGGAATAGCTGTTGTATTTGAATAATTAATGAGGTAGGTCTGTGCAAGGTCTAGGGACTATTTGTGGATGCTATTAATTGTCATTTATAATAATTTGGGGTTATAATTCTGTTTCAGGTTCCATTTAGTGTTAAAGTTGCAGTTGTATGTTAATGATAATGTGTCATTTTAAGTTACTCTTGGGAAGATCATTTTTCCTTTGAGTTTCCATTGATCCTGTTGCCACAAATTGTTTGCGCAGGTTATAAATCATGTTTAATTTAAGAGAGGAAATTCATTCCAAATTGGTGACGGTGATTATGATTCATTTCACTGATTTGATTCTTTCGATCCATTCAACCAAAAGATTTGTTCAGATTTGGTCATGCACCTGTAAATGGCTCCAAATGAGTAATTCATTGCATGGAACCAAAAGCAGTCATTCATGAACAGGACAAGTCTAATTATCATGAATTTTAATTTGTGTATACTACAATTCTAATAGGAGATATCAGCACTGCAGAGTGATTAAGCATCACAAGCGTTTCCCTACAAAATACACAAAAAATACAAATCTATGATACTTTGAACTACTGAGCATGACTATTTATGCAGCTATCCACCTTTTTCCTATGTCCTATGATGCTTAGCGAGGAATGTGGGCATTACTTCCATTGTCAAGAAAACTCAGTTGTTGTTGTGGCATATATCCATTCATTCTTTCATTGCAGTGTTGGGATTTTGAGTAGAGTGTGTATGATTTTGTGAGGACAGACATCAATCATTATATCAGTGTGTTACTGAACCATAAATCAACGTAAAAAAGTAAGAAAGACAAAGAAAGCACTGGCACGCTGTTTCTCCCAGATGCAGTTGAATCTAAGCACATATGCAACATTTCGAGCAAAATTATTGGTTGTTATAGTGGGAGTACAGAACCTGTTATAGTTCAGCTTCAGATCTGTGTGCTCGCCATCTTGTCAATTGCTCAAATCAGACAGAAACACTGAAGAAGAGCTGCAAAGTTCTCGTCCTTGGGTATGTAAGTGCTTTTTCATGTTTTCCAATTGGATGGTTATTTCCTTTTAAATCTTCACGTAAGTTTAAACTGTTGTTCGGCTAGTGATTGACTGACGAGAGGTGGTGCTTCGCTGCCATCCAAGACGCATCACAATGGTGTTTTAAACTTAAAATTATTTATGTGTTTTTTGTGATCCAATCACAAACCAAAACACAAAACATCCCGTTTACAAATATATTTAGCGCTGACCATTTGCAATTGGATCATCCGAAGCACGTCTTATTACCAGCTGCACCCAGATCTAGGGAATGCTATAGAAGGACTTCCAGTAGAAGTCCCATCCAGATTCGTTTCCTAGTTATACCCCCAGGAAAAATGTGAAGACAAAAAAAGACAATACTAGTATATAAACAAAATCATCACGAGTTTCATGATTCGTATGCCAGCGTAATGTGTGGTCGTCACTCATATGCATTCATAATTCATCCTTTTCTGGTTGAACGAGATCGACGAACTGAACAAACGATGTGCAGCTCCTTCTCTCTTTAACATTTAAAACATTTGGTAGACACTTTTATCCAAAGCGACTTACAGTGCACTTATTACAGGGACAATCCCCCCGGAGCAACCTGGAGTTAAGTGCCTTGCTCAAGGACACAATGGTGGTGACTGTGGGGATCGAACCAGCGACCTTCTGATTAACAGTTCAGGGCTTTAGCCCATTACGCCACCACCACTCCACTTTAAGCCAGTCAGCTGATCATTCCTGATGACTGATTCATTTAATTCTATCGTGAACAAGTTTACCAGTACATTCAGTTTGTTATTGAACGACATAACCGACTAGTTCAGTAAAGGGGTCATACCAATGATATGCTCCCTCACAGTCCGCTTTCGAATGCTATTGACTCCCACTGAAGTCAGTCTGTAAAAGCAGCACAAATGGAATGTATGCATGTCTACATATGTACGAAGACACTTACAAAAGTGTGCTAATTCTAATTTATTACTTGATCATTACTTGCTTAATGGGGGGCACGATGTGTCATTTGGAGTGGTTAGCACTAATGTCTGACCTTGGTGACAGGCCTGGTGTTATCTTTAAGATATACCAAGATTTACAACTATGGCAAGTAGGCTATATACTAAGTGAAACTTACACAACAAAACTTTTCTACAAAAATGAATTGCTGGAATTCTTTCCTTCTTACTTTCTTTCCATCTTTCTTCGGACCGACTGCCTGTCCAGCTGACCGTGCCTGCCTAACATTAGTTAACAACATGAGTTAACATGAACTAACAATGAACAATACTTTTTAAGCATTTATTTATGTAAGTTAATGTTGATTTCGACATATACTGTACATTTTTTTATTATTTATTTTTTATTAGTTAACATTAGTTAATTCGCTATGAACTAACATGAACTAACATTGAACAATTGTAACTTTATTATTTTATTATTTTTATTATATTTTTCATGATACCTAATGCATAAGTTCATGTTAACAAATAGAACCTTATTGTTTGTGTGTGTGTGTGTGTGTGTGTGTGTGTGTGTGTGTGTGTGTGTGTGTGTGTGTGTGTGTGTGTGTGTGTGTGTGTGTGTTTAGATATATATACAGTCAGGTCCATAAATATTGGGACATCGACACAATTCTAATCTTTTTGGCTCTATACACCACCACAATGGATTTGAAATGAAACGAACAAGATGAGCTTTAACTGCAGACATTCAGCTTTAATTTGAGGGTATTTACATCCAAATCAGGTGAACGGTGTAGGAATTACAACAGTTTGTATATGTGCCTCAAACTTTTTAAGGGACCAAAAGTAATGGGACAATTGGCTGCTCAGCTGTTCCATGGCCAGGTGTGTGTT
The DNA here is from genome assembly GCF_025860055.1 of Xyrauchen texanus. Taxonomy (NCBI): domain Eukaryota; kingdom Metazoa; phylum Chordata; class Actinopteri; order Cypriniformes; family Catostomidae; genus Xyrauchen; species Xyrauchen texanus. The sequence continues at coordinate 5,713,267 of NC_068279.1, read as the reverse complement.
ATTCCCTCATTATCCCATTTACAAGGAGCAGATAAAAGGTCCAGAGTTCATTTCAAGCGTGCTATTTGCATTTGGAATCTGTTGCTGTCAACTCTCAATATGAGATCCAAAGAGCTGTCACTATCAGTGAAGCAAGCCATCATTAGGCTGAAAAATCAAAACAAACCCATCAGAGAGATAGCAAAAACATTAGGTGTGGCCAAATCAACTGTTTGGAACATTCTTAAAAAGAAAGAATGCACCGGTGAGCTCAGCAACACCAAAAGACCCGGAAGACCACGGAAAACAACTGTGGTGGATGACCGAAGAATTCTTTCCCTGGTGAAGAAAACACCCTTCACAACAGTTGGCCAGATCAAGAACACTCTCCAGGAGGTAGGTGTATGTGTGTCAAAGTCAACAATCAAGAGAAGACTTCACCAGAGTGAATACAGAGGGTTCACCACAAGATGTAAACCATTGGTAAGCCTCAAAAACAGGAAGGCCAGATTTGAAACAACATCTAAAAAAGCCTTCACAGTTCTGGAACAACATCCTATGGACAGATGAGACAAAGATCAACTTGTACCAGAGTGATGGGAAGAGAAGAGTATGGAGAAGGAAAGGAACTGCTCATGATCCAAAGCATACCACCTCATCAGTGAAGCTTGGTGGTGGTAGTGTCATGGCGTGGGCATGTATGGCTGCCAATGGAACTGGTTCTCTTGTATTTATTGATGATGTGATAGTTAACAAAAGCAGCAGGATGAATTCTGAAGTGTTTCGGGCAATATTATCTGCTCATATTCAGCCAAATGCTTCAGAACTCATTGGACGGCGCGTCACAGTACAGATGGACAATGACCCGAAGCATACTGTGTAAGCAACCAAAGAGTTTTTTAAGGGAAAGAAGTGGAATGTTATGCAATGGCCAAGTCAATCACCTGACCTGAATCCGACTGAGCATGCATTTCACTTGCTGAAGACAAAACTGAAGGGAAAATGCCCCAAGAACAAGCAGGAACTGAAGACAGTTGCAGTAGAGCCCAGCGTCTGGTGATGTCTATGCGTTCCAGACTTCAGACTGTAATTGACTGCAAAGGATTTGCAACCAAGTATTAAAAAGTGAAAGTTTGATTTATGATTGTTAATCTGTCCCATTACTTTTGGTCCCTTAAAACGTTTGAGGCACATATACAAACTGTTGTAATTCCTACACCGTTCACCTGATTTGGATGTAAATACCCTCAAATTAAAGCTGAAAGTCTGCAGTTAAAGCTCATCTTGTTCGTTTCATTTCAAATCCATTGTGGTGGTGTATAGAGCCAAAAAGATTAGAATTGTGTCGATGTCCCAATATTTATGGACCTGACTGTATATATATATATATATATATATATATATATATATACATGTCATATGAGTTTCGATGAGTTTCGATGAGTTTTGGTCTGGGTGAGAGACAGATCAATATTTAAGTCATTTTTACACTAAATTCTCCTCTCTTTCCAGTAGGGGGCGATATGCATTAAGACTGTGAATCACCAAATACAGAAGAAGAATGGGAAAGTGAAACTGAAGTGGAGATTGACTGCATTGTGTGGAGAAATTCTTAAAAAAAAAAAATCTAAAAATCGGAGTAAATGATGAGAGAATTTTAATGTTCATGTGAACTATCCCTTTAAAAATACATTTCAAAGAAATATAAATAATTGAGTTTTATATTTTTCTTTTAAATATTTATGTCAAAACTTTCACTTCTAAATTTAAAGTGTACATTTACTCAAGTGTTTTAACAAAGAAATATATACATATAGAACTATCACAGACATACACAAACAAAAAACAAACAAAAAAATATCTGATCCTAAAAGAACTATGAAAGTAAGGTCAATGGTTCTAGAGTTGCTTGCCCTCTTTCACAAAACTTTCAGTCATAGATTTAGCCTTTGGTCAAAGCCCAAAACTGAATAATCAAGCAGGAAGAGCATCTTTAATTCTAAAGAATGGGCTGTCTCGTAAACAGGGTGAAGGTCCAAACACTTCTTCTGTTACAAAGTGCAGGAGTGAAGCTGTCAGGAGAGAAACTGAGAAATCAATCACACACACAAAGTCATGGCAACTGTGAAGGATACCATTCTTGCACAAAGTGAATTGCTTTGACAAGTAGTTTAATATAACAGAGTGCTTGCAGTGGAATCAGCCCACAAGTCCAACAATTTATGAAGCCCAAGTTTAGACCCACTTAAAGAGAAGTTCTCAATAACTGTAATAATTGGGATGGATAAAGAGAAAGAGAGAATGCAAGGAAAAGAAAAAGGGGATAGAATTCACAAAACAATTAAAATACTGTAATAAATGATGAGAACATTTTCATTTTGTAATGATAATTTAATGATTTATTTACTTGTTAAGGTTATATTGTGTTGCACAATCTGTTGTTTGATTCCATTTCTTGCAATGCAAAAACATTCTGCTTTATTAGTCTCAGATAATTTGAACTGAACATCACGATTGCACCTGACCATTGCACGCACATACAGTAAAAACAGGACATTCACGTGTCATGTTATCTTTTATATTCGAGTCACTCAGACAGAGAACAGCACATTCTGTGGAGACAGGATCTTGCATAAACACCAGAACAATCTCTTCTCACTCTATCTGTCCTTTTTTAATAAAAATGCTGTAGGCATGTGAATGTCCTACTTTCATTCTTACTTGTAAAAAAAATGTTCTGGTTTGTCTGCTGGTGGTAAAGAGGAGCAGTCACTGGCATGTTTAAATATAGTATGGCACAGATGTTTTGGTTTATCTGGGGCCCGTCGGTGATACTAACATAGATTCACGCTGAGCCGTGTTTAATATGAGCACTTCTAGCAAAAAGATACACGACTGTACAAACTGAGCCCTTGAGGTTTAATCAAACATCTCGGTCAAAATCTCCCTGTGAACGTTGGCAGCCCCTGAAACTGCTCTACTCAAATGCAGAGTATTCGCTAGTCACTGATTCCGATTCCTGAACATTCAGTATCGGCAAAGTATTTCTGGCAAGTCAGTCCATTGTCGGCCATCTTTGGAATGCTCTCAGGAGGTTATTTCCAGTCATGCCAGTGCAGCTTCTATCTACTTGAATGGGGAACACCAAAATCTCAAAAATGGTTGGTCAAGATTACGATCAAAGAACCTATTTCAAATCAGCAATAAATTGTGATAATATTGTAATCATAATCTGTGCTTCTTATATATCAAAACACGCAATTTTTGTTAGCGAAGTTGATTGACAGGTGATGTCTGTATCTAAAAGGTGATTGGCTCTTTTACCTGTAAGGCAGGACTTCCTTTCTACATCCGTTGACCATTGGGTGCTAGTGCGTCATGTTTGGGCGTTCCAATTTCTACCATTCATTTAAATAGAAGTGGCCCGTCTCTGTTAAATAGTCTCTGGTATTGGCCAATACTGATCCCGATCCGATACGTTTTTTTGTAATCAGTTTTTAATATCTATACTTCACTGTGTGGAACTGATTGGGGGGTTCTATTTTATATTGAAAGAAACACAAAACTCTAACTACACATTATTTAATCATTATTATCGGTACATAAAAATAGCCTTTTAAGAAAAATGTATTTCTAAATAGTCTTCTGGATCAGTAGAAAAGAAGCCAGTCCGAATTGTTGTTACGATCCCTGGTTGTCTGCCCCGTGTTTATCGTGTCGCCGTCACGGACTTCAGTTACCATGATTCCCGGCCCTCATCACTGTGTCATTGTGCTTACCTGATTGTCGTTTTGTCGTCATCATCATGTCTGTATATTTAAACCCCGCTGTTCCTCCATTCCCTTGTCGATCGTTGTTTGCTCATGTTGAGAAGTAGATGTCGTGCCTGTCTTGCCGTGTTCATCCTGTTCGTGTACCCCTGATGTTTTCATGTTCTGATTTCAGTTTTCCCACCATGGATGTCTTGTTTTCACTTTGTTCAATAAAACCTGCGTGTAGATCCTCACTCCTCGTCTGCCTCCTCCTGCTAAACGTTACACTTGTATCTGGACTTAAATGGATTCAGACTTGTTAATTTGTTCACTTTAGTTGTAATAGGCTATCAGTTAATTTTTCATTTTTTGATACCCAGTCAAAATAAATATTATAGTAATTTATGATCAAAAATATTAAATAATAATAATAATAATAATGATGATGATTACAATTGTTATTATTAATAATAATTATCATTATTATTATTATTAGTAGTAGTAGTAGTAGTAGTAATTATAATAGCAATAATTATTATAAAGATTATAATTTTATTATACAAAAGTAATGCAAACGCTAAATGAAACACTCCAGGAAGATGGTGACCTAGTGTGTGGACTAGTTCACAGTAGTTGGGGGAAAAAAAAACTACCACAAGTTTAAAACTATGTTAATAAACAAAGATTGAAATAAACTCAAACAATTAATAATATTTATTGTGTGAAAATAATTTATATAAATATTTCAAAACAAAGTATGACTGCCCCACAGTTGTGCAATCATTTATGCCACACTAAACAATTTTTGCCCTTAATAACATTTTGTGCCCATGTGTGCTCGAGCGTGCTTGAGAAATGTAATGATTAAAGAAAACAGAAAATTCAAGGTACTCCTGAGCAGACTATTTTTTATTGGGCACAATCTCCAGCCAAGAATTCATTTAGAAAAATTATTCAAAAAGTGTGAAAATTATTTTTAAATATGTGTATTAAGGATACATTAAATATTCGCTAATTAAATTAGCCTCAGCAAGACAAAGGATTTATCCATTATATAAAAAAAATCATTACAAATATCATTTCTATAACCATCTATTAATCACACTACAGATTTTGAAATGTGCTGGAAAAGACACTGTGGTGGGAATGTCATGACTTTTAGAAAATGAAATAAAAAAATGGCATTAATCTCCTCAGACATTTTAGTAGACAAATTAAAGAATCTAGTGAGTGTGATTTTTTTTTTTAACAAGACTATAATTTCTAGAAATGCACAGTGCTAAAAGTGCCCAAAGTTAAAGAAACACCCATACGTGGTCGTGTTTTATCCAAAATATTGGAAATATTGTGCTTCGTTATGCAATTACCAAAAACCATAGTTTAAAAGTACTGTAGGTGTTTATTTTGCAGCATGTTTTCATGTCTTAATCATAAATTACAATGACAGCGAGCATTAAAAAACTCTGTTTGACAACAATTATTGACCACGGCAGATGTTAGTATATGATTTATGCTGCGATAAATTACAAACAAACCTTTGAGTGTGTCTCAGTAGTGCAATGAGCTTGTTGTCAGCCAACTCTACATCCTTAGACCCACACAACTGTTTAACATAACAAATGAATCTTCGTTTCAAATTAAATAAATGGGAAAGTATAGTAATTTATAATTTTTTATACATAGAGATAAGTTATAGTAAACTGCAATGTGCAAAAATGTGTTTGTTTTATAGAACAAATAAATAAACTGGAGTCTGGCACTGTTGTCTTCCACTCATTTTGTGGAGATGCAACACATATATGGTTTTAAAGTTTATCATTTTATTTATTTATTTTTATGAATACAAATCACATAGTGAAATTGTAAATACAAATGTAAATAGTAAATAAAATTACAATTTTTAATTGTTAGTTAATGTTAGTTTATATTATATTTTCTCCCCAATTTGTCTGCAAATAGTCTGCATACAGAAGTGAGGTTGAACAGCTGGCTGTCTGGTGCAGTCAAAACGACCTTGAGCTGGACACGCTCAAAACAGTGGAGATGATTGTGGCCTATATGAGGAACAGCCAACACTGACACCCCTCACCATTCTAAACAGCACTGTGGTAGCAGTGGAGTCATTCAGGTTGTTGGGCATTTCCATCTCACAGGACATGAAGTGGGTGACACTCATTGACTCCATTGTGAAAAAGGCCCAGCAGAGTTTGTACTTCCTTCGCCAGCTGAGGAAGTTCAACCTGCCACAGGTGCTGCTGATACAGTTCTAATCAGCAGTCATTGAGTCTGTCCTCTGCACTTCAATATCTGTCTGGTTTGGTTCAGATACAAAATCAGACATCAGAAGACTAAAAAGGACAGTTCGGGCTGCTGAGAGGACTATTGGTTGCCCGCTGCCCCCTCTTATACACTATACATGGAACTATACACTTACAAAGTTATGAAAAAGGCTGGAAAATCACTCTAGACCCCACTCACCCTGCCCATTATCTTTTTTAACTGTTGGCTTCTGGCCGACGCTTCAGAGCTCTGAGCACCAGAAACAGATTTTTCCCTCAGCCTATCCATCTCATGAATAGTTAAAACTGCCCTATTGAGCTATAACTATGTGCAATACACAGTTCAGTCTTTTTTATATTTATCCAACACATCCAACCTCTTCTGCCATTTCATTCATCTGGGAAACGAAATTTGCACTGTACATAACAGATTTGTATTAGATTTGCACTACATAGAGTATGTGTATGTATGTATGTGTATGTACGTATGTGCATAATTATTATTTTATTATTATTATATATGTCTTGCTGCTGTTTTTGTATTGTTGTGCACTGGAAGCTCTTGTCACCAAGACAAATTCCTTGTATGTGTAAGCATACTTGGCAATAAAGCTGATCTAATTCTTATTCTGAATATCTTTGAATATAAATTGATAAAGAAAATATTTTATATAATTTTTAATAAAGTAAATGAAAATAGTTTCTTTCTTTCTGTCTAACAATTTTTTCAACTTCTATAATTTTTTATTAATTTCACTATTATCACTGTCTTCACACTAGGCATCTACAACAAGCCAAATGGGCCTGTACTGTCTTTCCAGTTCAATACAATCTCTGTTCCTGTTCAGCCATTATATTCAATCTCGTCAAGGTGTTATGTTGTTCATTTACACCAATGCAGGTGGCCAAAAGAATCCATCCCTCTCTCTTCCAGTGCATGGCATTTGCCACTACAGGTGCACAATTGTAATGTGAGACAACATTCATGTAATAAGATTAACTCAGCATTATATTTCATTACTTCAGGAAAGATGCGACCCTGACTTCCTCATCCTCCCTAGCCGTTATCTTTGTTATCCTTATCTGCCCTACTCCTCCTCTCTATTTCTCTCTCTCTAGTCTGTAGCTACTTCCTACTCTGGTTCCACTCACCACTGCTTACTAAAGCTGTCTCCAAAACATGCTGAAACATGCTGCCTTTACAGCATTTATATGGTGGTTGGAAGGCATCAAGACATGTCAGAATCTGTGTTTGTGTCACATCTTGTCTACTAAGTAACCATCATCTGGACAGTTTTGAAGGCAGCATAGATATATCCTTCACAGTTTATAATACTGTATTTCACAATCCTATATGTGCAGTTTGGCGATTGGTGGAAAAAAAAAAGTTTTTTCCAAGTAAATTTAGGGTCAGGGTTAAAGTTAGTTAGGGTTAGGTCCAGTTTTTTCCTCCTTCTTTCAAATTATGACTCAATCTTTACCAAGAAATATGCATTGTTGTTACTGATTACTGTTTATGATGTATGTGTTATGTCTAAAACTTACTTGAATTTGTTTTAGACCTTTAAACATGACATTATGGTGCCTTGGAAGACTGTCTGACACCAATGTCCTTACGAGCTGCACAAAACGCATCTTGTGAAGTCGTTGACTGACAGGGCAGTGAGGCAGAAATGCAGCTGCCTTATTTTTTGGATGCAGCCACCACCAGATGTGTTGCCGGCTGTTACACTTGCAGCACTTCATGTGTGCCTCTCTACTTCCCAGTTCCCCTTCTCTGCACAACCTTTAGCCTGTGGTTCTCTTTCATCCAAAATTACCCTCTGGTTTTCTTTGACCTCGACGACCCTAACACACTCAGATACAGTCTCCAAAAATGCAATCATATTCCTGTCTATGGCTCCTGTTGAAGGACATGTGGATGGCCAAACACTCTGTTGTTATCTATACATTTTGAGTTTGGTTTAAGTGTTCAAAAACTTTTTTGAGTCCATAGTATAATGTTTTGGCTGCCTTTTCAACCTTTATCGACTCATCTACCCTGTGTACAGAAAAGTGGCTCAACATTGAAAATATAGGTTGAATTAATGGAGCACAGAAAATATTGATTTGTCTTAAGGGATTAGCCACCATTTCTTCAATAGCTGAATGCCTGGACTACATTCACTCAATCTTCTGCAGGAATATGTTTGAAAAGGCCCTAGCGTGCCTGACCGCCCGATTACAAATGTAATGATCTTAGCATTTTGGCTGATAATCCAATTCTATTCTTCATAGACTTTGCATGAGGAGCTCATTTAATTTGCTCTACATATAAATTGTTGCTATGATTCTGTTACAACCAGAATCAATATGTGGGACATTATAACACTATCAGTTAAGTAGAAAACAAAATCATTAAGTAGAAATTGTTCTAGTTTGTCTTTATCTTAAAGAAAGTTTGTATTCTTACAGTCTAGTTTATGTAATTTGAATATTATGTAGCTGTTTCATGAAATCAACATCATAGAAAGAGCTCAAAACATTCTTAGTCAAAATACCAGTTCTGTTTATCCTAAATGGTGTGATAAAAACCACCGCGGAGACCACACCCCGCCCAGAGAGAGGGGGGTGAGGTATTTTGAGTGGAAATACATCAGATGGTCTTTTGACGACTCTTTTTCATCTGAATTGAGTCATGTGTAGAAGTCCCATGGTAGGTCCTACCCAATGGGGAAGGAGTTTCTACAAACATGGTGACTGGGGCAGAGGCCCTCTGCCCAAGGAAGATGCAGTTTACCAACAGGGAAATTATTTAGAGGAAGACACACATCACATGGGGTTACCTACGGGGAACCAGCATATGCAAAGCATCTACCCCAGTACAGTGCTTAGTTAGCACGTGTACTGAGCCAGCAGCGAGTTTCTCTGCAAACTCGTCTGTCACAGGGCTAGGAGGAAGTCATCCAGGGAACACATCGTGTGAACACTACTGGGAGTCAACAGCGCACGTCTTCGGCTCAGTGTCTGGTCAGAGCCCAGGAGGCCACCACACTCCTGGTAGAATGGGCTCGTAGCCCTGCTGGAGGCGGCATGTGCTGACGTGGTATGCCATAGCTGTTGGGTCAATGATCCAGTGGGCGATCCTCTGCTTGGAGACAGCTCTTTCTTTCTGCTGTCCACCAATCAGACAAAGAGCTGCTCAGAGACTCTAAAGCTCTGTGTGTGGTCCAAATAGAAGCGTAAAGTGTGCACTGGACACACCAACATCAAGGCTGTGTCTGCCTCCTCCTAGGACAGAGCTTGCAGGTTCAACACCTGATTCCTGAATGGGGTCATGGGAACCTTGGGCACATTGCCGGTTGTGGTCTCAGGATCACGTGAGAGCAGCCTGGACTGAAATCCAGGCACGTTTCGCTGACAGAAAACACTTGCAGGTCACCTACCCTCTTGATGGAAGTGAGCACAGTCAGGAGGGCAGTCTTTAAAGAGAGTGCCATAACCCTCTGGGGCTGGTGGATGCACCGGCGCGTCCTGCTGGATTTTTTCATCATTACAGCAGAAACAATATAAAATTCTCCATCATTTTGAGGCATACAGATAAGTGTAAGACATCATTAGAGACTATAAAGGGTATACTTTTATTTGTGTACACTCACAATAACAACAAAATCTTGTGCTTTTGTAAAATTAAGAAAATAAAAAGGGTGAGCTATCAGCAGTCTGTGTGAACTGAAACACCACGAATACTTATCACACAAACATGAAACATATGTCTAAAGAAAGCTTAAAATGTCTACTTTTAAATAAAACAATTCAAATTTAAAACAAATATTTTCCTGCAATGTAATCTGTATGAAACTAATAGATGTACGGTTTCTAATGGCTCAGCTAATTATCCCTAATGTCATCACACCCACGGGCAGAGGGCGCTATTCATACGGTAATGTGCCAGAGGCGAACAATGCAAATGGTAAACGCCCCCGACTGTGCCTTAAAAACATCAAATTCATTACATTTTCTGTGCATTTGGAAGATGCCACGATACACAGCCTAGGAAAATCCTGGATAGTGATGAAGAGTTAACATTTTCCTCAGAAGAAGAGCAGGACTCCAATGAACGTTTGCATTCTGAAGAGAGACTTGATCCAGCCGAGGATACAATTTCGGATGAGTAAGTCGTTTAGTTTTACATACATATTAGTTGACATGCTATTTTATATAAACATGTACATATTTAACTAGTGGGACTGTTACCAGACTTGCCAGCCAGGATTCAGAATATTGAAATATGACTCCTAATTGGCAATTTTTTGTTACATTTAAATGCTGTTTTGGCTAAAGCAGGTATTTAAATTGTATGCTGTATGATATAAATATGATATGTAATATGATATAAATATAATATGAATGTTTAGATTATATTTGAACTAGCGTTTATGCTGCCTCATTATCATCAACGAAGCTTGTGCTTGCAAATATGTGTTCTGGTGTAAATGTGTCAAATGTGATGTAAATATGCCCATATTAGAAAATCAGCATATTATAATAATTTCTGAAGGATCATGTGACACTGAAGACTGCAGAAATGATGCTGAAAATTCAGCTTTGATCACAAGTTGCATTTTACAATATATTCAAATAGAAAACGGTTCTTTTAAATTGTAAAAATAGTTCACAATATCACTGTTTTTACTGTTTTTACTGGTGAGCAGCAGAGACTTCTTTTAAACTGTAGGGTAGGTAAAGTCTCTATGTAAAGAAAATGTATAGTCAGGTTACTTCTTTTAACTTAAAACTTGATATTGATCATTAAGTCTCATTACGTTCATTCTCTTTCTGTCACATTCCTCACTGATAGTCCCAGGGGAGGGGTCTTTGTCTCCTCTGGTGTGAATTAATTGGAGTGGTGGTGGTGTAGTGGGTTAAAGCACATAACTGTTAATCAGAAGGTTGCTGGTTCGATCCCCACATCCACCACCATTGTGTCCTTGAGCAAGACACTTAACTCCAGGTTGCTTTGGGGGGATTGTCCCTGTAATAAGTGCACTGTAAGTCGCTTTGTACAATATATGTTTGCTCTCTTGCTTGTTTGTTGGTTAATTTTTGTAAAAAGATGGAGACTACATTGGAACAAATTATGGCAGTTGAAGCCAATCATTTCCAAAGTCAAAGTCTTTCATCCTGGAAGACCTTGTCTTCTCATTTCATATTTGGCCATTTTCATCCCTTCTTCATTATGAAAAGACACCCTGAGGAATGGGGACATGCTGTTGGGGACAGCCATTTGTAATGCAGCTCGTGTACAACACTGAAAATCCCCTGGAGTTGTTAAAAATAAATCGTATGATGAAATCTCATCATAGATGGTGGACTGGCTGTGTGTTATAACTATGTCCTTCTCTTCACATATCTAGATCTAAGCAGGGGCTCTTTATTAAATATTGACTTGCAATTCCCTTTGTAGTTCTTTTTGTCTGATCAATAATTAATTATATCTAAAAGCAAACGGTGTGAACTGCACTTTGTGAACAACATCTTTGGACGAGATATGTTTCATCCACAACAACAGGTCACAAATTGGTTTGGACCGTAATCTATGTGTTCCATCATGTGCTGTAGGACATATTGGTTTCCTTCTCATTATTGGAAAATGTTTGTGGCACACCTATTCTGATCAGTCTGTTGTATTGCTCCAGGTTGATATCATTCTTATTCATTGGTACGTTTGTATGTGTAAAGTGTACACATTTACAATTTATTGACAGCATCTCAAACATAAACTCTTTTACATGCAACTTAAGAGAGGTAAAATACCCTTTATGTAACCTCTGAAGACTGCAATTACTGAAACAAATTTATCACTGCAGATAACTGAGTTTAATAAACAGACAATCTCATAATAGGACTAAGGTAAATGATGGAGAAACCTTTCCCTCGGAGACCCAAGAATTGATATTAATGTTGATATTTATATTAATATATACTGTATACATACAAGTATGTTTTCAAGAAAGTGTTTTTAGGAAGTCACTGGTTGTAAAAAAAAAAATAATAAAAAATTACTAATTCACAACACAATTCAACACACAAATGTATAAGAAATATATATACATGAAGAAAGAGTAAATTCATGAACAGTTAAGAATGTAAAGAACACTATTAATATTTATAATACATTTGCCAGTGTAATAAAAAACAAAAAACATCTCTATGTAATGTACTATATTAATATACCATGAATGCCATAAAATCGCTCTCTCGCTCTCTCTCTCATCTATATATATATATATATATATATATATATATATATATACGTATATAAACAAATGACAGAACAGCACAGAAAGTGGCTGAAAATCATTTGGAATAATTTATCTATGATTGAATAGACTTCATGGTGCAAAGGTATAAAATGTTTGACCACTAACGCTGCAGTGCTGCATTTTAGCTACCCATGGAAAAATTGCCTAAAATTTATGGAAGTAAATAATTTCAGATGTAGCAATCATTTTCCAATCAGTTAACAAGTTGCGATTTAAGAAACATAAAACTGTTCCAAAAGTGTTATCAATTGTGCCATATTCCATTTTATTTCCCATCTAAAACTGTCAGTTATTGTTATGTGAAGTTTTAACCATATTTAATGAAAATAAAAAATGCATTAATTGCTTTAAACTAACATTTAAATTCTGTTACGCTGGGTCTCTGAGGGGTAATGTAAAATAATTACGCAAACATAAGACATGTTGATTCAAGCATTTATGACATGCTGCTGCACAATTAGACATAAATACAACACCCAGGAAGCAGGTCTAGACCAGTTGAGCTTGTGAGGAGGAGGGTTTCAGAGAAAACTCTTGCAGTGTGCTGCGGTAAAACTGGCTTACTTGCAAACTCAGTTAATTTAAATGTTAGGTAAAGAGAGAGTAAATAAATTGCTTGGCTATCCAGTTATACGTCAAAGGACCTGTCTGCCTAAACCTATCTTCTTGAAATATCACGTGAGCGAGCTGATTGGCCAACAGATAACAAGTTCAAAGAAGCTATCAACTTGCGCCGTATGAAGTTTCATGCCTGAACGTAGTCGTTTGTTACATATTTGCTGTGACACATTTTTTGACTATGTTAACCACCAACATAGTCTCATGACAACTCATTAGATATTTTATGTGTATAGACTTGGGGTTGAACTTGCCTGTATATTGGAGGTAAACTTTAGAATCCACATGTTTAATTTACAATACACTGTTGAAGCATCTGTTGATTGATTTCTACAACCTTACCTAGTTTATCATTATTTATATACAAACACAAGTAAAATGAACTTCCAGTTACTTCCACTCGTTTTTTTTTTTTTTTGTCAAATCCAGGCATGTAATCTCAAATTACACAGAAGAATGCTCAGAGACGCTAAAGCTCTGTGTGTGTCCAAATAGATGCGTAAAGTGCGCACTGGACACAGCAACATCAAGGCTGGGTATGCCTCCTCCTAGGGCAGTGCTTGGAGGTTCACCACCTGATTCCTGAATGGGGTCGTGGGAACCTTGGGCACATAGCCCGGTTGTGGTCTCAGGATCACGTGAGAGTAGCCTGGACCGAACTCCAGGCACGTTTCGCTGACAGAAAACACTTGCAGGTCACCTACCCTCTTGATGGAAGTGAGCACAGTCAGATCAGCGATCACTGTGTCATTCTCATGTTGAAACTGCCCAGCTAAATCAACCGGAAATACATATTAACAAAACCGGGTACATGTTATGTCATGTATACTCTCCGCCCTATTAATACAGTGCAATCTCAACCACAGATTCTCTCCTGAACATATTTCAGAATTTGTGGGGGGTCACTATGGAAGGGGCAGTTCGCAAGTATGAGACTCAATTAAAAGATAATGACCAAAATGTTACGATCCCCTCAGGTTGCTTAAAATCTAAAAATAGAAATCAAGCTCGCTGTGGGAACACTCAGATGTATTTCCACCCCTCTTTTCGGTAATGGAACACTTCAGATGGCTCTCCAAATTACATTTTCCCCAATGGAAATCTCAGTCAGGTATTTGTACATTTTAATACCTTACATCAAAAACACACCCCCTGGAGAGGACGGCTGCCGTTATAATACATTTTCTCATTATTCTGATGTTTTTTCGCCCCTATTTTTTGACATCAGAGGTTATTCTTTTCTTCTGGTCAGGACTCTATGGAGAAACACTGGACTACTTTATCACATCACTGACATTCCTTAAATGATGTCCTGTCACCAGCCTTTCAGTTTAGAATGAAATGATTAAAATATTAAACATTAAAGAAAGAAAGAAAGAAAGAAAGAAAGAAAGAAAGAGAAAGAAAGAAATTAAAATATTATTTTTATGTCAGACATTAGTGGAGCATGTCCATAGTCTATGTGAAGAACTACACCTGTTGTTTCTCTGTCAGGACACCTGTGTGAATTTAAGCACTTTTTGTTTTAGAATCACTTGTGCTCATCAGGTCAAACTTGACCTGAAACAATAAGCATGTAATTCTTTACTTTTATGAAAGAAATGTTGTAACATTAACTTCAAAAAACACTCAAATACTAAAGTTGAGCAAAAAATTAAAATTACACCATTCATTTACATTACATCATCTTCACTTCAATAAAAAAAGTTTCATTTCATGTCAAAACATCAAAATGTTTCATGCACTGGTGGTCTCTGGTGACATCTGCTGGACTAAAAATAACAATTACATGAAATGACAAGTATGTCCAGTAGATGGCTTCAGAGCTGCATGAATTGGCTGATCTCTATAACCCAATGTTGTAACAAACTTAATTTATAGATATTATCACAGGTTATGCATTGGACAAATATTTACACAGTATATAAACAATTATTTGTCAAATTGTAGCTTGTTTTAAACGAAGAGTCAGATTTTGAATTGATGCTCCAATATGCTGTTAAACCTGACCATGCAGCCACAGTCAAATCTGATTGTGCTACAAAGAAAATAGAGTAATTATTTTGTTACCAGACATTTTTTTTTTCAAATATCAAAATGATTGCATAAACTCAAACAGGGGTCAGACTAAGACTTAGACCTGTGTGGTATGTTTGATATGCATGGACAGGTTTGTCTACACTTGTGAGGGCCAAATGTAAAAAAAATGATGATGTTGATCTTCAAATCTAGTGATGTGCACATGTTTGTGTGATGGTTAGGTTTAGGGGTAGAGTTTGGAAATAGAAAATATAATTATCCTGATATGAAAATAATGGAAGTCTATGAGAGATCACTAATATAGACAAACAAACCTGTATGTATGTGCATGTTTTTTCTGCATTGTATCTCTGTATTTTAGTACTTCCAATTATGCATGTTCCTATGCTCGGTTAATCTTGTACTCCAATATCACAACTAAGTGTCTTATGTGTGTCGATTTGTGTGCATGTGTGTGTGTGTGTGTGTGTGTGTGTGTGTGTGTGTGTGTGTGTGTGTGTGTGTGTGTGTGTGTGTGTTCAGATAGCAAGTGGAGGAAGACACCCCAAGTCTTGTACCACTCAGATAATTAGATAATGGATACATATTTTATCAAAGAAAAAAATGACAACTGTTCAAAATGATCCAAGGATTACTTGAGGGTTAAAAGGAACTGACATCATAGATCCACAAAATTTCATCTTGAGACCAGTTAGCTAAAAGTCATTGCAAAAAATGGCTACAATGAAGGGATAGTCTGTGATGAAGGGAAAATGAAAAATGTTACAATTGCCTCAGGTCATCCCTAATAGACTGATTTGTTGCTTCATCTTGCAAGAAACTGTCATGCAACTTTTCAATGTAATTTATTGACGCCAATATTGAGCCTCATCCCATGAAAATTGGCAACAGTTCTGAAAAATTACATTACGTGATTCCTTAAATGTATCATGGCAGTGCCGAGTTGAAATGTCCTTTGTGTGGCACTAAAAGCTAATTAAATTCTCTATTGAGTTTTAAATCAACTACACCTACCTCCCTACCCTAAACCTAAACAATAGCATCAGAAAAAGCAAATGTGAGATGAAAAACGCAATTGCTCAAGCAACCACACCATTTTGTGTGCTCGACTTGTGTGCTCTTCAGGACTCCTACCCCAGTGCTTTGCATTGCAAGTGCAACACTCTATCAGTTGAGCTACTGCACCATCTGATTGTTTTGATTAGGCACTGTGTGAGGAACAGAGCATAAAGTATGTGTTTATGAACTGCTAATATGCCATTTTACTCATTATTTGTGTGAAAGTGAATGAAAGTTATTGCTGTTGTAGCGTCTCTCATGTTCGTTTATCCAGGTCACTGCCAACGTATGTACAAAGAGCCACGTAAAAAATTATTTAGCAAAAAAGTCATTATAATAATGTGTTTCTATGAGACCAGGTAGGAGCTACTGTATAAATAATCATCCAAGTTACATCCATTAGCAATGTGCACCACTGCATCACACCCATATCCAAAGAAACATTCGCTCTCATATGTTTATTTGTGACAATGCACTATTCCTCTGCATGCCCGTTTAGTATTCCGACCCATTTATTGTCAACTGTGCAGTCTATTAGGGAGCGTTGTCCTTTGCAGCTGTCACTTAGCCTGAGAAAACTTTAAGCATGCCACTGCACAGGCATCTATTTGTCTCCACCTCAAATACTTCCTGTGCAGCAGAACCCAAGATGTCTCATCTTTTGCAAAAGAACAGGGGCCATGAAAGATGAATTATTTACTTTGCTGACTTGTGCTGTGCCTAGGGAAACAGATTACAGTCGCTGAAAGGCAGAGGGACAGAAAAATCCAGCAACACTATATCTGCACCTGTCTGAACACAGCTCCCCTTTACATCTGTGCTCGGCTTATATGTATTTGCCAATTTCATTGTGTCTCTCACTCTTGGGAGGTTAAAGAAAGTTCTGTGAGCAACTGTTTCTGTAATGTGCAGTGCTGGCCTTTGAATACAATATAAATATTGAATCACAAGAGAAAGACCTCATGCTATGCTTCTATTAGAAGCATTCTTTATTTGCTTGTTTGTTGCACAATTCCTAAAAGTTTGTGGCAAGAGTTAAGTAAACAATTGAAGCTGAAATATAAGCATTTTTCATATTTAAAGAGCTTATATATACAGTATATACAGCCGTGGCCAAAAGTACAATGCAGTGACATACATATTGTGTTTCGCAACGTTTTCTGCTTCAGTTGTTGAAGTGTTGATTCACATTGTTTCTAGTTTATTGTGCAGAGTGATCAGATGCATTATAAATAATTGCAAAAAGCTTAATTGGCCATTTTTTTTTAACTTTATCACAAAAACCCAAATTTCACAGTTTTTTGGCCCTGGTACAAAATTAGCAGTTAACATCATTTCACTAATCATATCAGCAACACCTGGGAAAGTGTGAATGAGTACTAGTCAGGTGAAATCACTCTATCATTCTGATTGGATTATAAGAGCAGACTGATTGCTATAAAAGGGGGGAAGAAGTGCTTCCGATTATTGTGTTCTTGTTAGCAATGGTTACCTCTAAAGGGAGATCTGCAGCCATCATCGCTTTGCATCAAAATGGCCTCACATGCAAGGAAAATGCTGCAAAGAATATTGCACCTGAAAGAACCATTTACTGGATCATCAAGAACTTCAAGGAGAGGTTCAACTGCAGTGAAGAAGGCTTCAGGATTTCCCAGAGTTTCCAGCAAGTGCCAGGACCAACTTCTCCTGAGGAGTCAGCTACAGAATCGTATCACCACCAGTGCAGAGCTTGCTCAATATTTGCAGCAGGTTGGTGTGAGTGCATCTGCACGCACAGTGAGGTGAAGAATTTTAGACAATGGCCTGGTGTCAAGAAGGGCAGCAAAAAAGCCACTTCTCTCCAAGAAAAACATCAAGGACAGACAGAAATTCTTCAGGAATTACAAAGATTGGACAGCAGAAGACTGGTGCAAAGTAATTTTTTCTTCCGACTGATTGGGACATCCGTGTGTGGGGCTGCTTTTCATCCAAGGGAGTGGGCTCTCTCACAATTCTGCCCAAAAGCACTTCCATGAATAAGAATGGTATCAAAACGTCCTGCAAGAGCAACTTCTCCCAACGATCCAGGAGCAATTTGAGCTGATGATCCATGCATTTTACAACATGATGGAGCACCATGTCACAAGGCAAAAGTGATAATGAAGTGGCTCGGAGATCATTACATTGAAATTTTGGATCTGTGGCCAGGCAACTCCCCGGATCTTAATCACATAGAGAACCTGTGGTCAATCCTCAAAAGGCGAGTGGACAAGCAGAAGCCCACAAATTGTGATCAACTCTGAGCACTAATAAGGCAAGAATGGATCGCCATCAGTCAGGATTTGGCCCAGAAGCTGATATCCAGCATGCCAGAGCGAATTGCAGAGGTTATGAAGAACAAGGTCAACACTGTAAATATTGACTCTTTGCATATATTGAATGTTTTTGCCAATAAAAGCCTTTAAAATGCTTATCATTGTTTTCCAGTATAACATAGAAACATGTAAAAAATAATCTACAAATACTCAAGCAGCAAACTTTGCAAAACACAAAATTTATGTCAATGCCAATACTTTTGGCCACGACTGTACACTCACCGGCCTCTTTTTTACTTACATCTACTTAGTCATGCGATTATCTAATCAGCAAATTGTGTGGCAGCAGTGTAATATATAAAATCATGCAGTACGGATCAGGAGCTTCATTTAATGTTCACATCAACCATTGAATGGGGAAAAAGTGTATTTCAGTGATTTAGACTTTAGGTATGATTGTTGGTGTAAGACGGGCTGGTTTGAGTATTTGTGGGAACTGGGCATGCCAAATTGGGGAGAAAAGGGGATAAATAATTAAATTAATAAATTAATAGATTCGGCCTGGAAAAGGGCATGTCTATATTGTCTCCATGCACAGTGAGGAGAATGGAGATTCTTTGGCCACTTGAACCAAGGATCACAGCTGGAGAATTGCAGAACTTAATTCTGTCTTGGGGTCAGAAAGTCAAAAAAAATTAAAAACATCAGACATCACCTACATCACCACAAATTGTTTTGGAGTATTTCAAGAAAAAAACCCTCTGCTCTCATCCAACAACAAACTCAAGCATCTTCCATTTGTCAGACACTATGATTCAAATGCAACCGGGTTCTATGGTCAGATGAAACAAAAAATATATATATTTTTGGCAGCAAACACTAGAGAAGGGTTTGGAGATAAAGAATGCTCATGGTTAAATATAGTGCTGGATTTTAATGTTGTGGGGCTGTTTTTCAGAGGTCCTGGATATCTTTTTCGGATACATGGCATCATGGACTCAAAATTATACCAAGAATAAAACAACAAAACCCTGCTGCCTCTGCCAGAAACTGTGGCAAGAAACACAAAACTCCATAAGATTGGGAGAAACCAGACTCACTGTGGGGGAGCAGCCTGATTGTGAGCTGAAAGATAAATTAGGTGTATGCCTGGCTAAATAGATGAGTCTTTAGTCTAGACTTAAACTGAGTGAGTGTTTCTGCATCCCGAAAAGTGTTAGGGAGAATATTCCATAGTTTAGGAGCCAAACATGAAAAGGATCTTCCTCCTTTTGTGGATTTTGATATTCTAGGAACTATTAACAGGCCAGAATTTAGCAATTGTAATGAACGTGATGGAATATAGCCTGGTAGAAGGTCACTTAAGTACTGCGTAGCTTGACCATTCAAAGCTTTGTACGTATTTAACAGAGTTTTAAAATGAATATGAAATTTAACAGGTAGCCAATGTAATGATGATAAAATGGGGATAATATTATCATATTTCTTGTTTCTCGTCAGCACTCTGGCTGCTGCATTTTGATCCTATTGAAGTTTAGTTATTGATCTTGCTGGACATCCTACCAGTAATGCATTACAATAATCTAGTCTTGAGGTCATGAACGCATGATTTAGATTTTCACCATAAGCAACAGAGAGCATGTGTCATAATTTATCAATATTTCTTAGGTGGAAGAATGCTGTTCTACAAACAATGGTAATTTGCTTTTCAATGGACAGATTGGTATCAAATATAACACCCAAGTTCACTGTTGATGATGATGATGTAAAAGTACATCCATCGAGATTCAAAATATATTTTAACGGTTTATTTTTAGAGGTATTTGGTCCAATAATTAGTTCCTCTGTTTTGTCGGAACTGAGTAGAAGGAAATCTCATCAGGTTTTTAAGGAATATAAAGTTGTGTATCATTGGCATAACAGTGGAAACTTATTCCATGATTCCTGATAATATCTCCCAGGGGTAGCATATACAAGGAGAAAAGCAGAGGCCCTAAAACTGATCCCTGTGGCACTCCATACTTTACTTTTGTTTGGTAAAGAAAAAACCTAGGATTGTTGTGGTTATTTTCTTTGAGTTTGCTAAAATATGCTGAGCTGGCAGCTTTTAGTGCCTGTCTGTAGCTACAGACACCATCCTTCCATGCAAGACATTAGTTATTGGTATCAGCAAAATGCTTGTAATGTGGATCATCAGGCTTTGCACAAACTTTTGGAGTCCATGCCAGCTCAAGTGCATGCTGTTTTATCCTTCCTATTACTATTGTTCCCTATAACTTTTGCTGCGGTATCTACACAATATCACTTTAAACCCCCTACGGGCCTTTTACCACAAGTGAGAGAGCCTTTAACCCTAAGTGTGGGATAAAAGGCTCCCTCATCAACTTTTAAAAAAACTGAATTGAATCAAAACAACCTTCCATTATTATTTATTTTCACACAAATTATGCTGTTCCGTCAATATTCAATAAAAATAAATAAAACAATTTGACCTTGATACATTTTGTGAACAAAAAAAAGCAAAAATTCCTTAAGGCTCATCTGAAACTCCAAGAGAAACATTCAAGAAAAATAGTCTCCATTTGCTTTCTAAAAGAATCTCTTGAGATATTACAGTAAAGAGATCTCATTTATGGTTATTCTCAATGGAATCATTTTGCATTACAGCGGCTGGATATCATGCAATAAACGTCAGAAAAAAAATCTGCATTTATTATTTCATGATGTACCACATATTGACAGGCAATGCAACCTTGCTTCAACGCAACTAACTAGACGATTCCTTCCACCCAGTATGAAATCAATTGCATGAAAGTATTCCCAGAGGACACTGGAACCAACAGCTGGGGGATTTTCATTTATAATCTCTCCCTCAGTTTGATCTATGCTCGGTATCAGCTGTCTGCCTGCGAGTTTAAAATGAACAATAAAGCAGGCAAAGATTTAGTCGTGCCAGTGACCCGAAATCCAGGCGAGGATTTTGTAAACAAAATTACATGCTATTCCTAAAGGGTGTGCGGTTACATTTTTGGAAATAATTCTGTGTGTGTGTACTCCTACTTTGAATACTTTTCATGGGAGTGAAAAGGATTGTCTCACTGAAAAATATGACCCAATTTATGATTGCTTTGATGTGCTACAGAGGCTGAAAGACATGCAAAGATCAAGTCCGGATTTAAAATTAGGATCTATTGAGAAGCAATTATGCCTTCAGAGTAAAGGCTGCATTTTCTGCATCGAATCAATGTTACAAATCAAAAAGTTTCCTGCTGTTAGAAGACATTTTTTCAATCCAGTTAATTACACCCAGGGGGTGCAAAAATCCACTTGTAAAAATGCTTCTTTTTGCATTTTTTTCTAATTCAATCAATTTTAATGATTTTAAGTGTCAGCATAACAATTTTGAATGAAAATTTGAATATAAAAATGTATATGAAGTTAAGAGTTCCCTAGTATGGTAGATGTCTGATAGGATGTACTTGAGCTGGCATGGACTCCAAAAGTTTGTGCAAAACCTGATGATCCACATTAAAAGAGGCTGACCAAGATCGCATTTTGCTGATACCAATAACTAATGTCTTGTAAGAAAGCAGATAGCTAATAAATTATCCAAAATTGGTGTACAAAAACAATTCTTAGTACTTTCTTGGAAGAGACAGGATGGCCCAGACATAAGAGGCTACAAGAGCCCAAATTTTATGAAATCTCAAATATGGGATTTACAACATATTACAAAAAAAACCCCACTGTTTTAAACATTCTAAACATTGTCATACAACAAATATGAGCAGTTACTTGTCATAAATGTTAGGTCATGCAGTATTATTTTAAAACAATATATGCATTATTGCTCCCATGCCCTCATTTCAAACTATTAACTATTTTCATTCATTTTGCCGATAACCGATAGTTACAAAAAGTCAACCTCTACATGTTATCTCAGCATTATATAAGAATGTTCCAATTAACATCTTGTGTCCTTCAGTGACTGCCAGAAAACCTGACCATTTACATGAAGGAATTAACATGGTCAATGTCACAAATTTGCTTATTTCATCATTGACCAACAAACAGTAAGAAATCATAAATATTTCTTCTTTGTTTTACATCATAACTTTTCTTTGTTTTGCATTATTCAAAATGCTAAAATGTTCTGTTTATTTCCAGACTTAAAGGAATAATTCAGGTTAAATATAAGATTAACCAACAGCTTTTGTGGCATAATGTTGATTACCACAAAAATGTATTTTGTCTTGTCTCTCATTTTCTTTAAAAAACAAAAATCTGGGTTACAGTTGGGTACTTAAAATCTTTAAAAAATATATACACTTAATGATTTAAACAATTTTACAGTTCAAATAATACATATATTTTAACAGAATGATTCATGTATGTGCTTTGATAAAAATTACAAGCTTTATATTTATGCCTTGTAATGCAAATTATGGAAAACTCTGAAATGTCAATTTTTAGTAACTTTATCTTGCTTTAAATGGGAATTGCTATTTCTTGGTCTTTCTATGCATAATAAACATATTTTAACTTTATTAGCAGCTCTTGGATACATTTAACAATTTAGCAGGCTCCCCATGAAACACAATCTACCCCAAAGTGTCTTTTTTTAAAACCAAACTAAAATGTATTACAACTCACATTTCAAGTCATTTATTAAAGTTTTTTCAACAGTTAACATGTTATTCTGCATTTGAATTAAATTTTAATTCAGTCATTTTAATTTCTTTATTCTATGCCAAACATTCCAAATCAGAAATCTCAATTTTAATGCAATAAAATGTGTTTATTCTTCAAATTAATAAAATAAACAACATTATACCACAAATGCTGTTGTTTGTGCTAAACTTCCTCTGAACCTAGAATATTCCCAGAATATTCCTTTAAATCCATGAGTTTCAATGTGGCCTGAATGTGGTACTGTGTTTTCAATATGATAACATGTTGAACATGTAATTAAGTATTTCCTGCAGCACTAGATATAATCGACACAGTTCTATAGATTAAGGAACAAACCCTCAGCCAATTAATCACCCTAACTGTACATCTAGAAGCAGTCATTTTCATTAATGTCATATGGTGATGTCAGTTAGCCTGCTCCTCATTTAGAAAGGTCAAAAATTATTATTCCAATAGATATTGTTTATAAGAAGTCTACATTCATACCTTATTCCCATCTGATCTGATGCAGGACAATATATTGACAAAATGAGGTAGGCCTATTTAGGCTACTAACACAAAGGAATGAATCACAGACAACAGGACTTGTCTCGGTCATACCTTTATTCACCCCAAAATCAAACTAAATAAAAACAAGAAATAGTATATAAACATATGATAATAGATTATTATAAGTTTCATAAAATGTTAAAACCTATTTTAAGGGCCATACAATTATTTTGCACTGTAATTATTTTCATAATAATTAAGCACATTTTCCTTTAATGCATCCAACCATTTTTGCATTTTGCATATATATTTATGTATATATTAAGATTTCCACAATTCAATTTATAACAAAATTCCATCACACTGAATTGAGTAATCTTTAACAAAGATAAATGAATAAATTAATTAAATTAAATAAAAAGAAGAAAAACTAAATATTTTAAGTTTTGAATTAATTAAATAATTATTTATAAAAAAAGCAACGCAACTCACTTTGAAAGAATTTTGTTATGAAATTGAAATAGACAATTTATTTATTTATTAGTTTAAGGACAATACATTCAATATGACCATAATGTAAAAAGGCAAAATATGGTCCTTGCTGTTCCTAAAATAGTTTTTTTTTCTTTATGCAAAATATTTTTTGTTTGTTTGTTTTGATTTGGCAGAAATGTGACCTGTATATGTTCTTGACGTGTTTCATTAAAGACACCCTTGATATGTGCATTATAGCGTTATACAGACTCACCATTTTTTGAGATGGAATCCCATCATTCATTACAACATGAATCTCATCCCTTACATTACAAAACGTGATAATGAAAGATAACCACCTGAAGCCTCAGTGTACATTAGATCAGTGAAGCTCAAAAAATGATGTGCACCATGGGGGAATTCATACACAGGATCCAGTAGGTTATTGTTTGATGTAGACAGATACATAAATGACTGCAGATGGAAAATTTGATATAGCACATAGAGGAGCTTTCTTGGTGATTGCTTACAGGCCCAAGTTAAAGAGTCCAATCCCTAAAGCTCTGTGATATCTTGGTCTCTAGATATGGCTGTGGCTTTTTTCTCACCTGTTGTATGTCCGCCAGATGAATATCGTGCAACATCCAATCATTTGAAAAGTAATAGCACATCAAGCCACATTACTTGAGGTATCAATTATGTCCACAGCACTAACCGTGCAGTACGAGTCAGGCGTCAACACTGAATATTTAGGTTTAAGAGGGTTACAATTTGTAACCAATTCCTAACCCTAAGGATGAGTAATAGTGATGCTTGTCTTGGTATGCACCACTAAAAAATATTTAATCTATGACGTGGATAAGCTATCTATACCCCTTGAAGAAAATAAACACAAGGAAAGGTCATACAGTGAGCAAAACTGACATGGAAATGCTTTTATATTCATGTCAGAATGTAGGAAGACACTCTGTGCTGCTATTATTGCAGTCTCCTACACATCTCCTGCACTACTTTGCTTGTACATTGTATTTTATACCACCCTGAAATACCTCATCATTCCAATTCAAATTCCAAATCAACATCCTGTGGGCCTGGCCTTATAAATTCTAACTCAACATCCTGTGGGGCGTGGCAAATCCAATTAAAATTCCAATTCAACATCCTATGGGGAGTGGCCAGTTCAATTCAAATAACAACTCAACATCTGAATTTTGCCAACCCTGGTGCACACATATATTCATAAAATGTACTTCAATGGACAGCCTGGCACATATAAATACTTTCCCTAGTTTGACCACTTCCCAGACAAATAGTTTAAGAACATCTTGCATAATGTTGTATTTTCTCAGAGCCCTACAAAAGTGCAGCGTTGCATAAGAGAAATCCTAATCTGCACTAATGCAATTCTTTGGTGACAGAAAGACATTACTCCAGAGCCTTCTGCTGGCTTCTGTTCCTCTGTATTATTGCACTATGCCTGCAGTCTGTCCTGTTACAGAGGCCAAAGGGGCTAAAAGTAGGTAAAAAGGGAACCAACGCATCCATTTGGGGTCACAATGAAAAGAAATACACTGCATTTTAAACTTCATCCCATGAATAATGAATGAAACATGGACTGGAAGAGAAGCCTGAGAGAAACACATATGCACAGGTGAAGCGATGTCACAACACATCTCCTTCAAGGGTCAAAAACTTCCAGTGTAGGATTATCCACAAACAAAGCCATCAAATGAATACAACATCACATTCCACAGTTCAGAGAGATCACCCACCAAGCCATTAGAGAGTCATAAAAACAAATCTATAGCACTTAAATTGCTGGAGGAGACTGTCTCTCCCAAGCCTGTTTAATTTCAAATTAGGGTTTGTAATGACAGAGCTGACCAATAAAGAAGATCCTTCTTTGTTCCACAAACATAAACCCTCAGCATGACCTTCTGAACTTCCACAGAGAGCTAAAACATATTTTCTTTTATAGGTATCCTCGTGAGATCAAACTGAGATCCTCATGATATCCTCATTCCAGTACTTGTGATGTAACCCTATAAAATATACACCATACCTAGCCTTGCTAGATTATTCTGAAAATTACTCTATGACCTGTGATCAATTTATAACTGACAAATGAATTATCATTGCCTGATGTGCCTTTTTCAAATATGTGTAGTGATTTTGAATCACTTCTAACTAACAAATCGATGATAATCATCTTTAATCTTGTATAACTTCAAGGTTCAACTGGATATTATATCCCGACAATCAGGTTTGTACAATCCATGTTGTAAAACTAATGAATTAACCAGTATGATTTGTAACCAGGGATTTTCATGTTTTGTTACTTACACATGTAATATTCATGAAAGAATGTCATATTTAGTATGTAAATGCTGGCTTGTTTACTTAGAGAATGTTGATGACAACGAATGTGATGTCTCTTGTACCGTTTTCAAGATATAAAGTTCATGATTAAACATGCAGTATTTTTAAGTGGGAGTTTGTAAGAATTCTCCACAAAGGATCATAAATCAACTTTTGAAAAGGACAGCCCAGTCAACCATGTGACTCTGGAAAGTCACTTATGATTGGCTCATGACATCATTCGGGTGCGGCCAATTTCAGTACAAAACTTTGCTACCCAATGAAGAAGGATTTTTTCTCTTACTCGCTTCTCTTCTGCTGAACCTCTCTCTTGCAACTCTTGTTTTTGGAACTGCTGTTTGCTGCTTCCAGATCCTCTGTGCCATGTGGTCCAATGAAAACTCGAGACACCAAAAGTCCAGAGGAAGCCTCTCACTCTCTGCTCTACGCTTCACACACCTAACGGGAGGCATGAGTCCTCCTTGCAAAAGGCCAAACTTCAACCAGACAATAAATATCTGCGGTCATAACAGAGTCCAAATCATCGACAGAACGAACTTTCTGCAAATGCCAAAGAACCAAGCAACACAAGGACTCAATGCAATGAAACACAATGACATTTAAGTACATCTCCAGACTTTTGCTGATAGTGCTTGTGTATTAGTTGAATCCTTTGGATAATCTTATTGTAAGTCGATTTAGACCCAAAGAAGAATAAATGGTTCTTAAGGCATTGTCAACAGACTCCATAAAGTACATTTTCACTGTATTGATCATTCTGTCACATTTGTGTTAGATTAGTTTTATGTTTAGAATAGCAATAAAGTTTGACTGTTTTCAAAAATAATTTGACTGTGGTATGATTTGATAAATAATCTCATCCCTGTTTTAAAAGTTTTCACTTCAAAGCTATACCTAAATATGTGTAATATTATTTTCAATAAACCATGAGAATAATATTACTCCAATAAGTGAATTAATCATAATTCCCTTATTAAAGCTAATTCCTTACAATAGAAATTGTGAGTGGATACAACAAGACTTTGTATTATGAATTTAATGGTGGAGAATTTTATTTGACAAATAACCTAGTTATTTGTCATTTACCTAATTTATAACGGTTGTCATATGTGAGTAATTCCATTATAAATTTCCTTACATAATAATGGAGAATAAGGACAGATTAACCCATCCCATGTACATTTATATTACCAAATTCGCTACATATAAATTTGGAGGTATGGGGCACTTTAATCTGTACCGTGTTCATCTACATCAACCAAATTTCCTACACCAATTTGGATTGTTTTATGGTTATAAGGGCAAGCATAGCAGAATTCTCTTGAAACTACAGTTCAATATACGATATATGCATCTTAATAACTTATTAGTAGTTTTATCTCCATATAGGCTGTAAACGGCGAGAGGAAAGCTTTCTCAAAAGGGGTCATACCATGTAAAGAAGTATATATATATATATA
The DNA here is from genome assembly GCF_025860055.1 of Xyrauchen texanus. Taxonomy (NCBI): domain Eukaryota; kingdom Metazoa; phylum Chordata; class Actinopteri; order Cypriniformes; family Catostomidae; genus Xyrauchen; species Xyrauchen texanus. The sequence goes on along the minus strand of NC_068279.1, from coordinate 5,685,447 downwards.
TATATATTAACAAAATTTACTATCCAGTTTAAGCAACACTGAATTTGCATTCCAGTCCAGTATGGCAGGCTTCATAAGTCAGGTCAGTATTCTTCTACCAGTTACAAGATAACCAACAGCAGCATCTCTTTGATAAAGGACCCTTCATGAACTGTCCCTGTGCCCTCTGTTCTGTACTGCATTAAAACTCTAGTAGACAGTGTAAGACCACTGAATCAGCCCAGCAGTGCTCACAGAGGAATATAAATGATGAGAATCTGGGATAAATGGAGATCCAGGTCACACTGTCTGAATTTAGGCACATGAAGGCCACAGCCCATCTAAAAAAAAAAAAAGTTTTTTTTACCATTCACCATATATTAGGCAAAAAAAACCTGAATATACACAGAGAGAGAGAGATTTTATGCAGCATTTTAAAGAGTTGGTGCACTTCCTACATAAAAAAAACTAGAGAAAGAAAAACACTATGTTTATTCTTTCCATTAATAGTAGCTTCTATCACTATTACAAATGACCCAGCAACAACGTTTTGTTTTTTATTATTTTTATTATTTGATAAAATCCCTCTTAAAAGTACACAAACTGAAAGCTGTCATTGGATAATAGCAAACGCGTGTCGGAGTAATGGCGGCAGGGCAACAGTTGCTAAGACAGGATTGGTCAGAAGTTTTTTTAAGGTGGGACGTAGCGAAGCGTCAATTTATCTCTTTGTGTTCTAAAAGATCTATTTTGTTTTGTGTAAGCATATGGCCACATCTGCACTAATATCCGATTGAAAACTGTGATGGGTTGAGTAAGAGTCAAGCCTCAGAGAGCCATTTAATGAAAATAATAATAAACATAAAATGCTCAAAAATGTATAAATTAATGTCCAGGGGAAAGTAATCAAAACAAAGGGGAATCTGGGGCCCTCACGGTGAAAGGGGGCGTCGTGTAGGATGGTTAGTGTCCGGAGGATGATCCTGAATGTGGATGATGTCCTGCGGCTGCACGTGTTCCCCTCCATGGTCCGTGGCGCGAGGGCAGCTCCTCTGGCTGCCTGTCTATTCCTGAAGCCACGGCGAGTGTGAGGGGAAGGCAGCCCGGCCTCCATGCCCGACAGTTATTCACTTTGACATAACACAAAACATTATAGCTAGTCATAACTTAAAAGACAGTAAGAGCACATTCACTTTGCCAGAGCTTAAAAGATTTGCAAAAGAAGATAATAGCTTGGACTGTCCCAGTTGAGATAGAAATCTGTTTCCTAGAAAACTTACTAGTTGGCTTAATCTTTGGATACAGTTTGCTTCATCCCACTGACTGTATTAGTGACTTGCATATGCTGTGATATTGCAAATCCCTGCTGCTTTTCTATTATTATTATTAGATGTCATTTTATTCCCTGCAAGCCTTTTGGAGTCTGTAGGGATTCTGCACACTTGTTCCTTTGTTAGGCTGTTAGAGTGCCCATAATGATCTCCCACAGGAATAAGCCACTGTTCCTTCCCAACACGGCATTTTATTTATTAAACGATTTTTATATGTCTTCTTTTTCTTCAATGGAAATGTAGTTTTTATTTGCATTCATTCCAAAAATTTGAATAACCTGACCCATTGATACCAGAAAACTACAACATGATAGAAAATTTCAGTCCCTGTAAATCGTTCTGTTTGCAGGATATACTCGACTGAAATGCTTTTATTGTAGTCTCAATAGAGACACACCTTCACTGATTCTCTGTAATGGTTTGCATAAAGGGAGAGCAACGGTCAAGGGCTGTTTTGCAGACATCTGTGGAAGGCCAGTGACAGAGTGGCTCATGGAGATCATTACATGAATAAACTTTATGACAAACTTACTACAGACCAAAACAAGTCACTGAGGGGATGAAGTGCTAAGATGTTGAGAATGTGTTTGCTTGTTCAAAAAAGAGGTCACTTTGTGAACTTTGGAAAATACTTGTGCAAACTGAATGTAGACATATGTCAGAACTCTCAGGCCTTGAGATAAAAAATAAAAACCTCAATAGATGGCTTGTCATTGTTAGTGTAGATGATTCCAGGAGACGCAATTTAATGAGAGATTTTTCTCCTGTCAGTATTCTCCTGACCTCCCTGTTCTCTGAGCAATTCTGTAACACATTTTCAAATAGCAAGAGGACATTTTCCAGAATATATTTAGTGTTATAAACAATGTTTACGGTAAAACAATTTATTTAAATTCTTTCAGTTTTCTAAGTCTGCATTTGTGAATTAAAGGAGTAGTTCATACAAAAATGGCAATTCATTCTTAATTTACACACCCTCATGTCATTCCAAACTGTTAATGCTGTTATGCTTCCTCATGGAAAACAAAAGGAGAATTTCTGATGAATTTTCACACACAGCTCTTTTCCATACAGCGATAATTTAAAGGGACCATAGCTGTCAAACTCCAACAAGGACCAAACCCTTCCTTCCCATAAAAGCAGTCCATATAACTCATGCACTAAAGTCTTTTGAATCCATATGATAACTTTGTGTATGGAACAGACCAAAATGTAAAGCTGAAGTGTGTATTTTTTCTATGTTAAATTACTTTCAAGGAATCCTTGCGAGAGTAAAGATCTGGTCCGTCATTCGACGGCCAGGACAGAACCCACATTGGTCCTCTTCAATCCGAGGTTCGACAGTCGGCCGAACCCTCCTCTCCAGCACCTTGGAGTAAGCTTTACCAGGGAGGCTGAGAAGTGTGATACCCCTGTAGTTGGCACACACTCTCTGGTCCCCCTTTTTGAAAAGGGGAACCACCAACCATGTTTTGCCACTCATTGGGCACTGTCCCAGACTACCACACAATACTGAAGAGGCGTGTCATCCATGACACCCCCTCCACATCCAGAGCTTTCAGCAATTTTGGTCGGATCTCATTAATCCCCGGGACTTTGCCACTGCGGAGTTGTTTGTCTACCTCAATGACCTCCCCCAGGGAAATTGAATCTGATCCCCCTCTGCCTCTAGCATAGAAAGTCCTTCTCCATGGCTTCTCCTAACTTTTCCCACACCCACTGCTTTGCCTCCCTCACGACAGAGGTCGCAGCCCTTCGGGCCTGTCGGTACCTTGCAACTGCCTCCGGAGACCACCGGGACAACATATCCCGGAAGGCCTCTTTCTTCAGTCGGACGGCTTCCCTGACCACCAGTGTCCACCATGGTGTTCGAGGGTTACGTCCCTTGAGGCACCTAAGACCTTGAGGCCACAGCTCTCCACTGCGGCTTCGGCAATGGAAGCTTTGAATATTTCCCACTCCGGTTCAATGTCCAAAACCTCAGCAGGGATGCCTGAAAAGCTCCGCCGGTGGTGTGAGTTGAAGATCTCGTGGACAGGGACCTCTTCCAAACGTTACCAGTTCACACGCACTACTCGCTTGGGCTTCCCAGGTCTGTCCAGATTCTTTCCCCACCCCCTGACCAAACTCACCACCAGACGGTGATTGGTTGACAGCACCGCCCCTCTCTTCACCCGAGTGTCCAAAACACTCCCTTATTAGGCTAATCAAGCCTCCGAGAGGGATAACGGCCGACTACGGAGGATGGTGCGGGAGAGAGATATAGTTTACGGACATGTCCGTCATGTGTGTGTTGTTTGTCTCCCTGAAGGAGAGCTTGATTAGCCTGATAAGGGAGTGTAGAATCACGACCCGGCCCCGCCCTCCGCCCTGCCAAATTTTATAACAAATATTTATTATTTGAAACACTTGTGGAGGTTAAATTTGTACATAAATGCTCAAATATGTAATCTAATTGATTGTTTGTATGTGGACATATATCATATTTCAATATTAGACAATGTAATAATTGCAACAGGCCTAATTATTTAATCCTCATTTGTGTTTTTAGTTTACAGATTTATTGCACATCTATTTGAAAATGTTATGTGACAACATTTTAATACAAAAATAATTAAGGGTCTTCCAATACCCAGAGGTTTCACCTAAATGTATGGTATTTTTGTGTGTAATTTGTATTTTGTTATTTTAATGTACTTTTTTGCTTCCTAACTACATATACATTTATGCATTTGGCAGACGCTTTTATCCAAAGCGAATTACAGTGCACTTATTAAAGGGACAATCCCCCTGGAGCCACCTGGAGTTAAGTGCCTTGCTCAAGGACTCAATGATGGTGGCTGTGGGGCTTGAACCAGCGATCCTTCTGATTAACAGATTACCAGTTATGGTACTTAGACCACTACACCACCACCACTCCATATAGTGAATTTTAAAAAAATGACACAAATTGCATTGCAAAATTTGTGAAAAGCTGCAGCAAATTGTCATTTTGGGCCGCAAAAATCAGGAAAAAGTGCCGCAAAATCCTGCTGGGACTGATAAGGCATGTGATTTCATTTTGCAAAAATGTTGCAATGGTCACAATGTTAATGAGACAGGTTAAAGTAAACCATTCATAGGTTGACTTCCCTGAAAAGTGTAAACACCGCCTCTGTAACACTTTCAAAACATTGCTCTGTTTGTTTGAGGATCTTGAACAGCCCAATACATCAACATTGTCTAATGAGATTAGGGTGGGACTAAGTTTTCAGACCAATGGCAGACAAGGTGTTAGCCATTCCATCTGGTGATGCTAGTAGTACATAAATTGTATTCTTTACCTTTAAATAATTAAAGCTATACTGGAGCAGGCAATATTTGCAACCATCCACTATTACCCAGAGCATAGGTGAAGTAAGGAGACATAAACAAGGTTTTGCAACCTACTGAGAGGAGATAAATTGTCCAAAACAAGAGTTTATTGTTGGACGCAACTAAAATATGAGTCATGAGATTCAGACCTTTGGATGCATTCACTTTTATGTTTGCACAGAGTCATTGATCTTAAAATATGGTCTATTAATAACTGCTTTATTGGAACAGGGTATGCACGCTACAAAAACACCAAATAACACAAGAGAAAATGGAGAAGGACTGATTTGTGCTTTCAAATGTCAGAATCTCCCAAGAGCAAGGAGAAAAGAGGAGAATGGGAGAGACATTTGCTATCCACAGGGTTTTATTGCATTTTATCTAAACCTTGTAAGCCCAATAAACACATGCATCCTTTAACCTGTCCTCTCTTTGCCTCGTACATTTCCACTCTCACCAAAAGAGAGGAGACTAATCTGTTTTTAGCCAAAATGTGGAGGAATATAAACTACTTCAAAAGGAAGATGCAAAATGTTCTCAAAATTTTGTTTTAATAAGTTTTAATAATTTTTCAAGGGAAAAAATATCAAATATGTTTAAATAAATTGTAAAATAAGATGTAAAATAATAAATGCATTTCTAACGTGTGTGGATTGAGCTGTTGAAACATTTCATAGTATACCATCAAACATGGAAATTGCCCATACAGTATTTCTGTTATTCAAGCTTTTTTACACTGTCATCCAAATCTCCTACTCCATTTTCAATGTGTCTGAAAATGTGCAGAATTGATTCTTCACTAAGTCCCGCCTTAAAAGCGCTTCTGACCAATCTTAGCATCTGTTGCCATTACTTAACATTACTGTTGTATATCGTGCGTTTGCTATTATCCAATGAGAGCCTTTAAGAGTAAAATGTGTTTGAGTATATTTAAGTGGGATTTTATAAAAAAAAAAAATAAATAATAATAATTTTCAAATAATAACCTTGTTGCCAGGTCACTTGTGATATTGACACGAGTTATCCAGAGAGGATACACGCAGTTTTTTTTTTTTTTTTTATTTTTATAAATCTGGACAAGAGCATGTTATGGATTAAATTTATGTCAGCCCTCATTCCCAAATGAACATACAGTATCTGAAATGACACCCACATTTACTCTAGTAATAGTAAAAGCTAAAGCAAATAAACAGTTCACAGCATCAAAGATTTTGATGTGTAATCGCTATTAAATTATGTTTTCTCTTGACAAATGACTGTAATAATTGTTTGCCTTGATTTAGATTCATAGTCTCCACAGTTTTTAATCAAATGACTGTGTAGTATTCACAATTTCTTTTACAAAAACCTTCAGATAAATAAGCATTACAATGTCACTCTACATACCAACCCAAGTAAAAATATTATCCATTCTGTTTATGAGAATATTTAGCCAAAACCCATTTAATTAGGGAGTTCTGTAGAGCTTGTCTGAGCGAGCAACCGTAACCAAAGAGGGTGGAGCTTAGCCAAGGGTCAATTGATTTAAAATGTAAAGAATTAAAAATTTCAATAAATAATAATATTGTAATTACAGTTCATTTTCTTTAGAAGTTATATATAGGTTCAGGGTTAAAACAAGAATGGCATGCTATATTAAGTAAATGGTCTGCACTTATGTAGTGCCTTTTTAAACTTAGCGGTATTCAAATCACTTTACACTGCATCTCATTCACACATTCACACACCAATGACGGCAGAGCTGCCATGCAAGGCGCTAGCCTGCCATTGGGAGCAACTTGGTGTTCAGTGTCTTACCCAAGGACACTTCGGCATGTGGAGTCATATGGGCTGGGAAACAAACCACCAACCCTGCGATTAGTGGACAACCCGCTCTACCAACTGAGCCAGAGCCAATGGGATAATTCAAAGGGAAAACATCTTAAATAAAGCAAGTAAATGTTCCTTTTTTTTTTACAGTGTTTAGAGTTTTTTCTGGAATATCTGATCACTAAATGCTATTGATAAGAATGGCATTAAGAATTTTCAAAACATCTTTTTTTTATAGTTTGGTGAACTATCCCTTTAAATTCAATCGTACATTATATTTTTGAGACATTAATATAAATTTGTTTTTAGCTCTTAGGCCATACCATGGGTAATACTGTTACACTGCACACACATCAAGCATTTATCTAATCAGCTGGCTTTGCGTTTCACTTTCCCAACCAGGAATAAATTCACCCACACAAAACCCCCTTGACAGAACTGCATATCTGAAAAGATTCAAATTTCACACATGAAATGGTTTACTCGCACCATTGGTTGTAATGTCAAATATGGGGGCATATCAAGAGAGCTCCTGAAATTCAAATGAACAGGTACTGATCTGATCCACATGATATCTGCATGTCCTGGAGGGGTTGAGGGAGGAACACTTCGCTTTGTTTGTCTCCTTTAACCGTCCTCTAAGGCTTGAACTGGAGTTTGAAACCCCCTCAACCTGCTAAAGGGAAGCCATGTTTTAGATGTATACGGCTCTATATATGTATTCAAATGCCAAATGAAACCTTATAAACCTCATCAAACTCCTGTCTGCAAGAAAATGTATATATTTTAATTGTAGCCAGCAGCTGTTGCAGATGTCAGATCCATGACAATTCACGCTATGTTTAAGCAATAATAGGGAATTGCTTTGGATTAGCATCACTTTGCTGGTAGTTGTTCCATATTACCCTCATTTGGTTTATTCTTTGTGATTACAGTTGTTAGGGGCCTATAGGCTACTGATATAAAACTTGTTTCTGTCCCTCTGTTATTCCGACTTCATTCACCAAAGCTAGCAACATGGATAACAATGAACTTGTGTAATTGTAGCCAGCCACTGTAAATAGCTAGACTTATCTAGTTGTTTTCTCCATAAGAGTAATGCAAATTTTGACACTTTTAATCCTTGCTGTATAACTCTCCTAAAATGTTCCTCATACAACTTCCAGCAGGACTTTGTTCCCTTCTCACTTAAAGCGCTCGTGCTTGTTAAAGAGTGATGTGCTGTCATAGCAACCATGTTATTCCATTTTCATTTGTCCTACGAAGGCCATCTCGTTTAAACAACCTTAAACAAACAAGGCTTGTTTAAAGTAGGACACTCGGTATAATGCAGCCTTCAAAGGACGCGTCCTACCTAGCGTGCAGCAATCGAAAGGAGACACAGCCTTTGTCTCCTTTGACACATGTCTTTGACAGTGTCAACAGAACTGATCATATCTGCATATCTGTAATGAATGTGGGAGAAAGTTTGAAAAATGAAAACCGAACCATGAGAAAATGTAACTGTTCCATCCCTAATTTAGGCTTTTATATAGGCTTGTATGATATTATATAATGTCATATTCCTTGTTGTGTTTTGTTTTTGTGCTTTTATGTTGGAATTCTTGTTTAGTTTCATGTTTCCTCTGTTCGTTTTGTAGTTCTTGTAGTTTTATTCCTTGATTCATTCCCTGATTTTTTCCCCAGGTGTTCCTTGTTTTCCCTTGTGTATTTAAGCCCTTGTTTTCCCTGTTTCCTTTGTCAGTTTTTGCATGTTTTGCTAGGTTTCCTGTGTTTTGCATTTGCTTTTATTCTAGTTAGCTTATTTTTTCAATTTAATAAAACTGCATGTAGATCCTTATTCCTTACCTGCCACGTCACAATAATATTTTTTGGAGGGTTAAAAAGGCAGAAATGTAAAGCTTTCAAATTTTATAAAAGCACTTGCATTAATTCTTGTTTTAAACTTGTGTATTACATCATTGTGTAATACATCATTGTGTAATACATCATTGTGTAATACATCATTGTGGCAACGATGTTGTAAAAATAGCTATAATTTTGCACAAAAATGGTAAGTGATTTTATCACACTAAATCATTTTAACACAAATATTGTTTATTTCTTGTGGCTATACATTTGAAAAAGTGTGAATTTTAATGTTTTACCCCCGTTCGCTTCCATTGCAAGTGCCTCACTGTAACCCAGATTTGTACTTTTATTAAAGAAAAGGAGGGGCAAGTCAAAATAAATTTTTGTGGTAATCAATATTATGCCATAAATGATGTCAATTGAGCTTAACTTGTATTGAACCCAGAATATTCCTTTAATGCATGGAAGCGAAGCGACGCGGAGTACATGTGTGCTTAAAACAGTGCCACGATATAGACAAATTGTAGCAGAACAGGCTCAGACATGACACAGTCAGAATCGGAGGTGCCACAATGCCACTTCTGACTGTTCCACCCCTATTTAACCCATGATAAAGGGGTAGAGATAATAAATGATGCATTCAGTTATAACAAAAAATACAACTCACTTTTGGTGCCACTCTGTGGATTTTTCATCTGAAAACAACATTTATAGCTTAGGCCACTGGGGGCAGTAATTCCACCTAAACCGTGACCCAGACCAGTGCGAGTCCCACACTGCATAAAACATTTACGATAAAATGTGGAACACTCAAGGCATAGGCACTCCTCAAATTGCTCTGAAAGATCCACATTCCCATAAAAACACCCACAGAAAACAAATATTTTATTGCTGCATGTGCGCGTGTGTGTGTGTGTGTGTGAGTGTATGTATGTATCAGTGTACCATTAGAAATGTCTTGATAAAATAATCAAAAGGCATTGCAGAGGTGAATCTTATGTGTGAATTTTTCATTGTTTTCTATGAGCAAACAAATACAAACAACTTTACCATATTAAAACATTAACACTCCTTTTCCAAGTTTTACCATCCACCAAAAAAAATACAAATTTGTGCAAGCATCACATCAGGTTTTCTGGATGACTCTTCCCCTAGAATTCATCAATATGTACGGAATAAATCAAACAATTATTCAATACTCTAGTCTTCACTTTTCTCCGTTTTTTCTTAAACAATAAAGTAACTTTCCGAGTTGAATGGAATGAAGCAAGAGGCAGATTGTTAATGTTAGCTAGCTAGCTTTGCTAGCATCACATATTAGCTTATCTTTCTTTATGCTTCCTTTCTAATTGCCGATAAAGGTTTGACATCATCCTAGCCATCTCGGTAAACATTGTATTTCACAATTTACATACTGCTGTGTGTTGTCTTATGGACACTTTTTTGCAGATGAATTCTTTGTGGTTTAGGTCATTGTTTCCCAACCTTTTTTTCTGCCACGGCATACTTTTTACGATTAAAAAAATCCTAGGGCACACCGCTATCCCACATAACCATCGTCAATAGTTTTCCTTTTCAAGAACATGTCCATGTTTTCTGTCTTAATAGTGTGAACTCATAATGTTTGAAAAAACAAAGTAACATAGGTTACGTTGTATAATGAGGTCGAAGATGCCAAGAGCGTGAATTGGATAATGAAAATCCAACAAATTTGTGACTTTTCCAATTTGTAAATTTGTTCTTGCAAATTAATTATTGCGACAGCACAGCACATACTGGTTTTATTATTTGCTTATTTACTGTATTTTCTGGAAATAAAGTCATACCAGGTCAAAATCGTGTTGTTGATAGAGAAATAGCCCGGCCTCCATTCACTGGTCCAGATTACAGTAGCCTACCTCCGAATCTACACATCGAATCACTGTGTTTTTGGACTTTTGAACAGGAGAATTTGCTTCTAGTAATCATATGTAACAGTTTCTTATATTCTTTTTATGTTTCATGAGAGAAACACGACAAGTAGCCACATCTGTTCATAACATCTGTAACTCTTATCTGTGCACAAATAAACAGCTTTATGTTTGTGAGTAAAACAATGCACATGTTGTATTCAGTCCATTCATTCGGTTCACTGGCTGAATGTTTTTACTACAAGTGTGATGATAAACCATTATTTTGTGGGCATGTGAGGAGTTGCATTTGACAGCGGTCTAAAGTTTGTTAGAACAATAATAATTGCAGACGATTTGTCTGACGTCTCTCAGACAACCAAAAACTTGATAGCCATGGTCACTATTGTAGTGGACAGCAAGAAGACAAAGGCATTTCAAAGCTCTTTCATCCTCTACAGTGGATGAATCCTCATGTTGATTTTAGCAGGTTCCTGATGTGATCAAGCCTATAGTAAGGAAATGGATTTTCCATAACATAAGACTGAAAAGACACCTTTCTTTGGAAGACAAAATGGCACTGCAGAGCAGCTGACCTCATCACTGGATATCCTTTCGTTCACTTCCTGACTCTTAATCCTAAAACCTAAGTTTAAACGGCCAAAGAGAAGCTCCAAACAGAGGACAAATCTTCAAATGCAGAGTTTTACGCCGAAAATACACACAAAACTGCATCACAACATCTCCATATCTATTCAGAGAATGGTATAAGCTTACTAGCAACTATTTGAGATGCAACAGTTCACAAATATATATAGCTGTTAACGCATAATGCAAAGTTCATCTTTGCATCCCCATATTTGGACTCAATACATTCTGCGCAATACCAAGAGTATTTTGGAAGTGGTTTGGAAAATGTGCAATGCATTGATAAAACCTTAAAGACTATTTTCTACCAGTGAACTATGAAATGAGAGAAAGAAGGTTGGGCCAAACTGTGTGTGCCACTTCTGATTTCAACAGCCAATCAGGACACTGAAACAGGAAAGCGTCAAACTGAAATCTGAGGAAGGTACAACAGCCACACCATTGTCCTGAGTCCCCTGAGGGTCGTTAAGAGGATGCACTTCTCCATTCTGAGTCTTTGAAGGAGGCACTAAAAGATCATCTCGATGTTCCGAGTCTCGGAAGGACACTGTAACAGATCACCAAGTTCTGATCCATGAAAGACAATAGCAATGGTAAATTTGTAATCCCCAAACTAGGGAGACACACCAGATACAAACAGATAACCTTTTTCCAAGTTTTGTACATCTGCATGTTCCAGATTGTTCCAGATTGCACCAGAATCAGTGCAATGGAGCCTCGTGGTGCTCCAGAAGATCAGCATTCCCCAGCACTTCATGTTTATATTACAAATATTATTTTTTTTAACTAGAGATAAGGTATTCACCTTATTAGTTTACTGAGAAACAGCAATTTATATGTCCAGAAGATAAGCAATGCTCTGCCGTAGCAAAGCTCTGGGGCAGCTGTGGCTCAGGTTGTTGAGCAGGTCAGCCACTAATTGCTCGAAATTGTTCGATTCCCGGCCCACACAATTCCATGTGCCGAAATGTCCTTGAGTAAGACACTGAACCCCAAGTTGCTCCCAATGGCAGGCTAGCGCCTTGCATGGCAGCTCTGCCATCATTGGTGTATGAATGTGTGTGTGTGAATTGGTGAATGAGTCACAGTGTAAAGCGCGTTGAATACCGCTAAGATTAAAAAGGTGCTATATAAGTGCAGACCATTTACCATAGCGTTTTCCAACTCGACCACTTGCATCTTTCCATCCAATGCACTTTTATTCCCCAGCTGTAGTACTTTTTAGCATATTAGTGCCATTTAGTAGTTGTTAGTTTTTGTTTTTTGTGAATCTTTTTAAATAAAATTTATTTTATTACAATTGTGTCCTTGTGTTGATGATAGAGAAGGGCACTAAAGGTTAGCTTGAATCTCACAAATCCTTCAGATTAATCAGATGACCAACTCCTTCCAATTTACACATTTCTAATTTATTGAATGGTCCATTTGGATTGAATGATTGATCATGTTCATATTTCATGATACTGTCATGGATCGTTTGGTTAGGTATGTAACCTCCGTTCCCCGAGGGAGGGAACGACACGTTGTGTCGGAGAAGCGACACTAGGGGTCTCTCTTGAGCGCCGATATTCACCTCTGATCTAAAAGGGCCAATGGGAGTTGGCAGTCAGTATTTGCATACCCCGCCCCCGGACATACGGGTATTTAAGCGGGGCAAATACGGGAGTTCATTCAGGATTTTTCTGAGGAGCCGAAATGGTCCGCCACAACAGTGGCTCGGTTCAGCGACATGGCGGAGGAAAGACACAACATGTCGTTCCTCCCTCGGGAACGGAGGTTACATACGTAACCAAACGTTCCCCTTCTGTCGCTCTTTCCACGCTGTGTCGGAGAAGTGACACTAGGGGACCCATTCCAATCTTGCCATGTGCTGAACCGTATGCGTGAACTGCCGATACAGAGGCGGGCAGGGATTCATCCAGTGCCACGCGATCGTCTGTACCCGGCTGCACGTACCCTTCCCCAATGCCCCATACGAACATCGGGATCCTTCTAGTTACCCTGAGAGGGAACAAGGCGATGTTTGCCAACATGGGAACGGGCCAGCCTGGCTGGGCCTCTTTTCTCTCTATGTTTCTCGCATAGAGCAATCACGGCCGGGCCCTTACACGCATATAGGGAAGGGGTCTTACCCAGACCCTGCGGAGACCACACCTGCCCTTTTTCTTGGGGAGGAAAAGTGGTAGACACGTCACACGGCCGTCTTAGGGCTCGTGTGGAAAGTATGGTGCGGTGGTAGATCCCAGCCTCGAAGGGGAGTTGCTACAGCACGGCGACCGGGCAGCTGTAACTGCCTAAGGGAGACACGGGGTCCGCTCGTAAGGGGACAGAACCGTGGAAATACACACAGGGGAGTCCGCGCAGGAGGCCTTCTATTTTACCTGTGGAGCACCTACACCAGTACAGGGTAGCCATCAGGATACCCGCAGTGGCTTGGGTCGGCGAGTTCCTCCGCTGAACTGCGGACCCGGAGGGCTGGGGAGGAACCGACCAGGGTCCCGACTCAGAGTGGGGCGCCCTGGGAAAAAGGCGCACTACTTAACCTTGACGTCAGGAAAAGGGCGCTGGGCGCAAGCGATCCACCCGGCCGGTCGGTCTACGTGTTACCGAGTTCTACGGGCTCGGACCTTTTAACCAGGACTAAAAAACGAGACCACATTACGTCTGTTTTGCGTTCTCTTCACTGGTTGCCCGTGCGTTACCGAGTGAATTTTAAAATTCTTCTTTTGGTGTTTAAATCATTAAGCGGTCTGGCCCCTTCTTACCTCTCGGAATTACTAACTGAATATCGTCCAGTTCTGTCTCTCGGTCTTCTAACCAGAGATTGTTGTGTGTTCCAAAGTCGAAGCTGAGGCTCAGGGGTGAACGGGCTTTTTCAGTAGCTGCTTCAGACTGTGGAATGCACTACCCTTGTGTATTACGCTCTGCAACATCATTGTTTGTTTTTAAATCTAAGCTAAAAATGCATCTTTTGAACTGGCTTATATTCAATGAGGAAGTGTATTGTACGTTTTTTAAACTGTTTTTTATTACAGTTTTTAATTTTATTATTGTTTTATTGTATTGTATTGTCTTATGTCTACTATAGTATGTGCAGCACATTGGACAACCTCGGTTGGGATTAATGGTGCTATATAAATAAAATTGACATTGACATTGACATTGACTGAGAAAACACGAGACGCAACTGACTCAACGCGGAGGTTGTAAAACCTCGCGAAGGTGTTGGGTGTTGCCCAACCCGCGGCTCTACAGATGTCTGCTAGGGAGGCGCCCTTGGCCAGTGCCCACGAGGACACAACACCTCTTGTTGAGTGAGCTCGGACCTGCAAGGGTAGGGGCACGGCCTGGGTGTGATAAGCCAGTGTGATGGCGTCGACAACCCAGTGGGCGAGCCTCTGTTTGGAGACGGCATTCCCTTTCTGCCGTCCCCCAAAGCAGACAAAGAGCTGCTCAGAGCGTCTGATGCTCTGTGTGCGGTCCAGGTAAATGCGCAGGGCGCGCACTGGACACAGCAACGAAAGGGCTGGGTCTGCCTCCTCCCGGGGCAGCGCTTGCAGGTTCACTACCTGATCTCGGAATGGTGTGGTAGGAACCTTGGGCACATAGCCCGGTCGCAGTCTTAGGATCACAGACGTATCTGCCGGACCGAACACCAGGCAAGTGTCTCTGACAGAGAACGCTTGCAGGTCCCTGACCCTCTTGATAGAGGCGAGCGCGATCAGCAGGGCCGTTTTAAGAGAGAGGGCCCTGAGTCCAAGTGATTCAAGCGGCTCGAAGGGGGGTCTCTGGAGTCCTGCCAAGACTACCGAGAGACCCCAGGAGGGAACTAGGCCTGGCCGGGAGGGATTTAACCTCCGGGCGCCTTTCAGGAACCTGAGGATCAGGTCGTGCTTGCCCAAAGACTTGCCGTCTACAGGATCGTGGTGGGCGGCAATGGCGGCAACATACACCTTGAGGATGGACGGGGACAGCCTCCTGTCCAGACCTCTCCTGTAGGAATAGGAGCACAGACTTGATAGCGCACCTCTGCGGGTCTTCAGTTCGGAAAGAACACCAGTCTGCGAACAAGCGCCACTTTAGGGCGTAAGGGTGCCTGGTAGAAGGGGCTCTGGCTTGGTTGATTGTATTCACAACGGTCGCCGGTAAGCCGGCTAGCTCTTCCGCGTCCCGTCCAGGGACCAGACGTGGAGGTTCCAGAGGTCTGGGCGCGGGTGCCAGAGCGTGCCCCGTCCCTGAGAGAGGAGGTCCTTTCTCAGGGGAATTCGCCAGGGAGGAGCTGTCGCGAGGAGCCTGAGTTCCGAAAACCAAGTCCGAGTGGTCCAGTAGGGGGCCAATAGGGGTTTCCTGGAAGGCGAACAGGTCTACCTGGGCCTTGCCAAACCGTTCCCAAATCAGCTGGACCGACTGGGGGTGAAGCCTCCACTCCCCGCCGGGCAGGCGTTGTCGTGATAGCGCGTCCGCTACGACGTTGAGCTTGCCGGGATGTGAGTGGCACGCAGCGACTTGAGTCGCTGCTGGCTCCATAGGAGGAGACGGCGGGCGAAGTTGTGACATGTGGCGGAGCGCACGCCGCCTTGACGATTTATGTACGCCACCACCGTGGTGCTGTCCGATCTCACGAGGACATGTTTGTCCCGAACTAATGGGAGGAACTTCCTGAGAGCAAGAAGGACGTTCAGCAACTCCAGGCAATTGATGTGCCAACGCAGCGGGGCCCCTTTCCAACGGCCCGCTGCTGCGTGCCCGCTGCACACGGCACCCCACCCGGACCGGGAGGCGTCGGTTGTGACCAGGACGCGTCGGGACACCTGCTGCCTGTAAAAAGCAGAGGTCTGTCCAGGGTCGGAGTGTTTTGAGGCAGGCGGGGGTGATCCTTACCCGATGCATGCCGTGGTGCCATGCTTGTCTCAGGACTCGAGTCTGGAGCCAGTGCTGGAGTGGTCTCATATGCATCAACCCCAGCGCGCCGACCGCCACGGAGGACGCCATATGCCCCAGGAGCCTCTGGAAAAGTTTTAGAGGGACCGCTGTGCCTGGCTTGAAGGAAGCGAGGCAGTCCAGCACCAACTGAGCACGCTCGCTCGTGAGACGTGTTGTCATTGAGACTGAGTCTAACTCCAACCCGAGAAAAGAGATGCTCTGAACCGGAGTGAGCTTGCTCTTTTCCCAGTTGACATGACGCCCCAAGCGGCTGAGGTGCCGGAGCACCTGGTCTCTGCGGATGCCGGATACTCGTAGCGGGGCAAGGGCCGCCTCTGCAGTCTTCGTGAAGATGCGAGGGGACAGAGACAGGCCGAAGGGGAGGACTTTGTACTGAAACGCCTGGCCGTCGAACGCAAACCGTAAGAAGGGTCGGTGTCGTGGCAGAATTGAGACGTGGAAGTACGCGTCCTTCAGGTCTACCGCTGCGAACCAATCTAGATGCTGAACACCAGCCAGAATATTTCTCTGTGTGAGCATCTTGAACGGGAGTTTTAACAAGGCCCGATTGAAAACTCGCAAGTCCAGGATTGGTCGTAAGCCGCCGCCTTTCTTGGGTACAACGAAGTAAGGGCTGTAGAAACCCTTCCTCATTTCGGTTGGAGGGACGGGCTCTACCGCGCTCTTGGCTAAGAGGGTCGTGATTTCCGCGGACGCTTCCTGAAGGGGCGGAGCCGGGCAAACTGAATTAGCGTAACCGAAGTCGAATGGTCCGGTGCAGCCAGCGTGATGCGTTGGGAAGCTAAAGCCACGCTTCCCAGCTCTACGCTTAGGGGCACCAAAGGGACGAGTATTTTGGACGCACCGGGCGGGCCTCGCGAGCGGGCGGAACAGGTAATGCAGCGCCGGCGGCTTCGCTGCGCCTGAGGCTGAGGTGCTGAGAATAGACTCAAAGCACTTACCTTGCTCCACGCACCCGCAGGGGCGGGTTCGTGACTGAGGAGGAGGTCTGATGCTGGCGCCCTCTGGACTCGCCTGAACCGGCCGGCCGGGGACAGTCGTGGGCAGGCGGAAGGCGGATCGCCGCGTCCGTGTACCGGACTGTCGTAATCTGAAAGCAGATTGTCGTGGAGAACAGCATTTGCGGGCCAGGTGACCCAGAGGCAAAGGAAATAGCTCTATTATTGAGAATGTGGAAAATGTAAAAACAAAGGATTCTCCTCCCGCCCTCCACCGGGAACGGAGAGGTCTTACCACGCTCGGAGCTAACGCCTCTGGGTCGGTCGCCTCAGGAGCGCCTGGGAGCCTTCCGGGTCCTCGAGGGGGTCCGTGAGACGAGGGGCGTCCTCTTTCTGCGGGGAGCTCAACGCGGGCTGAGAGCTAGGCCCGCCTCGCTCGCTGAGGCGGACCACCACTTCCTTTCTTCCTTGAAAGCCACAGGAGGACACCCTCGGCGAAGCAGACAGGGTGTGGCCCCTGGCGGCAGGTTTGGCGCGGGCAGGACGTGTGACCTGGCCTCCGTCTGTTTCTTCACCACTGAGGACTGCTAGGTGGAGTAGTCAGGTGGTGTCGCCGAATGGAGCTGGGAGACTGGAGAGTTTTGAGAAAGCGTGCTTTGTCTACCTCCTGTACTACGACCAGATCCAGTCCATTTGTTATGTTTCTGGACGACGAGGGTGGACATCGCCTGTCTGAGTGCAGTTCCTGCAGCATGTCAAGAACAGGACTACCCAAGTGCAAATCTTGAAGTGCCTTGGCCCGGTGGACTTGCAGGGAGGGGCCATGGCAGGAGCTGTCGCGAGGAGCCTGAGTTCCGAGAACCAAGTCCGAGTGGTCCAGTAGGGGGCCAATAGGGGTTTCCTGGAAGGCAAACAGGTCTACCTGGGCCTTGCCAAACCGTTCCCAAATCAGCTGGACCGACTGGGGGTGAAGCCTCCACTCCCCGCCGGGCAGGCGTTGTCGTGATAGCGCGTCCGCTACGACGCTGAGCTTGCCGGGATGTGGAGTGGCACGCAGCTTACTTGAGTCGCTGCTGGCTCCATAGGAGGAGACGGCGGGCGAAGTTGTGACATGTGGCGGAGCGTACGCCGCCTTGGCGATTTATGTACGCCACCACCGTGGTGCTGTCCGATCTCACGAGGACATGTTTGTCCCGAACTAACGGGAGGAACTTCCTGAGAGCAAGAAGGACGGTCAGCAACTCCAGGCAATTGATGTGCCAACGCAGCGGGCCCCTTTCCAACGGCCCGCTGCTGCGCGCTCCGCTGCACACGGCACCCCACCCGACCGGGAGGCGTCGGTTGTGACCAGGATGCGTCGGGACACCTGCTGCCTTGTAAAAGCAGAGGTCTGTCCAGGGTCGGAGTGTTTTGAGGCAGGCGGGGGTGATCCTTACCCGATGCATGCCGTGGTGCCATGCTTGTCTCAGGACTCGAGTCTGGAGCCAGTGCTGGAGTGGTCTCATATGCATCAACCCCAGCGGCGCGACCGCCACGGAGGACGCCATATGCCCCAGGAGCCTCTGGAAAAGTTTTAGAGGGACCGCTGTGCCTGGCTTGAAGGAAGCGAGGCAGTCCAGCACCAACTGAGCACGCTCGCTCGTGAGACGTGTTGTCATTGAGACTGAGTCTAACTCCAACCCGAGAAAAGAGATGCTCTGAACCGGAGTGAGCTTGCTCTTTTCCCAGTTGACCTGAAGCCCCAGCCGCTGAGGTGCCGGAGCACCTGGTCTCTGCGGATGCCGGATACTCGTGAGCGGGCAAGGGTCGCTTCTGCAGTCTTCGTGAAGATGCGAGGGGACAGAGACAGGCCGAAGGGGAGGACTTTGTACTGAAACGCCTGGCCGTCGAACGCAAACCGTAAGAAGGGTCGGTGTCGTGGCAGAATTGAGACGTGGAAGTACGCGCCCTTCAGGTCTACCGCTGCGAACCAATCTAGATGCTGAACGCCAGCCAGAATATTTCTCTGCGTGAGCATCTTGAACGGGAGTTTTAACAAGGCCCGATTGAAAACTCGCAAGTCCAGGATTGGTCGTAAGCCGCCGCTTTCTTGGGTACAACGAAGTAAGGGCTGTAGAAACCCTTCCTCATTTCGGTTGGAGGGACGGGCTCTACCGCGCTCTTGGCTAAGAGGGTCGTGATTTCGCGGACGCTCCTGAAGGGGGCGGAGCCGGGCAAACTGAATTGGCGTAATCAGAGTCGAATGGTCCGTGCAGCCAGCGTGATGCGTTGGGAAGCTGAAAGCCACGCTTCCCAGCTCTACGCTTAGGGGCACCAAAGGGACGAGTATTTTGGACGCACCGGGCGGGCCTCGCGAGCGGGCGGAACAGGTAATGCAGCGCCGGGCGGCTTCGCTGTGCCTGAGGCTGAGGTGCTGAGAATAGACTCAAAGCACTTACCTTGCTCCGCGCGACCCGCAGGGGCGGGTTCGTGGACTGAGGAGGAGGTCTGATGCTGGCGCCCTCTGGACTCGTCTGAACCGGCCGGCCGGGGACAGTCGTGGGCAGGCGGAAGGCGGATCGCCGCGTCCGTGTACCGACTGTCGTAATCTGAAAGCAGATTGTCGTGAGAACAGCATTTGCGGGCCAGGTGACCCAGAGGCAAAGGAAATAGCTCTATTATTGAGAATGTGGAAAATGTAAAAACAAAGGATTCTCCTCCCGCCCTCCACCGGGAACGGAGAGGTCTTACCACGTCCGAGCTAACGCCTCTGGGTCGGTCGCCTCAGGAGCTCTGGGAGCCTTCCGGGTCCTCGAGGGGGTCCGTGAGACGAGGGGCGTCCTCTTTCTGCGGGGAGCTCAACGCTGGGCTGAGAGCTAGGCCCGCCTCGCTCGCTGAGGCGGAGCACCACTTCCTTTCTTCCTTGAAAGCCACAGGAGGACACCCTCGGCGAGCAGACAGGGTGTGGCCCCTGGCGGCAGGTTTGCGGCGGGGCAGGACGTGTGACCTGGCCTCCGTCTGTTTCTTCACCACTGAGGACTGCTAGGTGGAGTAGTCAGGTGGTGTCGCCGAATGGAGCTGGGAGACTGGAGAGTTTTGAGAAAGCGTGCTTTGTCTACCTCCTGTACTACGACCAGATCCAGTCCATTTGTTATGTTTCTGGACCACGAGGGTGGACATCGCCTGTCTGAGTGCAGTTCCTGCAGCACGTCAAGAACAGGACTACCCAAGTGCAAATCTTGAAGTGCCTTGGCCCGGTGGACTTGCAGGGAGGGGCCATGGCATGCAGGGGGGGAGCGGTCTGGGACCGTTCTACCGCTGAGGGTAGTGAGAGCGGAGGAGGGAGGGAGCTTGGCTCGCTCAGCTCGTCGTGCACGTCCGGGAAGGAACGGGGGGCGCGGCTGTGGGCGGCGCACCAGCCCGTGAATCTGGTGGCAGCCCGTGAAGATGGCGGCGCGGTAGCACGCAGCGGCCACTCCGGATCCACAATGGTGCTATTTTTGTTAAAAAAGCCCGACTTTTGCAACACATGGACATCGGAGCAACCAGTGTTCGTGTCTACCATCGCCAGACACTACTCAAATATAAGACTCATGCAAAACCAAGCTGCATGATGACCTGCAGGAGGCGCCACGCGCACTCGGGCTTGCTGCGGAGACCAGGCCTCCAGCCCTCGGCGTCGCCTGATGCCGTGGCCGGGGAGAGGACGCCGTAAGCGTGTGCGAGAAAGCCGAAGCGCGAAAGAGGGCGGGGTCCATGCTAGGCTAAAACAAACCCTAGCCGGCCGGCTCTCCCGCCTATCCTGCTCTCAAATGTTTGCTCCTGGACAATAAACTGGACTATATCCGACTCCAGCAGGCTACGCAGCGTGAGTTTAGAGACTGCTGCGCCTTTGTTTTCACGGAGACGTGGCTCAGCGACAGAGTTCCGGATGCCGCCATTCAGCTAGACGGGCTCGCCTCGCTTCGCGCCGACAGAAATACAGCTCTCTGCGGTAAGACTCATGGTGGTGGCTTGTGTGTTTACATCAACACGAATGGTGCAAGAACTCTATGCTAGTCTCTAGTTACTGTTCATCGCTGTTGGAGCTTGTGACTGTTAGATGCAGACCTTTTTATCTACCACGGAATTCACCACTGTTTGCATAACCGAGTTTACATTCCCCAGCTAACGCTTAAGGAAGCGCTCTGTGAACTGTATGGGGCTATGAGCGAACTGCAGAACGCTCACCCCGACGGACTGTTTATTGTCGCCGGAGATTTCAACCATGCAAATCTCAAGACAGTGCTCCCTAAATTCCATCAGTATGTGGACTTTGCAACCAGAGGGGCTTAACGCGCTTGATCTTGTTTACACAAACATCCCAGGCGCTGCACCGGGCGGAGCCCCGCCCCCACCTCGCTACTCAGACCACATCTCTGTTATGTTAATTCCAGCATACAGACCGGCCGTCAGACGCACAAAACCGCTTCAGAAGCAGGTGAAAACCTGGCCAGCAGGAGCCATCTCTGCTCTTCAGGACTGTTTTGAGTGTACTGACTGGCACATGTTCAGGGAGGCTGCAACATATGGCTGATTCTACCAACTTGGAGGAATACACAGCATCAGTGACCAGCTACATCAGCAAGTGCATTGATGATGTCACTTTCTCCAAGACCATCACCACACGCCCAACCAGAAGCCGTGGATGACTGCGGAGGTGCGACGCTGCTGAGGTCCCGAGACTCGCCTTCAGAGCAGGCGATAAGGCAGCCCTAAGAACAGCTAGGGCCAAACTGTCACGGGCAATCAGAGAGGCAAAGCGCAGACACGCCCAGAGAATCCACAGTCACTTCCAGGACAGCGGTGACACGCGGGCATGTGGCAGGGCATCCAGGCTATCACCAACTACAGGACAACATCAGTTGCCTGTGACAAAGATGCCTCCCTTCCAGATGCGCTTGAACGACTTCTACGCCGGGTTTGAAGTGCAGAACGACGTGATGGCGAGGAAGTCCACCCTCCTCCCAACGCACCAGGTGCTCTGTCTTACCACGGCAGATGTGAGGAAAACTCTACGTAGAGTCAACCCACGGAAGGCTGCTGGACCAGACAACATTCCTGGCAGAGTGCTCAGAGGATGTGCAGACCAGCTAGCAGATGTTCTTACCGACATCTTCAACATCTCTCTGAGCAGCCCATTGTTCCAACGTGCTTCAAGGCCACCACCATCATCCCCATGCCAAAGAAGTCTTCAGTGTCCTGCCTCAACGACTACCGCCCCGTCGCGACTTACACCCATCATCATGAAGTGCTTCGAGAGGCTCGCCATGAGGCAGATTAAGACCCAGCTGCCCCCTCACTAGACCCACTGCAGTTTGCGTGATCGCTCAAACCGCTCAACGGATCGATGCCATCACCACAACCCTCCATCTGGCCCTCACCCACCTAGACAATAAGGACTCATACGCTCGAATGCTGTTCATAGATTTCAGCTCAGCATTCAACACAATCATTCCCCAGCACCTGATTGGAAAGCTGAACCTGCTGGGCCTGGACACCTCCCTCTGCAACTGGATCCTGGACTTCCTGACTGGGAGACCTCAGTCAGTCCGGATCGGGAACAGCATCTCCACCACCACCACACTGAGCACTGGGGCCCCCAGGGCTGTGTGCTCAGTCCACTGCTGTTCACTCTGTTGACTCACGACTGTGCAGCAATGCACAGCTCGAATCACATCATCAAGTTCGCCGATGACACGACCGCGGTGGGTCTCATCAGCAAGAACAACGAGTCAGCATACAGAGAGGAGGTGCAGCGGCTGATCTAACTGGTGTAGAGCCAACAACCTGTCCCTGAATGTCGACAAAACAAAAGAGATGGTTGTTGACTTTAGGAGAGCACAAGGTGAACACACTGCTGAACATCGACGCTCCTCTGTGGAGATCGCAAGAGCACCAAATTCTTGGTGTTCACCTGGCGGAGAACCTCACCTGGTCCTCAACACCAGCTCTATCACCAAGAAAGCCCAGCAGCGTCTCTACTTTCTTCGAAGGCTGAGGAAAGCACATCTCCCAACCCCCATCCTCACTACATTCTATAGAGGGACTATTGAGAGCATCCTGAGCAGCTGCATCACTGCCTGGTTTGGGACTTGCACCGCTTCGGACCGCAAAGCCCTGCAGAGGATAGTGAGGACAGCTGAGAAGATCATTGGGGTCTCTCTTCCCTCCATCAAAGACATTTTCAAAAAACACTGTATCCCAAGAAGCAACCAGCATTGTGGACCGACCCCACACACCCCTCACACAAACTCTTTACTCCTCCTCCCGCCTGGCAAGAGGTACCGAGCATTCGGGCCCTCACGGCCAGACTGTGTAACAGCTTCTTCCCCAAGCCATCAGACTTCTCAATACTCAGAGACTGGTTTGACACACACCCGTGTCCTGAGTTGCACTTTAATAACTGTCACTTTATAACTGTCTGCTAACTGTCTGCTACCTCAATAACTGCTATGTGCATAGACCATTATCTCATAGTATGTTATGTTTACATTTTTAGAAACTGTCATCTTTTGCACTACTGAGTACTGGTCGGCGCTGCACTGTCTATTGTCCTGTTCATTGTCAGTAATTTGTTGTACTGTCCTGTACTTTTTGCACATGTTTGCACGTGCACTTTATATAGGTATATATAGGTAGTTTATATAGGTATTTTATTTCGTTGTGTAGTCTCATGTGGTCCTATGTTGGTCCTTTGTTGTTTTTATGTAGCACCATGGTCCTGGAGGAACGTTGTCTCGTTTTGCTGTGTACTGTACTAACTGTATATGGTTGAAACGACAATAAAAACCACTTGACTTGACTTGAATCATCAAGCCCGGGGAAGCATAGCGGATCTCCGTGCGTCAGGCTCAGACTCAGGCCCAGGCGAGTTATCCGCATCCGATGCCGCTGTGGCCGTTAGGTGGACCGCGCTTATCCCGAGCTCGTGAGGGGAGCAAGCAAGCGTGCGGGGGGTTTCGAGCGGTTTTTACCCGGCGTCATTATCCCGGGATCATCTTCATCGCTCGCGGCACCTGCGTCAATCCCGTAGGAAGGAGGCGAGGAGCGGAGGGCGGCTGAAGTGGCTTTCTTCCTCACAAGAAAGCAGAGATCGCAACGCTGCTGCAGCTATGTTCTCAGGCTGAAAACATAACCCATTGGAGAGCATGCTCATCCCGAGCCCGGACGGAAAACAGCAAGCGTGCCGGGGAGGCGGGGGGTTTCAAGGGGTTCACCGGTGAAACGCAGCCCGTCATTGACCCCAGATCGTTTTCATAGCCCGTGGCGCCTGCCTCAATCCCGTGGGAAGGAGGCGAGGCTGAGGCGGCTGAAGCGGCTCTCTCTCACTACAAGAGAAAGCCTACGACCGCAATGCTGTCATGGCTATGTTTTCATACTGAAAACATAGACCATTCATAAAAACGCTGCCTGCGTGTACCCAGGTACGCCAGGCGGTTTTATGACCGTCAGAGGTGGGGAGAAATCACCGCCTCCAAAAACTACACAGGGGCGGAAAGGCATCTTCAGAAAGACGGCGTCCTGAAAAGGACGTTCAACGCCGCTGTGTTTGCTCTTTTAGAGAAATTTACTCTTTTAAGGAAAATAACTCTTTTAATATACACAGTGTGTATGTGTGTCTGCGCTGTCGAAGCGCTCAGGGGCAACAATGCACGCCGTGCAAAGTGAAGGAGAAAGCCGCTGTTGTGCGCCGTCAAGATCCAACAGCATGCAGATCGTCAGAGGAAACAGGAATGTTTTATAGTGGTGTGTAAACTTCGCAGCAACTGCAGACAGACCATCGGCTCGAAGAAATTTTCTGAATGAACTCCCGTATTTGCCCCGCTTAAATACCCGTATGTCCGGGGGCGGGGTATGCAAATACTGACTGCCAACTCCCATTGGCCCTTTTCAATAGATCAGAGGTGAATATCGGCGCTCAAGAGAGACCCCTAGTGTCGCTTCTCCGACACAACGTGGAGAGAGCGACAGAAGGGGAACTCCAAGGTACTTTAAAAAATATCATGGTTTTACTCTGACACATGTCAAAACACAGGGTTATCACAGACCATGTCTGAAAATAAATAAGCATAAAACCATGGGGCTTTTTGTGAGAAATATATAAAATTTAAAAAATGAAAAAAATGTACAGTAGGCAATATATACAAGAAAATGATTAAATACTCTAAAAGCAAAAAAAATAAAATAAAATAGTGTCCTTTTTTATTTTTCCACCCCATCCTTGCTAAGGTCTGTGCACGTCACTGATATAGACGTACTGTGCGCATTGCGGAGGGTGTACGAGCTGCAGGGTAAGGCCATCTGGAGCCATACATTCAGTCAGGGCTTAAATTGGCCTGCAAAGGTCAGCACCTTTGCTTGTTTGTCAGTCTATTCTATTTCTTTTACGCTCTGACACAGTATTTGTCTGACACATTTCACACATTCCAGTTCCATTTCACAAGTATACTTGCTAAGAAACTTTTCAAGTTCATTATGCTTTCTCTCTAGTCAGTTCCGCATGGGAGTAGAGGCAGCTATTCGAGAACGGTGCGAGACTGCGCACCCCCGCATTCAGACACTCGTTGCGCTTCTATTGTTCTGTGGTCCTATCTGTAAATTATAGAAATCAGTATGCAGTAGCAATTATACTTAGTTTATGTTAAAGCTGTATACCCCTTAATAATGTGCATTTAGCCTACTTTACAATAGTAAAATAAGTGGATAGTTTAGCATGTTCAAAGGCAAGATGACACAATACCTCAGGCAAGAAGATAAACTTTCCAGCTGTCATCTGATTTTCATAAAATGTGTAAAATACATCTGATAATAAAAAATCATTATAAATAAAAAATTTAATTTAATTTAAAATACTATATCAAAAATCTGTTCACAATTAAGTTAAATTATGACAGCCACATTATATAACAGAATCCCAGTCAAAGAGATTAATCTGAGAGAGAGAGAGAGAGAGAGAAAGAGAGAGAGAGAATATACTGTATTTATACACCTATAGTTTTAATTGAATGGATGTTACAACAGAAATCACATGATTTTAAGGTTCCCAAATATCAATTTAACCCCTGTATTCAAAATAATATGTTTTATTAAATTGCATCTACTCCCAACTGTAAATGTTCACACTCCATACAAAACCTTCCAGATGAATAAATGGTTATAATTGTTGTTTTCACAAATGCCAGTAGGCTACTCATATAAATAATTATTTTAGCGACATACATAGATAACATCACATTAAATAATATTTAGTGAGCACTCTTTGCTAACGCTGCTAAATAGAACAAATAAAATAAAAATAGAACCGTTTAGAGCTGCATGTGCCATTAAAAGAGGTCCCGCACATGTATGCTTATTTCATGCAGTTGATTTAAAGTTTTGGAAATTAAAATAAAATCCAGTGGAGAGAGTCTTCTTCAAAAGCTTACGGAACGATGATGAAAATATTTTCAGTCGTTTTGAGTTTGATTGGATGCTTAGGCTATTCATTTAAATGTGAATGGATGCAAGGAATGGAATGATACAAATGTGGATACACTCGTTTCAATGCAACTATAATATAATAAATATGTTTTAATGTAAGAATTGCACTACATTATATTTGTTTTAAAATGATATAGTCTTTCAAAAATAAAGACAACCCACAGTGACTCAAGTGATTTACGTTTTAAGATGACCACTGATCTAGAGTCAGTTTTCCCTTCCTGTTTGCAGGCTATATGAGGTGGGGGAACTGAGACCGTTTACTGGCCAGGGGAAGGGAATAGATGCATTCAATACACTAATACTGTATATACTAGCATCCATCCAAACACAAACATGTAAGTGTAGACAGTAAAAAATAAAATTTCTTAATTATATTTTAGCTTTACCAGTAAAAATATCAAAACTTACTTAAAAAAATAAATAAATAAATAAATAAAAGATTTTTTTTTTTTTGTTTGTTTTTACTGGCTTTCCCATTGAGTTAATATTATTTTTAAATAAATAAATAAATACATATTAGTTATTTCAGTTTTTTAAGCATAAACCTCAAAAATGTTTGTTAGATTTCTCTTAAAATTACTTAAGACTGAAAAGGATAGATCATCCAAAAAATTAAAATGATCTCATCACTTACTCACTCACTCATGCCATTCCAGATGTGTATGACTTTCTGTCTTCTGCAGAACACAAATTTTGTAGTGAAAGTGAATGGTGGCCAAATATCTGAAGCTCCAAAAAGCACATAAAGGCAGCATAAAAATAATTCATTTAACTCCAGTTGTTATATTCATGTCTTCAGAAAAAATATGGTAGGTGAGGGTGAGAAACATCAACAAGTTCTCCTCCCTGCCGAGGAGGTGGTGATATGCACGAATAATGTGAATCGCCAACAACAAAAGAAGAACTTTAAGTAGAAAAGAGCTTTAAGGAGGCCTGTTTGATAGTGGAGATTTATTGTAAAAAGGGACTTAAAAATGTATCTGTTTCTTACCCAAACCTATTATATCCCTTCAGAAGACATGTTCAAATCAAGTTAAAGGGTATATGTGTAATTTCCGTGCTACTGATGGCACCAAATGGAATTACAAAAATAAAGTATGTTTTCAAAAAACATTTGGCAACACTCCTTTCACCCCCTTTCACACTCTATGATTTATGTTTAATGTCATATTGAACAAGACCTCTATAACATAAACACACCATGCAGAAAGCATGGAAGAGGAATCGGCTTGTTCGATTACATCACCGGATTGAATGGCAGTGGCACGCGGGATCGAGCACATGAGGTAGGATGGTTTTGGTAACTAGTAAGCATAACTACAGCGTAGTTCTGACCATTTTGACACGCCTACGCAAGATCACTGTTGTTGATTGGGGAGGTGGTGGTGTATTAGCAGCATGCATGGCAGTCTCATTATTGCCACTCCTGTTTGCCAGAGCGATCTCATCATTTGTGGTGTGTGTGTGTATGTGTGTCCTCCACCTTGTAAAATGTATTTTATCAAGACTTTGAATTTTGGCTTTAACATCTGTAGATTATTTATTTTTCTCTGTACAAGTCTGCCATGATTGTTCAAATTCTCCCGTGTAAAGTGTAAACATTTCCTTATTCCAATTTGCTCACTGAATTATTGATACAAACTTAGCATAACTTTTATTCTCCTCTCATTTTAGCTTATTAGAGGCTCCCAGCACTGCAACTCGTTAATCAGCGTATGCAGATGCTCCGAGCGGCCAGCAGCAATACTGCTCTTACAACAGCCAAGTCAATGGATCTCTCTGTGGGAGAGCAAGACAGACAGACTGTGAGACTTTACTGTGAGACACAAGAGAAGGGGCAATGAAGATGGACTGGTGTGAGGAGCTGGCACAGTGTTACGAGGCCAAGGGCTTTCACTTCGCCAAAGGAGACCAGTAGGGAACTCTTCTGCCCTGGACAGAAAACTGAAACCAGAAGAGTAATTACATTCCAATACAGTTCAAGTCAGGGCAGAGAGAGAGAAAGAGAGAGAGAGAGGTCGGTCCCTGTGCTTGAAGCCATCTGGCCTCTCTCACTGATCCAAAATGTGACACTGACAGCTGGAGGAGAAAAGAGAAAAAAACAAGGGATGAAAAGAGAGGTGTACAGAGAAGAGAAACACCAAAGATTTACAATTTCACCAGCCCATGCCCCTTACTCCAATCTACCACTGGTAGGAAAATTAGATAGCCCTGCCCTAAACTCGTTTAACCGAACCCATTGGGCAGGTTGGGATGCTCAAACAAACAGATCAATGTTTTTATAGTGCCACAGAACAATAGTTTTACACTTTTCTGAGAATTCAACCTACAATTGGCTTACAAATTCCCAACTGGGCCCCTAAAATCTTAAATCTCTGTCTGGCTGAGCAGAGGGGGAAGGGTTTGGGTTGCCTGCCGTTATTTGTTGGAGCGCCAATATTTGTTGCGGGCAGTGCTCGCGATCTCCGGACGTCGTACCACTATCGGGGGTGTTGATCTATCTCTCTTGGCCCCCCTCAGTGTCTGAGCCCCTGAAAGCTGTCCCATTTTTCACTCCTTATGGGCAGCCCTGCTTACAGTTGAATCTGAATTTTAAAGGGATAGTTCAGCCAAAAGTGAAAATTCTCTCACATTTGTGACACGCTCCAACAACCTTTGTAAGTTACAATGGACCATTTTAATTAGGTGAAAATATTTTCTGCAAGTAAGGGTTTGTATGAGGATAAATCAGTAGCAAAGCCCGAGAGTTTGTAGATTTGAATTTGAGAACTTTTAAAATAAGTATTTGTATTCGTAAGTTGATCTTTACACTCACAGCCCCAATGTGAAAACTTGAGAAAATGTGAAAATCTGTAGTTGAATGTAACAATCTACAGTCGCGATCAATATTCAAAAAGCTATGTTTTAAATTCAAAGTTGCAGACAAATAGTCACAAATGTGTAAAATGAAAAATGACAAACACAACCCATATTTACTTTAATTCATTTTCCCAGTGCAACCACAAATCAACACTTAAAACTTCTCAAATCTGCCATTGCAACTTCAAATCTTTTCTCATTGACTTTTGCAACTACTTTAGTGAAAAACCAGTAGCAACACTCACTTGTGAACATCTAGATGCAAGAGAGCAGGCTTTCGGTTTTGGGTGGGGGAGGGGCCAATTAAGTCAGGACCAATCACAAGAGCTGGAACAACTGATATCGGAACAATCAAAACAGATCATACTTCTTACTTGCTCTGCCTAGCCACTTCCGGGTTCTTTTGGTAGCCAAGCAAATTCAGCTGAAAATGCCCCAAAAGTGCTACATTTGGGGTTGAACACCCCATTTCCTACAGATTATTGGAGATTTGGGCTTCTTTAAATTTCCACCAGGATCGTTGCAACAAGAAAAACTCCAAATAAATGATATTTTATTGATCACCATCATTGTTATCACGTCTCCTCCATTACAGCCAATGACCCGCAGTTGCTGTTGGTGGATTTGAACCTTTACACGAAGAAACTATTACACAAACTTTGATCACAAAGGGCTGTTTTTAATATATGGTGCAACTATTTCTATCTAAATTACCTATTTAATGAACTTTACAATTCACTTATCTAAACAAGTATGGCTTCTATAAATTTATCCTTTGCTTGCCAAAATGCAACAATATCAGTTACAGCATCAAAGTTTTTATTTAATGTATTTAATACATAATGTATTTACCCATTCATGTGAAAATGGAGATATTTTTTGGGAAGGGATAACACTCAAGTCAAGATAAATATATATCTGTCGACACCGATCGTCCCCTGCAATGATCGTCCCCTTTGATTTGTTACATGATAAATTAACTCTTAATCATTTCATTGTCAAGTTATTTTTCTTATTAATTTCTCCTGCCACTCTGAGATGATCTGTTTTGAGTGGTCCGGCATCAGATGTTCCAGCTCTTGTGATTGGTCCTGACTTCATTGGCCCCACCCCCACCCAACACTGAAAGCTTGCTCTCTTGCATACAGATTTACAAGTGCACAAGTGAGTTTTGCTACTAGTTTTTCACTAATTGCAAAAGTCAAGGAGCCAAGATTTGAAGTCGCAGTGGAAAATTTGAGAGGTTGTAAATGCCGATTGGGGTTACACTGTGAAAGTTTCGTTTTTGTGTCGTTTTTCATTTTACACATTTGTGACTATTTTGTCTGCAACTTTGAATTTAAAACACATGGTTTTTAATATCGTCTGTGAGTGCACATTGCAACATTCAACTACAGATTTGTATTTTAAGTTCTCAAATTAAAATCTACAAGCTCTCAAGTCTTGCAACTGATTTATCTTCATTGGGTTGTGGTAACATTCCTTCTGCAGGCTTAAGAGCAGCTCATCAGGCATAAAGAAAAGACTGGCAGAAACTAATGCTATCAATAAAACCATAAAATAAGTGATTATAAAAAAGTAATCACAGATATTACATTTTATCAAAAATGTAGTTTCAGTAAATTCTAGTATGAAATAATAAAAATAGTATTCATTAAAAAAATAACAAAACATTTGAAACCATATTTAGTGTGCTTCATTTCCCTTTGTGCTAATACATTTTTTACATTAATGCATTTGGCAGACGCTTTTATCCAAAGCGACTTACAATGCACTTATTACAGGGACAATCCCCCCCAGAGCAACCTGGAGTTAAGTGCCTTGCTCAAGGACACAATGGTGGTGGCTGTGGGGATCGAACCAGCAACCTTCTGATTACCAGTTTACCAGTTATGTGGTTTAGACCACTACACCACCACCACTCTAGCAATAGTTTACTAGCACCATTTCTTACATCTAAAAAATTAACATCCATTCCTGGATCAGGAAAACAGCTCCTTAATGTACAACTGCACGTTTTCCCTTTTTAATGTGTGAGTGGATTATATACAGTCCCAACCAAGACCTTTAGAGCAGCAAACACTTCTCTGTAGGACTCCAATTGTAAACCAGCTCATCACGTGCTTGGGCTTGGTGTTTCACCACACTGCATTGTGCTTATATTATGATCATATCAACAAAATAAATGCTTTTTCCATGACTCATTGCCCCTTAGATTCTAGCATTTCCCTAATGATATATTTACCTATTTATTTACAGTTTAGTTTGGTAGACAACTTAGAATGGAATACATTTGCATTAAAGTTTTTAATTTGTTCCAGGATTTTCTTGGTTTGTTTCTTAAGATGAATGGTATTTGGGGTAGCCCCCCTTTTTGGCAAACAGATTTGTTATTAAAAATGTTCACATTGACTGATCCAATCACAATGGAGATTAATTTGTTTACAGAATACTTGAGATGTGATTAAATGCATCTCTTTCTTAAGTGGCTGTTTTAAATACTCAATATCTTAATTTGTTCCTCAAAAAAAATATTTTGCTGTCTCAAATGTATTTGCAATTATGCCCTATAACTATTGCCCAGTATCTATAAAATATGTCACTTTAACCCCCCTGGGGGCCTTTTACCCCAAGTAAGGGAACCTTTTACCCCAGATGTAGGGTAAAGGCCCCCTTGCAACTTTTTTTTATTTAAATGAATTTTATTCAAAACAGCCTTCTGCTGTTATTTCTTTTCACACAAAATGTGTTGCTCCATCAATATTCAATAAAAAATAAATGTATTTCTTGAATCTTGATACATGTTGTGACCAGAAAAAAAGAACATTTTCCTTAAAGGTGCACTTTTGTCTTTGTGTTGTCTTGGCGTTTCACTGACGCTGAGCGGCTTGGATGCATCATCATTTAAAATCAATATTTTTCTGTTTTGGGTGCCATTATAGAAATTTTGTATGCACAGTCAGCCATGATTACTTTAATCAATGAGTAAAATTGTCAAATCACAGGATCGGTTACTGAGATTAAGTGAGTAGTATTCGGTTGGTCATGTGATTCTAACATGGCATTCCCAATGTTCAGACCCTAACCATGTAGAATAATACAGCTTTTATAAGGTTACTGTTATGACTGGAGTCTTCATTTTAATGTGAGTGCTCATAATTTTCTACATACACTCACCTAAAGGATTATTAGGAACACCATACTAATACTGTGTTTGACCCCCTTTCGCCTTCAGAACTGCCTTAATTCTACGTGGCATTGATTCAACAAGGTGCTGAAAGCATTCTTTAGAAATGTTGGCCCATATTGATAGGATAGCATCTTGCAGTTGATGGAGATTTTTGGGATGCACACCCAGGGCACGAAGCTCCCGTTCCACTGAGTAACTGAGCAGATTGTGAAATACTTAGACCGGCCCGTCTGGCACCAACAACCATGCCACGCTCAAAATTGCTTAAATCACCTTTCTTTCCCATTCTGACATTCAGTTTGGAGTTCAGGAGATTGTCTTGACCAGGACCACACCCCTAAATGCATTGAAGCAACTGCCATGTGATTGGTTGATTAGATAATTGCATTAATGAGAAATTGAACAGGTGTTCCTAATAATCCTTTAGGTGAGTGTATATTGTAAAATTACAGTCCATGTTTTTAGGAGTTTAACTGTTTTCATGAGAAAAAAAAACACCTTGAGTGTACCTTTGAGGTGTGCATTTAGCCCCATTGTATCCTACTGAGCATCAAAGCGAGAGAGGCGATGAAACTGTACCGAATTTAGATGTCACAATTATTTCCTCAGCGGAGAGCTTGAGAATGATCTCTCATGTTATAAACAAAGTCTTTTTAGGGAAGTCAGGTCACTAGGAAGACATTTTTGGAATGTTGTCGAGCAGCTATTTTCTATGTAAACAAGCACCAGACAAGTGTACACTTCGCAATATATGTTATCTACCACTTTAATGTGTAATAGTGTCTGAGCGAGGTGATTATCAGAACAAAGTTTTTCCATTTCATGGGGAGCTGTACGCACTGTTCAGCTTACTCCCAGAGAATGAAAGTGCTCAACTCAAGTCCGAAGAGACAGAGATTAAGTGTTTTAATGTTATTGTTTTCAGTATTGCAACATACTCATCTCCTGTTTGTAAGTATAATACAGTTGTAGACACTGTCTTTATGTTTTATTTACACGCATTCAGTTGCGACCCGTGAGCAAATGCTTCCTCAATTATCGTACTCAAACCACAAGGATATAACTCCACATTTACAATTATTAAACCAGTTATTTTCTGTAAATCGGACTCTGGGATGGAAGTGTTTCTTTCCCCTTCTGTTACTCACTCGACATTGTGTCGATTGTAGTGACACAAGGGGGCTTCTTTCGGGAGCCTCGGATACCTCTGAATATGAAAAATGCCAACGCCAAATTGGCGAACAGAATTTGCATGTCCCGCCCCTGGACATACGGGTATAAAAGGCAGGGATCGTGCATCTGTTCAGTCAGATTCATTCTTCGGAGCCGAGTGGTTGTGTGTGTTCAGCGAGGTGAAACCTCACTCTGTTCCACTCACCTCTAAAAGAAAGCTTTCCTGTTCTACGGCACATTGCTCCTCTGCACGCCAGTGCACTCCACGCCTCTGGGCGCTTCGACAGTTGTCCTCTAAAAGAGCAAAACTCCTCTAAAGGAGTGTTATTTTCAAAAAATAAAAGAATTAACGCTTGCCGTTGAACGTCTTTTTAAAGACGTGTCTTTTTCAACATGCCCTTCTGCCTTTGCGTTGTTCCTGGATGCGGCAGATATCTCTCCACTTCTGATGACCATAGGCGCTGCCGGCGTTGGTGGATTGTTCATTTACTCATTGCGAGAAACTGACCATGGCATCATTGCGGTCGCGGCTTTCCTTTCTCAAAGGAAATGCCACTCCAGCTGCCCCCCCGCATTGGTCTTTCTTCCCACGGGATTGATGATGACCTGGCTGACGATG
Organism: Xyrauchen texanus; assembly: GCF_025860055.1. NCBI lineage: Eukaryota > Metazoa > Chordata > Actinopteri > Cypriniformes > Catostomidae > Xyrauchen > Xyrauchen texanus. Next base: position 5,651,359 of record NC_068279.1, on the reverse strand, counting down.
GAGGTGATTTGGGGATTTCAAAATGTAAATCCCCACGAACCACCCGCCCCCTCAGCACGCTTGATTGCGTCCGGGCTCGACGTGAGACTAGCTCGTCTCACGGCTAGTCTGATGTCTCCGTCGGCACCATGGAGCAGGCACCAAGCACCCTGCATGCGGAAATCGCTACCCTTTTGCAAAAGGATGCGATAGAGCCTATCCCTCCAGCCGAGATCGAAAAGGATTTCTACAGCCCTTCATCGTCTTTCACGACTTGATCTTGCCCCGACACCAACCCCTGTCATGTGCCTTTTACTGAGTGGCTTCTGTGTGGCCACTCTACCATACAGGGCTGATTGGTGGAGTTCTGCAGAGATAGTTGTTCTTCTGGAAGGTTCTCTTCTCTCCACAGAGAAACGCTGGAGCTCTGTCAGAGTGACCATCAGTTTCTATGGTCACCTCCCTGACTAAGGCACTTCTCCCCCGATCACTCAGTTTCTTCCATTTACGGATGACGGAGGCCACTGGGCTCATTGGGACCTTCAATGCTGCAGACATTTTTCTGTACCCTTCCCCAGATCTGTGCCTCGATACAATCCTGTCTCGGAGGTCTACAGAAAATTCCTTGACATCATGGCTTGATTTGTGCTCTGACATGCACTGTTAACTGTGGGAACTTATATAGACAGGTGTGTGCCTTTCCAAATCATGTCCAATCAACTGAATCAACCACAGGTGGACTCCAATCAAGTTGTAGAAACATCTCAAGGATGATCAGTGGAAACGGGATGCACCTGAGCTCAATTTTGAGTGGCATGGCTAAGGCTGTGAATACTTATGTAATTTTTATTAGTTTTATTTTTTTTAATAAATTTGCAAAGATTTCAAACAAACTTCTTTCACGTTGTCATTATGGGGTATTGTTTGTAGAATCTTTAGGAAAATTATTCATTTAATCCATTTTGGAATAAGGCTGTAACAACAAAATGTGGAAAAAGTGAAACACTGTGAATACTTTCCAGATGCACTGTATATCACTGCAGATTCCCCCCCTAACTAGCACATTGAGTGAGCAGAGTGCCAAATGGAGGAACCGGAAGCAAAAGGCTCCGGGGGTTAACCCTGAGGTGAAGATATCCTAATAGTACCCCCAAATTATCTCCATCCACCCTTTGCTCACTCCTAGGTGTGAGAAGATGGATAGGCACCCTATGAGACTCCCAGGACTCTGTGGGTTAAGGGGAACAACATATGTGTTAACATTAATAGCAGTAGCAGTAATCACTGTAGTAGTCATGTCAGAAACAGAATCACACAGAGCAGAGCAAACAACCAAAGCGAATCTGACAACCATCCTGACTAGATGCAAGAGAACAATACAGACTGGACAGGAGACATGGATAGATGATGAGGATGCCCCCCACACATATTCTACAAATCTATGGTGGAAATTGGAGAACTTTACAGCAAAGAAGACGGGTAAGGAAGGGGATTGCTATGTGCACTGCTCCATGTGACCGCAGCTATGAAAGTAACTCCAATAAAAGAAGGAGAAATGGTATGCGTGATAGGAATAATGATGCACTCTGGGGGAGGGGTAGATCCAGAAGTGGCAAATCTTAGCATTCCTCTTAACATGACTGTGCCAATGATGAGGAGACTGAAAGTGAATCAAGTAAAGATGAATATGAAGTGTAAAGAGGGTTAAAAACAGCAATTATCCATGTAATGAGATAATGCATGTAGGAGAGGGAATGTGTTGATGGAAGTGTTTGTATTCTATGATTGATCATAATTTAGAGATGTCTATGTCTCACAAAAACAGCATAAGCATTTCTTCTTTCTACAAAGTGATGACTTGTTTTGAACCATGAGGATTAACATGTCTGATGAATTAGTATGAAAGAATGTAAATATAGTTTCAAGGACTTAAGTAGTTGATTAAAATTTATTAAAAGGGAGGAGTGTGATAGAAAATTTAGTCAATGCCAATCATATTTTGAGTCTATTAAATGTTTATATTTTGTCTTTAAACTTATTGGTGCCTTGTGACCTTCATCACAGAGTGTGGAAAAGTAAGAGACGCCATAACCAAATTCAATTTCAGCTGTGCAAATCTGTGTTATTTATATCTCTATTTTGTCTACCCCCTGGCTGTTTCTTGTTGACCGCACCTAGTTAACTGCTTGGGGGCAGTATGTGTGCTACAATATGTTAGATTCAGAGAAAGCTCAGGGTCCTTCTGCTGCAGATGCACTCTGTATGTAGAACAACCTTTCTCTTAAAAAACCTTGCTATGGCTGTGCATTTGATCAGCCTCTACCAGTTATATAGATTATTCCACGACAGTCATCCATCACCGCAACTGTGCCTTCGTGATCCCACAAGAGTGTGGACATCTCGCACTGAAATATTTTAGGAGCAGACTTGGTGCCAAAGGTAAGGCAATGGAAAGAGAATCTCCCCACTGGAGTGATAAAAGTTGTCAGTTTTGCACAGCCAGGGTTTAGCGGTATTTGCCAGAATCTGCTATATGCGTTGAGAGAAAACTCTTGCTCCTGACAATTTATCTGTCCTCAAGTGTGGGCAAGATGAATCTTTCTCTCTTCACTGCTATATTGAGTCGCTTCAAATCAACGCTTATATGCTCTTTCCCATGTTTCTTGATAACTGGCACCATTGCACCAGTGACTGATTCTGTTATTCCCAATGACTGCATTCTTTGCAATTCTTCTTCCACTTTTGGAAAGATTGGGGAGGGAATACGGTGCAGAGTTGTCAGTGAATAGGGGACAGCATTGGGTTGTAACTCAATTTTAACTGTTGGACAGATTAGAAGCCCTATGTCTCAGCTTGTTTACTCTGTAGACCAGCCCCATTTTACAGGCAACTTCCCTGCTTAGTAGGTTGTTGAAATATGACCCAGGGACTACATAAATCCAGAACTGGTGTCTCCTTTCCTTGTGCTCTGTTGTAGCTTAGAATTTGCCTAAACAGGTCACTTTTCCACCCAGGTTAAGAACTTGTATTTCAGTTTTTGTGAGCTGAGGCGTTGATGACAGATAACAGTAATGTCTGCCCTTGTGTCTATTTTAAATTGAAATGACCTATTTACCTGCAGCTCAATTTGCCATGCATCCTTCATAAATGCCTGCTGCTCAACTGATCCAAGGAAAAAAGTCTGTTGATCATCCTCGTCACAGACTGTTCTCCATCCAGTATTCATATCACTATTCTGTCCCTTATATGTTCATCTTTTGTGGCACCAAATTCACAGTGTTCAGTGAGCTCATACAAACTCCTGACAAATGACTCAACTGATTCACCCACCTTATGATTTCTTTTGAAAAAGCAGGCACGTTCATGGATCACATTCCACTTCGGAACGAAGTGCTCATCCAATTTAACCCTGACTCCATCATACATTATCTCCTCATCATCCGCAAAAGTGTAGGAATTGTAAATCGGCTCTGCATCCCTGCCCATTGAGTAAAGCGAAAAGTTCACCTGTACATCTTCACTCTCCACGTCCAGTTTTGAAACCATCTGATAATGTGAAAACCTTTGTTTCCATGTTGGCCATGATGGCTGTGAAAAGTCGAAGGGCTCCAGTGGATTAAACTTTGACATGCTCCTGTCCTCGGTAAGTCCGCGAGCTGAGATGATGGGTTCTACGACTCTGACACCATGTTATATAACGAGACGGAAGCATAGGATTCCTTAAGCAGTCTTTATTAACTACAGTTGAATCAGAACTGCTCACAACTGCATGTTACTCAAACATCTCTGTCACTTAGACATGCATAATCAATTCCCTAACCCAGACATGAGTTATCAATCGCCTACTAAGACTTCACCACAGTGTCTTAAAAGCAAATTTGACATGAAAAATACGTTAGGCGAAGATAACGTCATGTTGTGTCGCTTCTTTTTTACTTTCTTTGGAGCGTACACGGCTGGACTCAAACCTCAGTCTCTGAATCCAAAATAGAGCCCTTTATCAGTTGAGCTACCGTGCAAGCTAATCACACTGAAATAAGTCTGTAAATGTAGATGGCTCTGGATTACAAGAGTTAAAATATACAAATTTTCAAATGATGCATTAGAGTAAAAGTGTTTCGATGTCATAACATAAGCAGTGTGTGAGTAATAGAGCAAAAATAAGTGTTTATAAAGTCATAATCAGCTGTTGTACTCGTGATTTGTTTGAAAGTGAATAAAACACACAGTTGTTGTAGTGTCTCTAGTGTTAATTTCACCAGGAAACTGTGGTGAAACTTAGAATGCGGCATGTAAAACTTTTGCAAACTGTAGTTATAGTAACTGCATTTCATTAGGTGACTTTGAACTTGAGCTTGTGCATACAGAACATTACATTTCAGAAGAAACCAGCAGTCTTGCTGAAAATAAATAAAAAAGATGAAGAGAGCCGAGTATCTCGCTACTGGACTGACTGTATTTGGGATAAAGGGCCAATTACTGTATCAGTGGTGGCATTTGATCTAAGTAAATCACTTACCACACCTGTGCTGGCCTCAGGTTTTTAATTATAAAAACATTCTGATGCATAACCTTAACTAGGCTATGTTGTAATGTATTCTGTATTAGTTAATTTACCTTTTTGGCATATCCAGCTGCTGAATGGTTCACTTACAGCGACTCCATCAAGCATTCATATACTGATGATATTCTAATAGTTTCAGCCTGCTGAAATTCACCTCTCAAACAACTACTGAACAACATTGAGCCAACAATCCTATATCCTGTGTTTTCAGGTCTTTAAAGGGGACAAAATGGAAAAACAGGAAAAGCAGCACACCTGAGGGTTCAGAATGTACATACAGGTGTCTTAAATGTACAGTTGCAAATATAGTCTGTTTTATTCTAAGGGTCAAAAAAGAGAAAATGTAAAACATAACAATATGGTGCTAAAAACCTTGACTAACATAAAAAGTGTAACTGAAATGTATAGAAATCAAACATTGCCTCTTTTCAGGCCTTTACTGTAAATTTAAGGATTAATTAAGATACAAAATATCAGGGGCCTTATTACACTTCAGCAACACCTAGGCTCCTTCTTCATAATGCAATACACAGTTCTGACAATATCAAAGCATACAGCACTCTTTATTTCTCTAACGCACATCAGCACAAGCTGGCTCAATGATGAATAGTAATGATTGGCAATTGTTGTCATTCAATGACAGGGATGGTGTGTTATCATTTAGGATACAATTCTCAAAAAAGAGATGATTCAAGCTGTGAAATTAACCTATTTTGAAGGAATGACACACATATTGTTGTGAAATGTATTGTGTGTGAAGATGAATGCATGTAAACACAAAATACAATGTGAAAAATATGAAGTGGCCTTGGTTCCGGAAGTATTTTTCACCTTTCATTTTCTCAATAGGGATTTCAAGAAATTCTTTCAAATATAAACCATAAAGCTCCAACCAACTTTATTTTAAAGCAAAAAAAACAGATGATTCGAACTGTGAAATTAACCTATTTTAAGTCATTGATTATATGCATTATAAATGCAATAATTATGTAAAATGTATACAAATTATAATAAATAATAAGCAATACTTTACCATATGTACCATATCTTCATAGTTTATGCCATTCGGTAGATTATTGTTATTATTAGGGCCTGAGCACCGATGGTGCAAGGTGTCACAAACGCTTTCGAAAGCACCTCCGCGATCGGCCACCGGAGATCTGATTCACCTGAGTACTAATCACCCATGCACCTCACCACCCAAGCGAATCAGCTATCCGCACAACACCATCAGCTCGGCCGTCTGACGACCGCCATGGATGAAATTATGCGGGCTGTACAAGCCCTCAGCCAGCCAGCACCGGCGCTCACTGCGCCTCCAGCCAGCCCAGCAGCCAACACCGTTCCTCATTACCCATCGATCACCAGTCCCCGCCTCGCACATCCCGAGAAGTTTGACGGTACGCCCTCGAAATGCAAGGGATTCCTCATGCAGTGCTCGGTCTTCCTCTCCCAACAACCGGCACTTTACCCCACCAACGAGAGTAAGATCCTCTTTGTATGTTCCGTGCTCACGGGCTGAGCTCTCGATTGGGCTACCGCGATCTGGACCAACCAGGGTTTCGCCCAGTCAACCTACGAATCCTTCATGGGCAGCCTGACCACAGTCTTTGATCACCCCGAGAGTGGCAAGAGCCCAGGCGAACAGCTGATAGCCCTGCGTCAAGGTAATCGCACGGCAGCGGACTACGCGCTTTCCTTCCGCACTCTCACTACGCAGACCGGCTGGCCGGAAAGCCCCCTCAAGCTCCACTCTCGACAAGGGCTGAGTGCCGAGCTTCAGTCTGAACTGGTCTGCCGCGACGAAGGTATGTCCCTTGATCAATTCATCACTCTCCATATGCCTAGATAACCTCATCCGCTCCAGGCGATCCACCCGGTGGTCTGCGCCGGTGACTCCGACTCGCTCATTCCACGAGGAACCCGAACCCATGCAGGTCGGTCGGACCCACCTCTCTCACGAGGAGAAGGAACGCCGCCTCTCGCACAACCTCTGCCTCTACTGCGGCCAAGCGGGGCATCTACGCGCCAACTGCCCGCGACACCCCCCACAGGCCGAGGTGAGTCAATTCACCACTTCCCCTCTCACCACTTCCTGTCTTATAGTCCCCATTAAACTCACCCACCTCACTGCTAACCTCACCACCCATGCTATGATTGATTCGGAGCGGCGGGAACTTTATTGATGAGTCACTGTGCAAACGTGCGAATATTCCCCTGATATCTTGTACTCCTCCTTTGGCAGTGGCAGCGTTAGACGGGCGCCCTCTGGGGACCGGTCGCGTGTACACCACCGCCGTCGTGATCCTGCAGGTGGGGGCTCTGCACACCGAAACCACACGCTTTTTCATCATCCACTCACCCCACAATCCAGTTATTCTCGGCCACCCCTGGTTATGCCAACACAACCCACAAATCTCCTGGCGGGAGCAACAAATCACTCAATGGGGCGACGACTGCTTCAGGAAATGCCTGAAATCCTCCACTCCTCCTCCAGTGGAAGACCACTTTCTCCACTACCAACGGCCACTATGAATACTTGGTGATGCCTTTCGGCCTGTCCAATAGCCCCTCCGTGTTTCAGTCGTACATCAACGACATTTTCCGCGACTTGCTCAACCGGTGTGTAATCGTCTACATCGATGACATATTAATCTACTCCAACTCCCTGGAAGAACACATCACGCAGGTCAGGACCGTGCTGAAACGTCTGACAGAGCATCAACTTTACGCCAAGGCCGAGAAGTGCGAGTTCCATCTAACCACTGTGACATTTCTCGGGTACGTCATCAGCACGGAGGGAGTGGCCATGGACGAGAGCAAGGTACAGGCGGTCCTCAACTGGCCACAAACCAACACTGTAAAGGAACTGCAGAGGTTCCTAGGTTTCTCCAACTTTATTAGGAACTTCAGCACTGTCGCCGCGCCTCTCACCGCCATGGTGAAGGGGGGACTCACCAAGTTTCACTGGTCCAGCGACGCATTCCGGGCATTCAACCAGCTCAAGGAACGGTTTACCTCGGCTCCCATTCTGCATCACCCCGACCCAGATCTCCCCTTCGTAGTGGAAGTGGATGCATCCAGCTCAGGCATTGGGGCCATTCTCTCAAGCGCCAGGGCAATCCTCTCAAGCTGTTCCCCTGCGCGCTTTACTCCCACAAGCTCTCGCCAGTGAGCTTAAATTACGATGTCGGCAACCGCGAACTCTTCACGATGAAGGCTGCCTTGGAGGAATGGCGGCACTGGTTGGAGGGAGCTCGACATCCCTTCCAAGTCCTAACAGACCACCGTAACCTGGAGTATTTGTGCTCTGCCAAGAGGCTCAACCCCCGGCAGGCTCGTTGGGCGCTGTTCTTCACCCGCTTCCGCTTATCCATCACCTACCTACCAGGCTCAAAGAACGTCAAGGCCGACTCACTTTCCCGGTAACATGATGCCATGCCCCCGAGCTCCAGTGTTGAGCCCATCCTTCCGCCCACCTTGATTCTGGCCACGATCCAATGGGACATCATGGCTGACATCGTTCAGGCTCAAGCGACCGATCCGCCTCCACCCGACTGCCCGCCCAACCGGACATTCGTGCCACACAGCCTCTGAGAGAGAGTTATCCGCTGGGTTCATGATGCCACGAGCTCCGGGCACCCTGGGATTGCTACCACTATACGCCTGCTGCAGAACCGTTTCTGGTGGGGAACCCTACAAGGAGATGCCACCGACTTCGTGCGCGGGTGTTCCGCCTGCAACGCAACGAAGACTCCGAAGCAACCACCCGCAGGGCTTCTCCAACCACTCCCCATACCTCACCGTCCCTGGTCCCACATCGCGGTGGATTTCATCACCGACCTGCCGGTCTCCCGGGGACACACCACGATACTGACAGTCATTGACCGCTTCTCCAAAGCATGCCGCTTAATCCCAGTCCCCAAGCTCCCCACAGTGCTAGAAACCGCAGAACTCCTCCTCCACTGGGTGTTCCGTTACTACGGCCTACCCGAGGACATCGTTTCGGATCGCGGACCCCAGTTTACCTCCAGGGTATGGCGAGCCTTCTTCCGTCTGCTTGACATCAATGTCAGCCTCACCTCAGGGTCCCACCCACAGTCCAACGGCCAGACGGAGTGCCTGAACCAAGAGATCACCAGGTTTCTCCGCACCTACTGCCATCACAACCAGGCCGATTGGAGCCGCGTCCTCCCGTGGGCCGAGTACGCCCAGAATTCACTCCTGAAACCCGCAACAAACCTCACCCCGTTCCAATGCATTTTGGGGTACCAACCCCCTCTGTTCTCCTGGTCCGGCGAGCCATCAGAGGTTCTGGCAGTCAACGACTGGCTCCAGCGCAGCGAGGCAGTGTGGGACCAAGCTCACGTCCACCTCCAACGGGCCGTGAACCGAACCAAGGAACAGGCGGATCAGCGCTGCCGTCCGGTCCCGCTCTACTCTCGGGTCAGTGGGTTTGGCTCTCCACCAGAGATCTACGCTTCGCCTTCCCTGCAGAAAGCTCAGTCCCAGGTATGTGGGTCCCTTCAAAATCCTCAAACGAATCAATGCTGTATCATTCCGCCTGCAACTGCCCGCTAATTACCGCATCTCTCCCACCTTCCATGTCTCCCTACTCACACCGCCGGTGGCCCGAGATCGGAGGAGGAGACGAACCCGCCCCCATCATCGTGGGCGCGAGGAAGCTTTCCTGGTGTGAACACTACTGGACTCCAGACGCTCACGGGTCGAGTCCAATACCTAGTGGACTGGGAGGGTACGGTCCGGAGGAGAGGTCCTGGGCTGAAGCCGATGACATCCTCGACCCCAACCTCATCACCGAATTCCACCGAGTCCATCCAGAAAGACCGCCCTCCGCCTCGAGGTCGACTTCGGCGCCGACCAGGTCCTCGCTTCAGGAGCCGCCACAGGAGGGGGCTCTGTCACAAACGCTCGAAGCACCTCCGTGATCGGCCACCGGAGATCTGATTCACCTGAGTACTAATCACCCATGCACCCACATACCGGGCTTGATTTAATTCACAGCTGATTCCTATCCCAGCTCCCTCTATTTAAGCTTCACGCAGTGACACACTCACTCGCGAAGTCTTGTTTGTTCCGCTACACTACTGAGCGCTCTACTACCATTCCTGTTTGATTATCTGCCTACCGACCTTGCTTTCCCTGTTGACTACGCATTGATTACTGCCTGCCTACCTGAACCTTGCCTGTCTCTTCGTGATTGCCCATTGCTGCCTGCCCTGACATCCTGCTTCCCTCACAACGCTCCTGCTCTGCCTACGTTTGCCCTGATTCCCCATTGCCTGACCATTGCCTGCATATATCTGTGAGTTTCAATAAAACACTGCTTATGGATCCCAGCCTACCTGAGTCTCTGTTACACAAGGACCCTATTGTTCTTATAGGCATTTATAATTTTTTCCCAAATAAATATAATTTTTGAGGACCTAAAAATACTCAAAAACTGATGAAACTTTGCACACGCATCAGAAGTGGCGAAAATTTACATCTGATATGGGTTAGAATTAGGTGTGGCAAAATGACTCAATTGCGCCACCTACAAACTTTCAACGATGTGCGCTTTACGCTACGTTTTACCTACATGTACGAAAATCGGTACACACGTGTAGCATGCCAGTACCTAAAAAAATATATATCTTGGACCCATGCCCTAATCTCAACAGGTAGCCAGCCATTTTGATTTTTCTCTTCAATTTTTGCACAGTTTTTGCCATTTCCAGGCCTTGTACTTTAACAAACTCTTAGAGATTTCATCAGATCTACTTCATATTTGGTTATTCTAATCTAAAGACATTGGCGATGCTAAATTGAGAAGCTTTTGAGTTGTCACTGCACGGCGTGGTCTGACAAAATTCGATGTTTCGCCATGAAACAGGAAGTTGTTTTACCTCATAGATACAATGTCCAATCTGCCCCAAACTTCACATGTTTGATAATAGTCCTGGCCTGAACACTTCTATATGTCAATATTCAGTTATAGTCACAGCGCCACCTACTGGCAACAGGAAATTATATGTTTTACACTGTGATCCACTCTTAACAACATTTAGGTGCTAAAAAATACAAAAAGATATTGGAGTGACATTCCCCTGGCACAGCAGCCCGAACGTTAGAGGGTTCGTTCGCTGCTTGCAGCTTTAATTATTATTATTTAAAATGTATTTATTTGTATTTTTTTTATTATTTGTTAATTTGTACTTTTTTTTTTGCAATAATTGGGCATAATGTGTATATTTATTCTTGTCGATAATTTAAATGGTCCAATTTTCTGTAGGCCTATTTATTCTAAAAACACTGGGCATAAATTGTTTACTATGTTTAAAGCTTATACATTTCATATATCCTGTCTGTCTATTTTAGGAATACAGCTTTGGCTCATTCAGTAAACAAAGTACAATGGGAACTTCATTATTTTTTTGGACATTATTTCGAAAGGCACACACCTGTCTATATAAGGTGTCACAGCTGAAAAAGCATATCAGAGCAAAAACCAAGCTATGAGGTCAAAGGAACTGCCTGCAGAGCTCAGAGACAGGATTGTGTCAAGGGCGGCACAGATCTGGGAAATCTGCAAAACAATTTCGGCTGCATTGAAGGTTCCCAAGAGCACAGTGGCCTCCATAATTCTTAAATGGATGAAGTTCGGAACAACCAGGACTCTTCCTATAGCTGGCCGCCTGGCCAAACTAAGCAATCGGTGGAGGAGAGGTGAACAATAACCCAATAGTCACTCTGTTTGAGCTCCAGAGTTCATGTGTGAAGACAGGAGAAACTTGCAGAAGGACAACCATCACTGCAACGCTCCACCGATCTGGGCTTTAATGCAGAGTGGCCAGACGGAAGCCTCTCCTCAATGCAAGACACTTAAAAGCCTGCTTGGAATTTGCTAAAAAGCACCTAAAGGACTCTCAGACTGTGAGAAACAAGATTCTCTGGTCTGATTACACAAAGATAGAACTGTTTGACCTCAGTTCCTAGCATCATGTCTGAAGGAAACCAGGCACTGCTCATCACCTGCGCAATACCGTCCCAACGGTGAAGCATGGTGGTGGTAGCATCATACTCTGGGGGTGTTTTTCAGCAGCAGGGACTTGGGGACTGGTCAGGGCTGAAGGAAAGCTGAACGCATTTTCAGAGATCTCCTTATTTGAACAGGGCACTCAGGACCTCAGACTGGGCCGAAGGTTCACCTTCCAACAGGACAATGACCATAAGCACACAGCCAAGACAACACAAGAGTGGCTTAGGGACAACTCTGTGAATCTCCTTGAGTGGCCCAGCCAGAACCCATAATTGAACCCAATCGAACATCTCTGAAGAGAACTTAAAATGGCTGTCCACCGATGGTCCCCATCCAAGCTTGTCGCATCATACCCAAAAACACTTGAGGCTGTAATCGCTGCCAAAGGTGCTTCAACTAAGTACTGAGTTAAGGGTCTGAATACTTATGTCAATGTGATATTTCAGTTTTATTTCTTTTTTATAAATTTGCATTTATAAAAAATCTATTTTTTGATTTGTGATTATGGGTGTATATTGATGTATTGAAAGCATTTTAGCATTAGGATGCAACACAACAACATGTGAAATAAAAAGTCTGAATACTTCATGAATGCACTGTAAAAGTTCACTTTTTCTTGGCTTAAAGAAATACATTTGATTGAGGTGTCAGGACTTTATTCTAGTGCTTGAGGCAAAGTCTTTGAGTGCAAAGCAGAAGAGAAGTCCCTTTTACAGGTAATACTGGTGAAGTAAAAGCCTTTGTGGTGGGCCGTGGGGGGTGATGGGGTGTCAGGAAGAGAAAGGAGCATTTCTTGCCCAGTCCCAGAAATACGTTAGAGATGATTACATAAGAAAGCATCGATCTGCACCACCTGTGGATACCCTAAAAGTGCTCCAAAATCAGGCTGTCCTTTCACATTGATTTGCAGACAGTTTTTCTATGCCAATCCATATTCTTAACATCACAAGAGGGTTTATGAAACCATTCACAGATCAAATCATTGCAATATCTGCAAAAATGGTGGTACTAGGGCTGAAATGATTAGTCATTGTTATCTACAACATAGACAAAACAAAATTGTCAACACAAATGTTGTTGTCGAATAGTCGTTTGATCTCATTTAACGTAACATGACATCACATTAAACTCTAATGATGACGCACAAGAGCAGCACTGCAGCTCACGCCCTACAGAGGGGAGGAAGAACTGTATTTATTTATTTATTTGTCATTCCCATTAGTCTCAATTATTCTATTTGTAATTGTTTATTTATACTACTGTATAAACAGAAAATAATACTATAATAAATGTTTTCATCAATCATCATGAAACACATTTTATTTGCATAAATACTAGGGCTGTGAACTGGTAAAAAATAATTGAATCAAATTAATTACATGATATGCAGATTAATTAATCAAATGAATCAAAATTAATTACATATCAATATTAAACTTTAGTATATTCGTACAGACACACTGGTGGCCATAATTTTGGAATAATATACCGATTTTGCTGTTTTGGAAGGAAATTGGTACTTAAATTCACAGGCCTCATTTCCAGCAGTCATCATTCCAACACATTATCCTTGAGTTATCTAACTAATTTGGTACTAGAAAATCACTTGCCATTATATCAATCACAGTTGAAAGCTACTTGGTTCCTTAAATGAAGCTTAACATTGTCTTTGTGTTTGTTTTTGATTTGTCACAGTATGCCGGCATGACTTAAGGTCAATATTAGGTCAAAAATGGCAAAAAAGAATCAGCTTTCTCTATAAACTCTTCAGTCAATCATTGTTTTAAGGAATGAAGGCTATACAATGCTTGAAATTGACAAAAAACTGAAGATTTCATACAAATGTGTACAATACAGTCTTCAAAGACAAAGCGACAACTGGCTCTAACAAGGACAGAAAGAGATGTGGAAGGTCAGATGTACAACTAAACAAGAGGATATATATATACACTCACCTAAAGGATTATTAGGAACACCATACTAATACTGTGTTTGACCCCCTTTCACCTTCAGAACTGCCTTAATTCTACGTGGCATTGATTCAACAAGGTGCTGAAAGCATTCTTTAGAAATGTTGGCCCATATTGATAGGATAGCATCTTGCAGTTGATGGAGATTTGTGGGATGCACATCCAGGGCACGAAGCTCCTGTTCCACCACATCCCAAAGATGCTCTATTGGGTTGAGATCTGGTGACTGTGGGGGCCATTTTAGTACAGTGAACTCATTGTCATGTTCAAGAAACCAATTTGAAATGATTCAAGCTTTGTGACATGGTGCATTATCCTGCTGGAAGTAGCCATCAGAGGATGGGTACATGGTGGCCATAAAGGGATGGACATGGTCAGAAACAATGCTCAGGTAGGCCGTGGCATTTAAACGATGCCCAATTGGCACTAAGGGGCCTAAAGTGTGCCAAGAAAACATCCCCCACACCATTACACCACCACCACCAGCCTGCACAGTGGTAACAAGGCATGATGGATCCATGTTCTCATTCTGTTTACACCAAATTCTGACTCTACCATCTGAATGTCTCAACAGAAATCGAGACTCATCAGACCAGGCAACATTTTTCCAGTCTTCAACTGTCCAATTTTGGTGAGCTCTTGCAAATTGTAGCCTCTTTTTCCTATTTGTAGTGGAGATGAGTGGTACCCGGTGGGGTCTTCTGCTGTTGTAGCCCATCCGCCTCAAGGTTGTGCGTGTTGTGGCTTCACAAATGCTTTGCTGCATACCTCGGTTGTAACAAGTGGTTATTTCAGGCAAAGTTGCTTGTCTATCAGCTTGAATCAGTCGGCCCATTCTCCTCTGACCTCTAGCATCAACAAGGCATTTTCGCCCACAGGACTGCCGCATACTGGATGTTTTTCCCTTTTCACACCATTCTTTGTAAACCCTAGAAATGGTTGTGCGTGAAAATCCCAGTAACTGAGCAGATTGTGAAATACTCAGACCGGCCCGTCTGGCATCAACAACCATGCCATGCTCAAAATTGCTTTCCCATTCTGACATTCAGTTTGGAGTTCAGGAGATTGTCTTGACCAGGACCACACCCCTAAATGCATTGAAGCAACTGCCATGTGATTGGTTGATTAGATAATTGCATTAATGAGAAACTGAACAGGTGTTCCTAATAATCCTTTAGGTGCGTGTATATACACACCGATAAGCCACAACATTAAAACCACCTGACCTCTCTCATCAGCAAGGCATTTCTGTCCACAGAACTATACCGTGCACTGTATGTTTTTTGTTTTTGGCACCATTCGGAGATCAGCAGATACAGAAATACTCAAACCAGCCAATCTTTACTCAAAGTTTTTAGCTTTTTTTAGTCTAAATAATTTTTTGTGTTTATCAACATTATGCCACAAAAGCTGTGGATGAAGCTTAACTTGTTTCAAATATTCCTTTAATGGTCCTAAAAAAAAGGCTTCATTATCTTTGAGGTAAAATATAATTTCTTAATATTTTTGGTTTTGATTTTGCTGTGAAATATCACCCAAACATGTTCTTGGCGGATAACCCACAAAGCAATTTACTGGACTGCTCTAACAAGCACATTTACAAAACTTCAAAGGAATGCCAGGCCACATTGGATAACTATTCTGTGCCTTCTGGGGTCAAATAAGCTTACTATTTGTGTTGGCGGTCAAATAATTGTCACAAGTTTGTGGAAATTATCTTTTTATTCATGGTATGTTTTATGGAAACGGCCAAGAGACACATCTGTCAATAACTGGATATATGGGAGGGACCACCAGCTGTTTCAATTTACTCTCTCGGTTGCGGGTTAAATTATCTTCTATATTCTTCTTGAACGTAAACATGCAGAACTAATAGAACTTATTGGTGCATATAGTTCTTTTGATATTCATATTGACAGTTTTGTCATGGGAGTAAAGACATCACACAAAATCTAGGCAGTTGAATACACATGATTGTCTAAAAATGATGCACAAACATCATAAAAAAATTGAAGTCAAAACTTATCCAACTAGCTTTTTTAATACTGTTTCCAGGATGTATTGTGCATGATTCATCAGTTTTTTCCAAAGAGAAAAATAAATGGCGTCATGATCTTACCAATAAGTTATAATACGTTCCTTTTTGGCTGATAACACCAAAGTTGTGCCGGTTGGGAAAATAATGTTAATCAATAGCCAAATAGCTATTTAGGCATCTCTTTCAGCCTTTAGGCTTTTATCACACTTTTGCATTTCTCACTTCCCTGGGTGCCCCTCGCCGGGTAAACTTATTTCCAGTATCAACAACAGCCATTGAAACGTGAATTAAATAGCGTTTCAATATTTGATCGGACTTTTTGCTCTGTTGTCGATTCTGCAGAGCTCTAATTAGGATCTTGATTTTGATAAAGAACATTCTGACAAATTTGAGGAAGGCATATCATGACTGAATCCAGCATATTCAGTGAGAAATTCAGGCTGCTACTAGCCCTAGACTATACCGATAATAAATGACTTGTGAATTCGCTGTCATTTCTTTCTCTGTGTCTGTTTGGGTCAGCTCTTTATTATCGCAAGTGAAAACAGCACGTTGTGTGTGGAGAAAATCATCGGCAGCCTGCTCGCCTCCCTGAACAGATGAGTGCGATAAAGTTAATGTTGGAGTTGACATTCGGGATTAAACTCATTAAACTCTGTGCTATTCACATTATGAAGCCAAACCAACTCAGATATACAAGTGCATCTGCCTTTTTTATAGCACACGGCTCAAATGTCAAAATAAGATTTTTTTTATTGTCATTTTGTCATCCTTATAAATAAAAGAATGGAACATGACTGAAAATTTTCAGGGAAAACATCCATTTTGTGATGCATTTCATTATGAGTATTCAGCCACTTTTATAATATTTTATAAATGTAGCTAATATTCTTACTCTGTTAAACTTTAAGAGCTCTTATGTCTGCTCATCATTATCTTAAGATCTGTAAACATGCTCTGTAATATTCTATGTAGTGCTTATTTACTGCCAGCCTTATCACCCTGCAGCTCTTGCCTGGTTGCCCACTAAAGCTGAGCAGGGTTGAGCCTGGCCAGTACCTGGATGGGAGACCTCCTGTGGAAACCAAGGTTGCTCCTGGAAGTGGTATTAGGGAGGCCAGCAGGGGGTGCTCACCCTACAGTCTATGTGGGTCCTTATAGTGATGGGGATGCTACACTGTAAAAAAGAAAAAGGCACTGTCCTTCGGATGAGATGTTAAACTGAGGTCCTGACTCTCTGTGGTCATTAACAATCCCAGGACCCTTCTTGTAAAGAGTAGGGGTGTAACCCTGGTGTCCTGGCCAAATTCCCCCCCATTTGGCCCCTATCTATCATGGCCTTGTATTAATCTCTATCCCTGAATTGGTTACATCACTCTACTCTCTCCTCCCCACCAATAGCTGGTGTGTGGTGGGTGTTCTGGCACACTATGGCTGCTGTCGCATCATCCCTATGCTATGTAAAGTGCTTTGAGTGCCTAGAAAAGTGCTATATAAATGTAAGGAATTATTATTATTATTATTCCACGTTGTTATTATTAGTATTAAATACATTGTTTATTGCACAGTTCTTATTGCTGTCTGTTGATCTTTTATTGGGATGGCAGGTTTACTGTTCATTGTATATAATTTATGAAAATAGGTAAATACATTTTATGTGGGGCAAGGTTGGTTTCATTACTAAATTTGATTAAGCTCTTAAAAACTGCATATTATATTTTTGGGAGTTCCATACATGGTTCAGTTAACATATAGAATTTTATTTGTATTTTTGCATCTGTGCTGGGAGTATGTATCGCTTTTTAAAATGTATTTCCCGTGATACGGTAATGAAAGGAGGGAGACAGTTGAATGTATATTCCTGCTAATGAGACGGGAGCTGGCAAGAACCATCGCAGCGCTGCATTTGATCACATAAACTCAAAGTACACTGTGGCCTGAATAGCCAAATCAGTTGGGAAAAGATGATAAACCATTTCTGTTTATATCGTGTTGTGATTGGTTGGGAAAACAGACCATACAGAGGAGGTAAGAAGCATTATTAGAGATTGCAAGTTAATGGTGAGCAAAACTCTGAAGCTCCAAAAAGCAAAACGATAGCATAAAGATAATCTACAAAAGACCTACATATAACTCCTTTTTCACTGTACATACATCTTGCAATTGCAGTCTCTAGGCTTAATCATAATTTCAAGCTTTATTACACTTCTGAGTGCTTCTGTATAAATAAAATACATAATCCTATCGCCATGCGTGTCAGTGATAAACCCTTTGTGATAAGCCTGTGGTGGCACGTGTATTTTTTGTTACAAGCAGGGCTGGACTGGGATGAGAAATCAGCCACGGGATTTTATATGGCAATATGGGGGGGTGACAGATATGTTCGCTGTCCTTTTCTGCATATAGCGGTGCTGTTTTGTGTTCCGTTCTGTACATACGCGGCGGCTCATTATTGCTTATCGCGGCACATTTCATGGCTGAACCACCGGCCCACTTGGGGCCATTACGCTACTGATTGGCGAAAATGCCTGGTATGCCAGATTACCAGTTCAGCCCTGGTTACAAGTATGTCTTTTTGTGGTTTGACAGCTTGAATGCAACCTATTCATAGCTACATATACAGAGAAATTGCATAATAAACATCACCATTTATAATCATTCAGTTTGTGAAGTTACACCAGTTTCACACACTAACCTGCAAACTCATCAAAATCACTTTGTTCATTTTTGAAGTACTGTACAAAAACCTTTGTAGCTTTTTTGTGTATGGTGACAATGTTCTGATTTTGTGTATCAAAACCTTGGACTGCCACTTGTACTGCATCGACATGTCCTTCAGTATTAAGCACAGTAAACATTACATCGCCCCCTTGTGTTCTCCCAAAGATATTATGCCAGACTTCGTTAAACGGAAGGTCATCTGACAGTGAATTGGAAACCACACAAATTGGGCTTCTTATTCAAATGTCAGCTAATGTTAATATACCAATGCCTCAAAAACATAATAAATAACGTGCTGATCAACAATCAATGTATCAATGCTTTATAACATTCCTACAAAATTTTCAGTCAGACTTTTTCCTGTCTAAGTAGTTGCTTCTTGGCCAGTTTAAGCAGCAATATGGCCCAGATCTTTTTTCGCAATCAAAGGTCTGACAAAGCGAGACAAGGGTTGTGTAAGGCTGCTTAATATTGACTAACATTCAATCTTTCAGGCAAAACATTTGCATGTTTCATAACCCAAGAAGCTCTACCTTGTCAGCTAATTTATCATTCCATTTGTAATCTCTTAGGTGCCTCAATCCTTTCCAGGTTTTTGTCTAAGATGTTTAGGCTCTTCCTCTGTGTCTTTGACAAACTGAAGGGTGACAATATGCTGGTCACGTAAAGAAGAGAGACCAGCCAAAGCATACATTAATTCTTACATTAAACAGAACCCCATTCACATAGATCAGATGCTGTTTGAAGCCATCTCTTTGCTAGACCAGAGTTCTTGTGCTGCCCTTCTCTTCAAAATTCCCTGTTGGAGCAGTTCAAGCCTCGGCTTACATCGACTGTCACTCAAACCGAGTCCAATGTGAAGCAACAATGTAACCCTCTAGGGACAAGAGCAAATGGTAAGGCAGGACTTAAATAATGCACAATAGGTACTATCAAGTGGCAAAAATCTCTGGTGACATCAAAAAGTGGAACCAGGTGTTTGACTTTGAGTGGCCAGTTCAGGGGTGGAATTATACTGTACATAAAAATACAACAAAATATTATTGCGCTTCACATATAAGGCCAGAAACACTTTCAACATCCATATTGTTTTTCATGGGTGGTATAACCAAAATCTTATATGACGTTATAGTAATTTTTATAGGTCAGTAACAGATAAACTAAATATGTTATTTTAGCTTACAATTCATGGCTTATACAGGGCTCCTACCCTTCTTGACCTATACATTTACATATCTATGTATGTATGTGATTTCTGGGTAAACCATTTTGACTAATTAACTTTTGACTCAAGTGGAGGATGTGCAAACAAATTGGCCATAACTATGGCTTGCGAGTCTGGAAAGCACAATAAAACAAAATCCTGGTAATTCCAGGTTGTGTGGTTAGTTGGGAACCATGTTTTTATTTTAAGAAACCATGTTGAAATGCCTTGAAATGACTTCATTTCAATCCTGAAGAGGAGGTATGCTGACATATGAGCTTTTCTATCTCATGTAACCTATTCGGTCCTATTCAACCCGCTCTGAGCGGGATTCAAACCGACGTCAGCCGGCATGGGAGACGGGCGAACTAACAAGGAGGCTAAAGGCTACAGCCTCTAAAGTCAGTCGCTAATGCACCTCTTGAGACCAGAGGAGTGAGATTTACACATACTGCACAGCTTTCACGTACTAGCTGGCCCTGTTACACTCAAATATGCTTTTTATGACACTATTGTTTAGGTTTAAGGTTAAGGGTAGGGAGGTCGTTTTTATTGATTTAAAGCTCGGTATGGCATTACCTTTGAAACCTAATTTGTTTTAGAGAACAGTTTAGCCCCAGTCAGTGGACATTTTGCATAAGACTGATAATTTTAGAGCCACTCAGTGGACATTTTATATCAGAATGTCCATTTTAAAGCCACTGAGTGGACATTTTGAGTAGTAATGACTATTTCAGTGCAACTGAGTGGATATTTTGTGTCGGTACAGCTCAAGTCGACTCGACTCTGCTTGCTTTTTGGGATTTTCCACTGTGGATAGTACTTCGTACCTGATACCAGTGCCACCTCGGTTGAGGTTCCAAGTGAGCCGAGCTGATACTAAATGTGATGTCAAAACCCTGCAGATCACTGATTGGTCAGAAGGAATTGTCAATACCAGTGTCACTGGATTTGGATTTAGTTTTGCGACACTGGCCATCAACCCGCTAGATTTAAAGTTAGCAACAGTAATAGCAGTATGATTTGTACACGCGACTTTTGAATTGTAAAAAGAAATGGCTGTGCGCAAAACCACGGCGTGGTCAATAAACAAGGTGCAGACGTTCTTCTCATTAGTGACGCACAAAATGACGCAAAACAAAAAGTGTTTCAGGAAGTTTCTCTGACTACAGAACCAACAAGGACCACAAAAGTGGTTCAAACAGAAGAAAGTGGAAGTGGTTCGACCAAATGAACGCTATGGATGGTACGTTAACTATACTCTGCTTGAAAGCTTCACTTTATTTAGTTGACCAGCTACTGGAAAGCTTGCTTCTAAAACAACCAGGCCAATTTAACTGTTACACTTGTGTAAAATCACCATGCAACAACTGCTTTATGCAGCACAATGAGCTAGTAGCTAACAGCTACCGGTCATATTACTGTTTTGGTCATTAATGTTTATATCGTGTTTAAGATGATGTCACGGCAGTAGAGGCGGCACAACTATGACGATCAGCCTATAATCCCACCCATATTGAGGCGGCACTAAACTGCAGTGGAACAGAAAGCTCAGAAAAGTAAAGCGAGCAGAGACAAGTCGAACCGTAACGTGCAGCGGAAAATTGCCATTAGTAGACCAATCAGTGGACATTTTGCATCAGAAAGACAATTTTTGTCAATCAGTGAACATTTTGCATCAGAATTACCATTTTAGAGCTACATAGTGGACATTTTGTGTTGGAATGACCATTTTAGTCACTCGGTGCACATTTTTGATCGGAAGGACAATTTTACAGTCACTCAGTGGACATTTTGCATCGGAAAGACAATTTTACAGTCACTTAGTGCTTATTTTGCATTGGATTACCATTTTAGTGCTACATAGCGGACATTTCACGTTGGAATGATAATTTTAGAGCCACTCATTGGACAGTTTGCGTCCGAATTACCATTTTAGAGCCACTCTAGACATTTCGAGTCAAAATGACAATTGTAACGCCTCTTTTGGAAATTTTGCATCGGAATGGCAAATTTAGAGCCACTCAGTGGACATTTTGCATCGGAAAGACCAATTTAGAGCCACTCAATGGACATTTTATGTCAGAATGACAATTTTAGGGCCACTCAGTGGACATTTTGCATCGGGATGACAAATGTGGCACCACACAGTGGTCATTTTGCATCAGAATGACAATTTTAAAGCCACTCAGGTGGACATTTTGCGTAGGAATGACAATTTTAAAGCCACTTAACATTTAGCGTTGAAACTTCAGCAATATGTGTAATGAGCCATACAATATAATTGCAAAAATTTCACCACAGTCACGTAATTTTCACGAGATCAGGCTCATTGAATTTTGAATTAATGTGCAAAGTTGAATGTGGAATGAAACCACGGTATAAGCAGTAAAGCAAAGACTCTAGCGGCTAACACATTTCCGCATGCACCGTCAGAGTTCTAGTTTGTAACCCTAGATTTTTTTATTATTCAAAGCACTTCATGGCTGGCTCTTGTACATAAGAGACTTTGCACAAGTGGAATTTCAGCAGTCAAATTGCCCTTCCACATTGCGAGCAAGTCAGTGCAGCATATAATTTAAGCATCACCATTTTGCCACAACCAACCTTGTCTCCCTTGTTCAGTTAACAGCCATCAGTTCTAGGGAGCACAATATTAGCCAGAAAATGATCTCCAATGGCCAGACAATTCACAGGAACTAAATTGAAAAGACACCTTGCCACCATCCTGACTATGAATTACTGATAACTCTGCTGCTTGGTTTCAGTAAAAAGACCTGTTTTTGAGATTACTTGATACTTGTTGAATTGCACCAGCTGTTTAAACTAGAGCATTTTGAAGGGGTTAAAAAGAAAAAAAGAGAACGCAGTTGAAACATGAAGCTGCAATCAGTGTGGTGGTGTGTTCGAGATCAGAGGTCAAGTGAAAATATCAAATTACATCCCCAAATTCATGTGTTATCAGTGCGGTGAAACAAATGAGTTTGCAAGCTGACTTTGAACAGCTCTGAGATGGGTTTTTCAGTCAGGGATGGTGGTTCTTGAGAGATGGAATCTCCTGACAACATTGTCGAGCAGCTCTATGGCATTGCTACATGATCTTCTGTAGAAAGATGAGCAAAAAGAGAAAATATGAGAGAGTTGAAATGAGAAAAGAAGAATAAAAGAATGCCTTCTCAGTATATGAAGATGCAAATGTTTTTGATCCAGTGTCATTTTTAATGTTGCCTATAAAACCCATTTAAACATCAATGTCAGCTCTTTTTATGTCAATGCTAATGATGATTTTACTACAAAAGCCTCTGTAAAAGCAAACACATTTTTGACTAAATTGTTTAAAGGAATAGTTCGCCTGAAAATGTTGTCATCATTTACTCACATTTATGTCGTTCCAAAGCCATATGACATTCTTTCTTTTGTGTTTCCTTCTTGAAACACAAAAGGTGTTCCAAATTCCTTCCAAACAAAGGAAGTGGATGGTGATTGATATTGCAATCTTCAAAAAACAAAAAAAGAAGAAAATAACCTAAAAGTAATCCATCCCAGGGATATTGTTTTTTTTAGTTGTCATTAGTTTTCACTCTATAACTTTTACATTTATTTAATTTTTTTGTGTGTTTTACAGTTTCAGATTAGTTTTAGTTTTTCCAGTTTGTCGATTCTAGATAGTTTCCATTTCGCTTTTAGTATTTGTGGGCCCAAGATAACTTATAATGTACATTTTTAAAGCTGTTCAATGTCTCAATGCCATCGTTATCGTGTTTTTGTTATCTAGTGGCTTTTTCGACATTTGTGGTCTTTTTTTATTGGTAAAAAAATGGTCAAAACTCACAAATCTCAATTGGACTTGAAAAATAGCACATGAGTCATATGGATTACTTATTTCTTGTGTTTTCTTGTCCTTTCTAGAGTCTGACAGTATTAATCCCCTTCTATTTTCATTGTACGAAATATTTGCCTGTTGTGTTTCACATAATAAATAAAATATTATTGGGTCAGAACAACAAAAGGGTGAGTAAATTAGGAACAAGTTTCATTTGGGGGTTTTACTGTTCTTCATGGACAACCAAGGATCACTGATGCACTTGGGGAGTGAAGGCTAGCCCGCCTGGTCCGATCCCACAGAGCTAAAGAGATACTGCAGCACAAATTGCTGAAAAATGTAATGATGGCCATGATAGAAAGGTGTCAGAACACAGTGCAACACAGCTTGCTGTGTATCCACAGACCAGTCACAGTGCCCATACTGACCCCTGTCCACCACCGAAAGCGCCTACAATGGGCATGTGAGCATAAGAACTGGATCATGGAGTAATGGAAGAAGGTTGCCTGGTCTGATGAATCATGTTTTCTTTTAGATTATGTAGATGGCTGGTGCTCTGTGTGTCGTTTACCTGGGGAAGAAATGGCAGCAGGATGCACTATGGGAAGAAGGCAGGCCAGCGGAGGCAGTGTGATGTTCTGGGCAATGTTCTGCTGGGAAACCTTGGGTCCTGGCATTCATGTAGATGTTACTTTGACATGTACCACCTACCAAAAGTTTGTTGCAGACCATGTACACCCCTTCGTGGTAATGGTATTCCCTGATGGCATTGGCCTTTTTCAGCAGGACAATGCGCCCTACCAAACTGCAAAAATTGTTCAGGAATGGTGTGAGGAACATAACAAAGAGTTAAAGTTGTTGAATTGGCCTCCAAATTCCCCAGATCTCAATCCAGTTTAGCATCTATGGGATTTGCTGGACCAACAAGTCCGATCGATGGAGGCCTCACCTCGCAACTTACAGGACTTAAAGGATCTACTGCTAACGTATTGGTGCCAGAAACCACAGGACACCTTCAAAGGTCTTGTGGAGTGCATGCCTCGACGGGTCAGAGCTGTTTTGGTGGCACGAAGGGGATGCACACGATATTAGGCAGGTGGTTTTAATGTTGTGGCTGATCGATGTATATTAGTCTATACACTGATATACACTGTCAGACTCTATGTTATTATTATTCCTCACACGGTCGCAAGACGACATGTACATGAATCTGGCGTGGTGAGCTGGAACCTGCTTACGTCAGCTGTCACCGCTTACGTCACGAAGTACCGCAACAGCCAATAGGAAAATTCAACTGCAGTAGCCACTGTTCAACCTGAAGAGGGCAGCACTCAGACGTTTTTACACCATATATTGTAGAATTAAAACACTTTATACACAAATGTCAAAAAAATTACTTGAATCAATGACCAGTACTAATAAAGCCCCATTCTTACAGATCATTAACTAAAAAAAGTTGGTTTAGGGTTTAGTTACCCTTTAATGACACACAGACAATGCACACTGCAATACAGTGACTCTCACTATTGTTATTGAACTATTGGTTCACATATTGTACTTGTGAATTCATTAAACATTTCGACGATACAGTATATTTTATCATTTAAAATGATAATAATTAAACTAGCATTGAAGAAGCATCCCACGCCATACATAGGCACCATTGCATGTTTTGCAATGAGATAAATGTTATACATTTTCTAAATCTCCAGGTAGGATCACATCGTTTGGGTATTCGAACACCTAAATTGTATTTTCCGTCCATTCACTACATGAACCAGCCAACAAAAAACTTCCATTTTGTCCTTTTATATTTTCTCAACCCAATAGGAGGGAGTATAACACATTCGAGATAATAAGAGTTCATTCAATTCTGTGCACTACAATTTCTCTTTCAATGCAAACAAACACATCCACACATTATTCCTCTCTCTGGCTGGAGATGAACCTGTTGTGAGTGTAACTCGGCCATGATTGAATAGACCCCTGGAGAAGAGGCGATTCACAATGCTGGACTCACACAGCTCATTTTTACCCCTTTATCCATTTGGAAAATCAGAGTTCAAATTATATAATTACATGTCTTCATGCCATCCTGAAGAGAACCTTATCATAGGTTGATATTTTTGGTGATTTGATTTTTTCCTTTTCATGAAATTTGTAACATCATACTTTACATTATTATCATTTTACTTTTGTGATTCTTGGGCCTACTTGGTAAAAAATAAATGATACTATTTAAATTGTAAAGAGCTACTGTAAGTATAACTACATTGTAACTGCTGATTTTAATCAATTTAATTTCTGATTGTTTTTAGAAAAGCGTTCTTATAATAAAAAGTAATGCTACATTATTGTAAAATATAATCGAATATATTTTGAGGTGTAATTTGACCCTGACATTTCTTTGTGAGATTATTATTATTTTGTTTTCTTTGGCATATGGCCTATTCATCAGAGACTGATTTTAGACCCTTTTTATAATCTGTATACTTGTGTGTGTGTGTGTGTGTGTGTGTGTGTGTGCGTGCGTGCGTGCGTGCGTGTAGTTGAAGTCAGAAGTTTACATACACCTTATCCAAATACATTTAAACTCAGTTTTTCACAATTCCTGACATTTAAATAGAAACAATTCCCTGTCTTAGGTCAGTTAGGATCACTACTTTATTTTAGGAATGTGAAATGTCAGAATAATAGTAGAGAGAATTATTTATTTCAGCTTTTATTTCTTTCATCACATTCCCAGTGGGTCAGAAGTTTACATACACTTTGTTAGTATTTGGTAGGATTGCCTTTAAATTGTTTAACTTGGGTCAAACATATTGGGTTGCCTTCCACAAGCTTCTCACAATAAGTTGCTGGAATTTTGGCTCATTCCTCCAGACAGAACTGGTGTAACTGAGTCAGGTTTGTAGGCCTCTTTGCTCGCACATGCTTTTTCAGTTCTGCCCACAAATTTTCTATTAGACATAGGTCAGGGCTTTGTAATGGCCACTCAAATACCTTGACTTTGTTGCCATTTTGCCCCAACTTTGGAGGTATACATGGGGTCGTTGTTCATTTGGAAGACCCATTTGCTACCGATCTTTAACTTCATTGCTGATGTTTTGCGATGTTGCTTCAATATATCCACATCATTTTCCTTCCTCATGATTCCATCTGTTCTCCTGCAGCAAAGCACCCCCACAACATGATGCTGCCACCCCCATGCTTCACGTTGTGATGGTGTTCTTCGGCTTGCAAGCCTCAACATTTTTCCTCCAAACATGACAATGGTCATTATGCCCAAAAAGTTCAAATTTTGTTTAATCAGACCAGTGGAAATTTCTCCAAAAAGTAAGAACTTTGTCCCCATGTGCATGTGAGCAGGAAACCGCCCACCCTGAGGCTGCGTTCATTGTTACCGGGGACTTTAATAAATCCAATTTTAAAACAATCGCACCAAAATACCACCAACACATCAGCTTCAACACACGAGGGGACCGGGTTTTGGACCATTGCTATTCTCCTTTCCGGGATGGCTACAAATCCCTTCCCCGCCCACCATTTTGCAAATCAGACCACTCTTTAGTTCTGCTTCTGCCAGCTTACAGGCAGAAACTGAAACAGGAAGCACCCACCCTCAGAACAATCCAGTGCTGGTCAGACCAATCAGACTCTATGCCACAAGAATGTTTTAATCACGTGGACTGAGAGATGTTCCGGTCCGCCTCTGATGACGACATCGAGGTTTACGCTGATAGCGTTTCATCAGGAAGTGCGTAGAGGACGTTGTTCCGACCAAAACAATACGGATCTACCCCAACCAGAAACCATGGGTTAACGGCGATGTTCGCGTGGCACTTAATGCGCGGACCTCCGCTTTTAATTCCGGGAATGCAGAGGAGCATAAACAAACCAGTTATGCCCTCCGTAACTCTGTCAGAGCAGCCAAACGACAGTACAGGCACAAAATTGAAGGACAGTTCAACACCACAGACTCTAGAAGTATGTGGCACGGAATTAACATCATCACGGACTACAAAGGGAATAAAAACTCTGCCATGAACACCGCTGCCTCTCTCCCGGATGAGCTTGATACATTTTATGCTCATTTCGAGGACATTAACACCGCCCTCGCGGAGAGAGCACTCGCAGCCGACGCTACAGATGATGGTTCACTCTCCGTCTCTGTTGCTGATGTAACCCAATCCTTCCGACGGGTGAATATCCGTAAAGCCGCAGGTCCAGACAGCATTCCAGGCTGCGTCATCAGTGCATGCACGAGCCAACTGGCTGGTGTTTTTACAGATATTTTCAACCTGTCCCTCTCCCTGACTGTAGTCCCCACATGCTTCAAAACGTCCACCATTGTGCCTGTACAAAAGTAATAAAAAAATCACTTGTTTAAATGACTGGTGTCCTGTTGCTCTGACCCCCATCATCAGCAAATGCTTTGAGAGGCTAATCAGAGATCACATCTGCTCTGTGCTGCCCACCTCTCTGGACCCATTGCAGTTTGCCTACCACAACAACCACTCCTCTGATGATGCCATTGCATCTACAATACACACTGCTCTCTCCCATCTGGAAAAAAGGAACACATATGTGAGAATGCTGTTTGTAGACTACAGCTCAGCATTCAACACCATAGTGCCCTCCAAGCTTGATGTGAAACTCTGGGCTCTGGGCTTAAACAGCTCGCTGTGCAGCTGGAACCTGGACTTCCTATCAGGCAGACGTCAGGTGGTTAGAATGGGCAGCAACATCTCCTCATCACTGACCCTCAACACTGGAGCACCGCAGGGCTGTGTTCTCAGCCCACTCCTGTATTCCCTTTACACACATGACTGTGTGGCAACACATAGCTCCAATGCCATCATTAAGTTTGCTGATGATACGACGGTGGTAGGTCTGAACACTGACAATGCTGAAACAGCCTACAGAGAGGAGGTGCACACTCTGGTGTCAGGAGCACAACCTCTCCCTAAACATCAGTAAAACCAAGGAGCTTGTAGTGGACTTCAGGAAGAAAGACAGAGAACACAGCCCCATCACCATTAATGGAGCACCAATGGAGAGAGTCAGTAGCTTCAAGTTCCTCGGTGTCCACATTACTGAGGAACTCACATGGTCCGTCCACACTGAGGCCGTTGTGAAGAAGGCTCGCCAGCCCCTCTTCTTCCTGAAACGGCTGAGGAAGTTTAGAATGAACCACCTCATCCTCACACGGCTCTACACCTGTACTGTAGAGAACATCCTGACTGGCTGCATCACCACCTGGTACGGCAATAGCACCGCCCACAACCGCAAAGCCCTGCAAAGGGCGGTGCAAACTGCCAGACACATCATCGGAGGTGAGCTTCCCTCCCTCCAGGACATATATAACAGGCAGTGTGCGAAAAAAGCTCGGAGGATCATCAGAGACTCCAGCCACCCGAGTCATGGGCTGCTCTCACTGCTACCATCAGGCAGGCGGTATCGCAGCATCAGGACCCGCACCAGCCGACTACATGATAGCTTCTTCCCCCAAGCAATCAGACTTTTGAACACTTGATTTCTCACGATCAATAATCAGCACTGCACTTTATTAATCTTATATCTCACACTGGACTGTCAAATATATTCTCCACAATACAACTACTGTATATATATTTTTTATATACTCTTTACTTTTTATTTTTATTGTATGTGTATTCTATATTGTGTGTATTGTTTACTATGCATTGTATATTATTTTTGTGTTGTGTAAGTATGTGTACATTTTATATGTAAATTGTGTTGTGTAAATATGTTGTTTATTGTAATTGGTATATGTCTCATCACTGTCATGACTGCTATGTTGTTCGGAACTGCACACAAGACTTTCACCTACTTTTGCACTTGTGTACATGGTAGTGTGACAATAAAGTGATTTGATTTGATTTGTAGGTCCACAATTTTTTGTTTTCTTGGCTGATTTCTTTTGATTTTCCTATGATGTCAAGCAAAGAGGTGCTGAGTTTGAAGGTGGGCCCTAAAATACATCCAAAGGTATACCTCCAATTGACTCAGAAGCTAATTTGCTAATTGCCTAAATGCTAGACATCATTTCTGGAATTTTCCAAGCTGCTTAATGGCACAGTTAACTTAGTGTATGTAAACTTCTGACCCACTAGAATTGTGATATAGTCAATTAAAAGTTAAACAATATTTCTCTAAACAATTGTTGGAAAAATTACTTGTGTCATGCACAAAGATGATGTCCTAAACAACTTGCTAAAACTATACTTTGCTTATATGAAATCTGTGGAGAGGTAAAATTTTTTTAAGTATATGTAAACTTCTTACTTCAACTATATATATATATAAATATATACCGATCAGCCACAACATTAAAACCACCTGCCTAATATTGTGTACTAGGTCCCCCTCGTGCCACCAAAACAACGCCAACCCTATTCTTCTCCCAACAATTGTACAGAGAGGTTATCTGAGTTAGACTCTCTCAGAGTCCTAGACTCTGTCAGTTCGAACCAATCTGGCATCAACAAGGCATTTCCATCCACAGAACTGACGCTCACTGCATCTTTTTTGTTTTTGGCACCATTCTGAGTAAATTCTAGAGACTGTTGTGCGTGAAAATTCCAGGAGATCAGCAGTTACAGAAATACTCAAACCAGTTCATCTGGCATCAACAATCATGCCACATTCCAAATCACTGATCTCATCACTGAGATTACCGGCAGCCATATCACCCTGCATCTCTTTCCTGGTTGCCCACTAAAGCTAAGCAGGGTTGAGCCTGGCCAGTACCTGGATGGGAGACCTCCTGGGGAAAACCAAGGTTGCTGCTGGAAGTGGTATTAGGGAGGCCAGCAGGGGGTGCTCACCCTATGGTCTGTGTGGGTCCTAATGCCCCAGTATAGTGACGGGGACACTATACTGTAAAAAAGGCACCATCCTTCGGATGAGATGTTAAACTGAGGTCCTGACTCTCTGTGGTCATTAAAAATCCCAGGACACTTCTTGTAAAGAGTAGGGGTGTAACCCTGGTGTCCTGGCCAAATGCCCCTATCTACCATGGCATTGTATTAATCTCCATCCCTGAATTGGCTACATCACTCTACTCTCTCCTCCCCACCAATAGCTGGTGTGTGGTGTGTGGTGTGTGGTGTGTGGTGTGTGGTGTGTGGTGTGTGGTGGGTGTTCTGGCACACTATGGCTGCTGTCGCATCATCCAGGTGGATGCTGCACACTGGTGGTGGTTGAGGAGATTCCCCCTATACTATGTAAAGCACTTTGAGTGCCTAGAAAAGTGCTATATAAATGCAAGGAATTATTATTATTATCATATTTTCCCCATTCTGATGATTGATGTGAACATTACCTGAATCTCCTGACCCGTCTCTGAATGCTTTTATGCACTGCACTGTTTTTAGTTGGTTGATTCAGTTGAATGTTACAGAAACTTGCGTTGCAAACATGCTTTGACTGCATAAGTTATTTAATAAATTCTTATTCATAAAGCCTGGAAATTATTTGCATTAAAATGCACATAGGCAGACTCATATTGGAACATTAATAGGGAAAAAATCTGCCTGTATGTGTTAGCGCCTCCTCGGTCAGTGCCTGGTGTGGCTCAGTCCATAATGGAGTAGAAAAATGTCAGGTAAGTTCAACAGTGAAACTTGCATCTATATTGTATTCTAAATTCTAACGTTTGGTATTGTTAGTTAGATGGTAACGATAATGAATGCTAATCTTGGCTATTTTCCCTCTCTATCTGCCTCCTACCATCCCCAGAAAATTGTGGATTTTATTGAAATGATGTGATTCAAAATTTGTTTCAATATTATTAATGTGCTAATGTGATGTTAAAAAGGTAAAACATTATATCTGCATGTGCCTTGTTCAAGTTAATACAGTTTGACTGAATTGATTTATGTTTTGGAAAATATATATTTTTTATCTTTGAATCTAAATTGTGGCAAGTACAATTAATTGATTGGGTATTCGTATTTAGAATATCATAGTCAGAAATATTGTGAGAACCCAGAACTCCAGAATAGATTACACATATATTTATTTCCTGAAGGCTGTGTGTCGGCATGTCTCAAGAAGCCCATTTAACATGATGACTCATTTGCATCAACATCATACACATGTGTCACTTAAGCTTACAGGACCAAAGTATAAACAGCCTGTGCAAGTCTCGCCATGGTATTCAAGCAGCCTATATAACTAATGCCATTGGAGTATTTATTGCTGCAGATATGCGACCATACTCAGTCGTCGAGAACACAGGTTTGACGCATATGCTTAATGTGCTGAAATGAATTTAGTGTCCGCTCTATATAAAGAAGCACATGCTGTAATTGTCCAGCAGGGGATATTGTCAATGCTAAGAGATCTGCCCTCTTCTCTGATAATGTGGATATTTATGTGTTTAGAAAATGTGCATTTAAGAGGCTCTTGAGTTTTATATCATCATTTCATTGAAGAAATAGTGCAGACATGTATAAATGCGCCTTCACAGTATCAGCCCATCAGCCACTGTGTTTTCAAATTAAATCATTTAAAGAAAGATTCTTTGTTTTCCCTGCTGTACTGAAACCATAACAATCCATGACCCCAAAACCGAGGTACATACAGAAACGTGAATTTTGAGTACCATTGCAGCCCTAATATAATATATATATATATAAACTTTGTATGCACAAAAAGTCTTTAAGAATCATGATTGAAAATCTCATTAATGTGGACTCGATGAAGGACAAACAATGTTGCCATAATTGATTGTTTTGTCTCCGTTTCATTAACTCTAAAAAAAAATTTGATTACATGATCTAAAGTGTATTAATTTTCCGGTTTTTAATCGACATGGAGGTGTGACAACTTCATAATTCACTAGTCTATCTATCTGGAAAGCTATACTTGAAAGTGGTTTAGATCTCAATGTCAGATGGTACACTGTAGCTGTAGACACATTAACACCATTAGGGGCCTTTGACGAGGAAGAGGGCATGGGTGGGCCGAGAGGATTCACGCCCAGTGCTGTGTTGCATAATTAGCTTGAGAGACAAAAAAGGAGGAGCTGGACACTCCAGAGAGAGAGAGAGAGAGAGACACACGCAACAGTGTTTTGAGTGTGCATTAGGGTTGGGCAATCTTCTCCATAGTCAGATCGTACTGTCGTCAACCTGTGAGATTGCCAATACCCGATATGGTCAATATGATTTGTTTTTTCTTTATTTTAACAAAAAATTCAAATGAAACTGGAAACAAGGAAGTTCAATTAAAATGTGTGTTGTTCAACTTCATACAACAGTTGTGATGAGCAACATCTCTTTGGCAAAGAACCTACTTCGTCTGTGCATTCTCTACCGGTCAAGTATTTAGTTGTCCGTGAAAAAACATCAAGTGTGTTAATAAATTAGTTTAGTTTCCTCCTTTACAATATATATAAATGTACACACACACACACATATATATAAATATATATTTAAGCAATATCACAGGCCGAGTGCTGTAGGTAATCACAGCAGTGCTGATTTAGGGCCATATAGCACGATTGCGAGTGTGATATTGCTTATATACAACAGTTTATTGAACAAGTACATTTTTAAAAATGAGGAAAAACTGAGTACAGTCATACAAAATGCATTTGTGCATGGAACTACTGTCTTACGAGACGGATCAGAATCTGCCGTTGCTGGTTCAAAACAAATGATGCATCCAAACCACCGCGATAGCAAGAGCACCACTGGTTGGTTGACCTAGATGAAATATAAAAGATTGACTTTTTATTTCCTGACATCTATAGATGTGTGCTGTTTGATTGATAGGCAGCTAATTTCTTCAAGTGGACTGCCGAGATCTGTTGTTGGCTGTGTGTTCAATGGGCGGCCCGACTTATCCCTTTGTTGTTCGGGGAGGCCCAGCTTGCAGCTCAACAACTGCCGGCAGTTCCTGGCCTACAACGTCTTA
Source organism: Xyrauchen texanus (assembly GCF_025860055.1). Lineage (NCBI taxonomy): Eukaryota > Metazoa > Chordata > Actinopteri > Cypriniformes > Catostomidae > Xyrauchen > Xyrauchen texanus. The sequence continues at coordinate 5,618,070 of NC_068279.1, read as the reverse complement.
AAGAAAACCATCCTGCAGCGGGTTGGTAGGAACCCAAAAACAACTCAGCAAGATCTTCCGGTCGATGGAGTTGGAGAGGACCGGCCAGCCGTTTACCTTCTCTCAACATCTCCGTGATGCCTGCCAGAAATGGCTACTGGCAGGGGACAGCGACGTCGAGGGAGTGTTTGACCAATTAGTGCTGGAACAGATGATCCGCCAGCTTCCAGAAGGGACAGTGGAGTGGGTCCAGTGCCATCGCCTGGTGTCGCTGGAGGAAGCGGTTCAGCTGGTGCAGGACCATACGGTGGCATGTCCAAGCGTGGAGGAGCCCTCTCCCTCGCTCCCCTACCCCTGTGTTTTCTCCCATCTCTTTCCACTCCCCTTTTACTCTGTCCTCTCTCCAGGCCCTGTTCATGCACCCCGGAGGTGTGGAAATCCACCGCCGAATCCGGCTCCTCGCTTTAGCCGGTTTATCCCTTTCCCTGTGACTTCAGGGTCTACCGCTCTTCCCCTCAGGCAGATGTATCAGCCCCCACAAGTGCGAGTGTAGTGCCTGGGACGGCCTGCTGGTGTTGCGGGGATCCAGAACACTTCCGGGATCAGTGTCCTGTGATGGAGCTGTGAACTGTAGTCCTGATCCCCTACACCACATGCTACCCCCGATCGGGCCATAGGGTACAGGATACCAGTAAGAATCAAGGGGAGTACACACCAAGCCTTGGTGGACACAGGTTGTAACCAGAACACTATCCACCAATGCTTGGTTCAACATGAGGCTTTGGGCACAACTAAAACAGTGAGGGTGAAATGTATAAATGGGCATATTCACAACTATCCTATGGTGACCTTTGTTATTAAATTTAGGGGAACAAAGCATAGAGTGGAGGCCACGGTTAGTTCCTGCCTCACCAATCCGCTGATTTTGGTGACTAATTGGCCTGAATTCAAAAATGTATTAAAGGGAATATGCACGGATGGATCTTGCACAAAAGCAACGAGATGTGTAACGTGCGATGCTCTGGCAGGGGAGGCAGTTCCGGGGCTGAATTCGTCAGCTCCACGTCAGGATGAAGTGAGGTGGGGAGAGGCTGCAGCCCCTCCCATACTCGGTGGAATTTCCGAAGGGGATTTTGGAGCAGTCGCGAGACAAAACCCTCAAGCATGCTTTTGATCAAGTGAGAGTGATCGATGGTCAACAACTACAGCCGAATGTCCCATTTTCATATCCCTATTTTGCAATTATAAATGGTTGTATAGAGTGACACAGGACGCTCAAACAAAAGAAGATGCTACCCAGCTCTTAATTCCACAGAGCCGTTGGGAAATGGTGTTCCAGGTGGCTCATTATAATCCGATGGCGGGTCACTTAGGGGAAACAAAAACACTGAACTGTTCAAAATAATCACCAGGTTGGGTATTCTGAAAGAATGTGACTGTAGCTGAAAAGGGATGTGCTACAGAATCTCCTGAAGATGGGAATTTTCTATTTGACATTACAGAGCCCCCTCTACATGCCCATGAATGAACCTTTGCCCAGCCCTAATGGCAGACAATTCCGATGTGTGTGCAAAATATCATACAATTTCAAGCATGCCAAGTACCTCAAAACATATGAATATACATAAAAAGGAATAATAGTGTTTAATGTGTTGCCATGGCAACAGCAGTTATGATATCAAACAATATTTTGCATATTAAGGGACCCAAAAGACCCTGAGACCTTGAAAAGATGAATGTTAACAGTAATCCTTAGGAACAAAATAGGGCCTCTGCACTTACAGTGCTTGGGCCCTAATAATAATGTAATACATTAATGGGAAAACGAGCCAAGTATCGTCTTGACATCATCAAAGGCATCAGCTATTGGCGAGCACTCTGACCATCATCAATCCCTGATCTATTGGCAAAACCCTAGTGTGTGCTTTTGCTTCCTCCTTTCCCGATGAACGAGAGGCTTGTCTGCCACAGGGCCATTCACACCAAACAGGTTTTTGTGTCCATCCATGCTGTTTTTCAAGTTTTCCTATGTAAACCTGCTAGACGTACGTCTTTGACCATTGGTCCACGTCTTGCTGCTCCATGTCTTGTGCAGGGGTGTTGCGTTTTTTTTATACACCATGTCAAGTTAAAAAGAACTTCAGATGTTAAAAATGTGTCAAGACTTGTTTTTTACTCTATTCCTTGCACAAAGACATCTTTTTTTGAAAACTCCATTGTCAGTTTCCTAACATTTTTGTTTTCCAAAGTATGTAGTTATGAAGAGCGTTTTTTGAAAAACTGGTTGTGAAAAATGCCTATTCAGTGTGGATTTGAGGCAAAAACTTTAATGTATTTTCAAACGAAAACAAATTAGTGTGGACGTGGCCCAAGTGCCTCAAACAAAACTCTTGAGTATCTTTTAAAAAGTTGGCAAGCTTTCATCTAGGAGAGCATTACCGAACCCTTCAGGTCTCTAAAAAATCTGGCCCATCATCTACTTGCCGGTGACTCGCATCCCATGGACCTCAAATACAATGACTCAAAACTGTAAGTGGCCAAAGGCAGTCATTTCTCAGCTCTCTGAGCACCATCTGGTACACTGGCTGGTGTCTTGGTAAGGACTCAAGAACTAACCACCTACACATGGAGATACTCGGTTCCAGCTAACATTGTTGGTGGATATTTTTAAAGTATCACATCTCTGCCACCTCTTCTTTCTTCGCTAATTTTATAAGCAAGACAAGCTCTGCCATTGACTCTGTTGCTCCATCTCTTTGTTAATGTGGTGTTGATTGGACATGCCAATTTTTCAGCATGTATATTTTTAACAGCTGTCCCTGCTGATTCTTGGTCCCTCACAAGGGTTCTTCCTAGTCCTACCTAACAGTCGAGAGGGATGTTTTCCCCCTTGCCATTTTCACAGTTGGCTTGAAGTGTATGATTAAAGCTGAGGTGGTAATATTTGCGCCATTAGCGTCACCAAGCAGATTCCTGAAAATTACCCTCATCTTTCATTGGTTTTACAACAGACAGTCCCACCACAAACTTACAGAATTGTTGAGTTGTGTCGGCTGGACAAGCTGCTTATTCAAATGTTTATTTATTTAAATATTTAGTTGAAATCAACTTAGAAATAGCTGGGATACAAGAAGGAATTTAAACCTCACAGGCTCAAGCATTGATATACTTTTTTCCTTCTACTTGAAAGTACTTTTAGGAAGCAACTGATATAAAAATTATATGATTTTTATGCATCTTTGTTTTGGGGTGAATTTTGGAAAATCATTGTAAAATTGCAACACTGAGAGACAATGTTTTTGATTTGTTTTTGTTTTTTTAAACAGTAAGTGGGAGTTCAATTCACAACACACGTCAACACACAAAAGTAAATGAAAAATGGTTTATTACAAACAGTATGGGTAATGTAATGAATAGTTAAGTCATGTAAATGTAAAGACTATTTATATTGATAATTATATTATTTGAAAGTAGAATCAAAATAAAAAATGCCATATCTATGTAATTTAATTAACATGAATACCATAAAAAGGTATACTTATAAAAATATGTTTTCTGAATTGAATGTCTACAAAGGGGCACCAAAAGCAAATTGTGAAGTGAGTTGTTTTCAGCTTTACAGGTTGTAATACAGTGAAGAATGCATATGTTCTAAACTTTACCCCAACCCAAACCCCAAAACTGAACCTAACATCTGTGGGAGTAAAAATGTAATGTTAGAGGGGAAAATGCAACCCTTTGAATCGCGGTTGTAACTAAGAAAGCTAATGCGATTACTTCAGAAGTATAGGTCTCTGCGGAACAATAATGGCCGTTTCTCAATCTGTGGGTGTTTTCAGATCGTGATGGCCATTTCTCAACTATCCAATGAAAGTTGTGAATCTCAATGTAGTAGGCAAATCGTGTAAAGCGGTTGAAAAACACCCATCCTGGTTTGAAAATGCCCACTGATTGGAAAACGCCTATTTTTGTTCTGCAGAGACACAAGTCTCTTACTTCCTGGTTTCAACACGGGCTTGGAAGCCACCCCTGTGTCTCAATCAGCTCCCTAAATCCCTATGTCGTGTATCAGTATATCATGAACATGAATTTCGGGCTCTGGCAAGGGTACCGATCCACTGAACATTGGGACACTTATTACTCTATCCCCTGCGATAACGAGCTCGCGCATTGAAGCGCAGCTGTTATTAATCAGCACCACCGTTGTATAAATGATTTTTCAGTGCCCAAAAAATGGCCGACTCACTGATCAGTACCCTGAATACTGAACTAGGGAGCTGATGTTACTGATGTAACGGTCGCACCACAGTGAGAAGATAAACACAGTGGAGCTAATGCAAACATGTCTGATAGGAGATGCCGCTTGACAGTTGACAGTGAGTCGGCATAATGTGGCAGAACCGGCACTCTCGGAAACAACATGCCGACTTCCCGTGTGATCATGTTGGGCATTTTCTGGGTATGTAATCTGTATAAAATGTGTCTGTGATTTTGCTGACCAGAATGTTTCATATACAGGGCCAGTCTTTGATAGTAAGGATGGTGTAAGAAATGACCAGCTCACCAATAGACTTTAGGCATGATCCCTAGGCTTGATTTGCTCAGATACCTCTTTAGTGCTTGGATAAACTTCATGTGCAACAGCCTGAGAAGAATAGCAAAACACTTTCCCCTGATAAGGAGGTCAATAACTCAAGAACATCTAATGCCACTGACACAGGAAAATTGATATTTTGCAATACAATTCTGAAACACCTTAACTCACTTTACTGGTTTCTGTTGATATTAGGAGAGGCCAGCTTATGATTCAAATGGAATGAGAATGCTCAGATAGCATTGATGAAATCTGCAAAAAACATTCTTCAAACAAAAATGAAAATTCTGTTCTGATTTACTCACCTTCATGTCAATCCAAAACCGTATGACTTTATCTCTTATGTGGTACACAAAAGAAAATGTTTTAACGAAGATAGCCACCTCTTTTCAATATAATGGTAGTGGATGGTGCCTTGCTTTAACCTCCTGTGACCCGAGCATGACCGCTGTGTGCATTTTCCATTTCCCTTTTTTATTTGTAACTAGTAGCACCAAATAAATGAGCAAATTATTTTGTTGTTGTTGATTATTCATGTTTTTGAGACGTTATGTGCTGTATGCTTATGTTAAATGTTACAGCTGATTTAAAAAAAATAATAACCAGCATCTTCAAATCACCACCGACAATGTTAAAATGAAATTTTGGATTATACAATTCTGAATCTAACTACTGATTATCATTATCCCATGTCTGCCAAACATGTTTAGTGGTCCAAACATCATATGCTGCCTGATGTCTGATGTTAGGACTGAATGCGCTTTGCTGCATAGAGAGCTATTGGATGCTCCCTTGCTCCCTATTTAGTGAATGACTTTACCTTCCATGTGCTGTCTGATTTTACGTAGTAATCAGTGTCATTCTGTTGTGTCACGTGACACAGTGCGCCAGAAGTTTAACCCTTAAATGACAGTGTAGAGTCTTGTGAACACTATTCATCCAGTTTAATTACATTTAAATTAAGCACTACATGTTGCGAAGCCAAAATACAATGTCCACACATGTGGACGCGGGGTCGCACGAGCTTAGAGCTTAGAAAGGTTCCAAAAGTATCATGAATGTAGTCCATACGAGTCGCGTGACTGGTGTTGGTGAACAACAACCCAGAATTTGAAGTCCTTTTTCAGGCATCAATCTTGACATTCATTGCTTGTTCATGAGCCCAATGAGAGAGACTGTTCATTATTTTGCTCTAAAATAGCATCATGCCAGTTTAAAATGACATAAGGGTGAGGAAATTATGACAGAATTAAACATTTGCACAGCTTTCCCAAAATATGACAATGGAATTGTTAATCCATACAATAAGATAATGGCACATTTTGCCAATGAGCGTGTTAACATGCACGTTCTTAAACCAATTATGCTTAATTAGCCAACAATGTGTGTGGTCATGTAAACTCATTAAACGCTGTTACTTTACGGTGTAAGGTCATGATCGGCGGAAGAATAAACGGATTGACACTGGTAGATTTTTGGCCATTACTCCAATTTCACACAGCATATGAACACCTTAACCAGCATTCTTACTTGCTTATCCTGTGTGTGCAAGTGTTGTGTGCATGCCTCTTCACGGTTTGACGTCAAAAGCAGAGAATAACGCAATTATTTCAAATCTCATGTAAACAAGGTTTTCTTGCTTTGTCAGATTTTTTAAATAAGCTGATTTTGGGAGTAATCAGTGTAGTGGTGTGCTTCCGTATTCTTGAAAAACTCCCGGTGTCACACTACACTGTCATAAGTTTTGTTAAAATAAAAGCTCTTAGAACAGAAGTATATATAGTGTGTCTGACCTTGCAGGAAATATGAGCGCAGAGGAGTTCAGTCATGTTAATGAACATTCTCGCTCTGACATGTGATGTCTCTGGATACGATATGACTCACCAGCTCTCAAGTTCTTTCACCTGAGAGCCATTTTAAAGCGCTCAGCCCGGGTTTAGACAGAAACTTGATGCATTTTTCTCCCTTCTTTCTGACAGTATGTAAATTCTGAAATGTGGGTGCTGATATACGCTACCAGTCAAAAGTTTTGAAACACATATTTGTTCTTTATTATAATTTTTTAGCATCTTCAAAGTAGTCACCCTTTGCCTAGAATTTGCAGACATGTACTCGTGACATTTTCTCAACCAACTTCTTGAGGTATCACACTGGGATGCTTTTTAAACCGTATTGAAGGAGTTCCCATCCATGTTGGGCACTTATTGGCTCCTTTTCTTTATTATTTTGTCCAAGTCATCACTTTAAAAAAATAAAATATATATATATATATATATATATATATATATATATATATATACAGTCAGGTCCATAAATATTGGGACATCGACACAATTCTAATCTTTTTGGCTCTATACACCACCACAATGGATTTGAAATGAAACGAACAAGATGTGCTTTAACTGCAGACTTTCAGCTTTAATTTGAGGGTATTTACATCCAAATCAGGTGAACGGTGTAGGAATTACAACAGTTTGTATATGTGCCTCAAACTTTTTAAGGGACCAAAAGTAATGGGACAATTGGCTGCTCAGCTGTTCCATGGCCAGGTGTGTGTTATTCCCTCATTATCCCATTTACAAGGAGCAGATAAAAGGTCCAGAGTTCATTTCAAGTGTGCTGTTTGCATTTGGAATCTGTTGCTGTCAACTCTCAATATGAGATCCAAAGAGCTGTCAATATCAGTGAAGCAAGCCATCATTAGGCTGAAAAATCAATCATATATATATATTTAATTCAACTTTAGTTTTATAATTAAATAAATGAATGTGGTGGATACTTTTTTACTCTTGGGCTTAATTGGGTTACTTTCCCTATAGGGATGAAGTATTCAATTAAAAGAATACTCAAGTAGCGAGTAACTAGTTACTTTCACATGTAACATAATGTAACATAATGGACGTGTAGTCTCGAATAGTCATTTCATAATATTGTATTATGTAACATGTATTACAGAATAATAATAATGATGATGATGATGATGATAACAACAACAACTATTTAATAACTATAACTATTATTATTATTATTGGAAATGTTTTCATCATTCACCCTCCAAACCTGTATGACTTTCTCTCTTCAATGCAACACAATTAAGGAAATGCCAGACACAATGTTAGCCTTATAGAGACCATTTACATTCACTGCATGGTTTTTCCTCCATATTTTAAAAGGGAATGATGATTGATTCTGTCATTCTCTAACATTCTGTCTAACATCTTTTGGGTTCCACAAAATACAGAAATTCACATGGGTTTGGAACAATATGAGGGCTGGTAATTATTACAGAATATTCATAAATGGCTGAACTATCACTTTAAGGGCACTAGTTAGAGTTGGATGAATCTGTCAATCTGTCAATCTGTGAAAAACGTGAACAATATTTCACAGGCCCAATCATAATGCTGAATAAAACAAAGCAAGATCATGCTTTTACTAATGTCTACCTTTGCTATTTCACAGCGATTTAAAGTCCTGAATGGATTCTTAGTTTGGTGTGGTGACATGATTTTCAGTAGGGATGCACAATATATCGCTGGCCATATCGGTATCGGCCGATAAAAGTGAATTTAAAGTTATCGGGTATCGGTCCGATAAGACTATTTGGCCGATATATTAAAGTCGATAAATTATGTCTTTTTCAGGCACATGCTTCTTGCCATGTAGGTTTTGATTGGTGCCTTCTGGCTTTGATTTAGAGGATCATACTGGATCTGAGTAAACACTCCATTATACAGCATGTATTCATGTCACGGCATTTTGTTTCTTTTTATTTTTTGTCTGTTAAAGAATATTGTTGTGTTAAGAGTGAGTTTGAGACTTGTTTGCATTCCTTAGTTTTGACACACAAAATGTTTTCACTTGTTTTGACTATAAAAACTCTGCAAGTACAGTCAGACAAAATACACATGTTAAAAATACATTTTTTTAAAAACATAAATATCTTATGCAGTGTTGTTTCTAAAACAAGACAAATCACACTGATCTTGTTTTAAGGATTTTTTGATATTTATACATGAAACCAATAAAAGAATTGTTATCAAGAATAAGATTTTTGCCCTAATATCAAAAGTCTTAAAAATAAATATGATCGTGTCTGGTAACATGTGCATGTAAAATGGCTAGAAATAGCATTTTAGCTTAGTGTAAAGCTGACAATTTACACAAGGTTTATTTTGATTTCTTCAGCTTCAAACTTACTTCTCTGTCTGCTCATATGAATGTAACACATCATAAGAAAGTGTTTCACTGCTGTTCAAATGCACTTTGGATCACATCATTTATATGTATAAATATTTCCATCTGAAAGGACTAAATATGAAATGAAACAAATTACAATAAAATGCAAAGTAATCTCTTCAGTAATCAAAATACTTTTTGAATGTAACTGTATTCTAATTTCCAATTATTTAAATTGTAAGTGTAGTGGAATACAGTTACTTATATTGTGTATTTCAAATATGTAATCCCGTTACATGTATTCCATTACTCCCTAACCCTATTTATCGGCCTCCAAATTCATTGAGTTATCGGCATCAAAAAAATGTCCATATCATTAAGACCATTAGTTCTGTACAGTTAGCGTAAAATGCATCTCATCGCTGTATTTGGAAGTGTGATAGGTTTATTTAAGTTCAGAGCTTGTTCTCTGTTGTACATGAGAAAAATGCACACAGTTGCCGTCCAGTAGTCACGCATGCACAGGATAGGCAGAGCAAAAGGCATAATTTAACGTGGATGTTTACATGTATTTATACAGTAGTAACTGATACATTTCAGCACTGATATAAAAATGTATACTTAGAAACTGATGTCATAAGAGCCCATAGTTACAGAATCACCCTGAAAATGATCATCACCACCACAACACAGACAAGCTCACATTATCACAATTGACAAAACTCACCACAACAAGCTTTCTTAAGTTGGAGCTGCATTTCTAATCTTGAAATATCTGCTTGTCTTTGTGTAAAATGAAGGCATCGCGTGACGAACGTTTTTGTTTTGAGCGCTTCCTTCAGCAATGATGGACTCGACTCGAGCGACAAGCACAGCTGTCAAGTTCCGCTGTCGTAAAAGTCACATTCAAAAATCTCTCAATAAATTACGCATTTATTAAAAAATATTTCATTAAAACCAGTAGTGTAATGAAAGGAACATTGCCCTTTGTAACAAAGTAAAAGGGAAAAATATAATAAGACATTTACTTGAGTAAGAGTAAAAAGTACTTACTCTTAAAAGTACATTAAAAAGTACTCAAGTAAATGTAACAGAGTAAATGTAGCATGTCACTACCCACCTCTGGTCACGCAACAATGCTACTTGTTGGATAAAAAATCTTGTTGAACAACTACACTATTTTTAAAGCAAACTGTCACGCTTCTGAAAATGTTTTTTATTTTTTTTATTTGAATTGTCATTATTGCCGCACATTTGCCTTACATATCACACACTTGTGGAAGAAAAAAGGTAACTTTTACTGAAAAGACACTCGTTAAATACAAACCACATTTGGCAGAAAATTGGCTCTAAACTATTTTGTATTCAGCACAGACACCCAGCAAAGAACACAACCTCCACCCAAAAAAACACATATGTGTCTAGCTGAATGGCAGTCGTGTTATACAGTGGACACTTGGAGTATATCAAATGTCCAGGAATAGCTCTAGAGAAGGACACCATTAAACCCGAGGAGGGGGTGGAGGATGCCAAATGACAGGTGTGGAAAGGTGGAAAGCAAAAATCTAAGTCAGCCTGAGCAGCAGATGGCTTACATATTTGACAAGAGCTCCATAGTACAGATGTCTAGGATCCGAGATAAAGGGAATTGTTTGGGAGCACATGGTCGTCAGTCACGCTTTTAACAATGCGCCGTCCTTGGCAGAAAGACAAGAGGAGATCTTAGCGATGATAAAAGAGGACAGAAAACAATCAATTTACGTTGAACATGTAGACATTTTTGGGAGCAAAATGTTTCATGCCATTAAATACACTGACAGCTCAGTCGGTGTGCTTCTGCTTGAATGGAGGACTGACGTTTTTGGCCTGTATGTCAAGAGCAAGGAGTTACACATGTGCATCTTCTCAACCACATAGAAGAGTGAATCTCACGAAACCTTTCAAGAACATTTCCAGATTATATTTAACAGAAAATGTCTGTTGTACTGCCTTTTTTCTTTTCTTTTTTATAAAACTGAATTATAGTATTTTACAGAGCCCCGTAGAGGACAGGGAGGGAATATATTTTCGGAAATAGTTTTGGGTTCCCTCAAAATGATTCGACATGACCTTTGATTTGGTCCCACTCTTCAATGTCGCACCACATGACATGGATTCACTGAACCATCCGACTTTGATGCATGCCACTTGAAGTGCAATGTGCCACAACTGAATGTGAGCATGACAGTTCAATTGACTTATCAAATAGTGTTTGTTTTCTTCACACTGCTACATTTTATGCGATTATCATCCATAGGAGAAATTTTATGACACAAACACATCATGTATCATAAACTAGATGATTAGAATTTTTCTACTTTTCTGTTATTTTTCCTAGTCAATTGTTATGCGTAACCATCATCTTGTCTTATCAAGTCCCTTGGGCCATTTTGATATGCTGTATGTTTGCATTGACCTTCTGTAACAGCAATTGCAGCAACATGACGGTGGGTACACAATAATAACATACTTTCCTTTTTGGAAAAGTATGGTAAGTATGTTGGTCCAAACCTGTATGCTCCTACTTTTCAGTGGGACTCTTTTCCATTCGACTGTTGGCGACGTCTGTCAAGCTCCAAAAGACAAAATACACTTTAAATAGACTCAACTTTGTAGCCAGTATGACTCAGTATGTGCTGTATTCCAAGTCTTCTGAAGCCATATGATAGTTTTGTATGATGAACAGGCCACAATTTAGTCCAAAGTCGTAATACACTGAAAATGTTTCCCTTCCACTGCAACTCACAAATCTCATACACTATTCTCCATTTTTAAACTGGTTTGGCATTCACTTGGCATGCGTGAGAGAGTGGTGTTTGGTGTCAACGAGGGTATTTAAATGCATATTAATACGCTGATATCAAGCAAAAATCTGTTCAATAAAATGTTTTATAAAATCAGCAATGTAATAAAACAAAATAATTAGATTATGGTAAATGGTCTGCACTTATATAGCACCTTTTTAAGCCTTAACGGTATTCAAAGCGCTTTACACTGCATCTCATTCACCCATACACACACACACATTCATACACCAATGGTGGCAGAGCTGCTATGTAAGGTGCTAGCCTGCCATTGGGAGCAACTTGGGGTTCAGTGTCTTGCCCAAGGACACTTCAGCATGTGGAGTCATGTGGGCTGGGATTTGAACCACCAACCCTGCAATTAGTGATCGACCCGCTCTACCAACTGAGCCACAGCCGCAATATGACATTGACGAGCGGTGTTAGACTATTGAGCATGTCATATAAATAGATTATTCTCTGCTTTTGACATCAAAATGCAAACAGACATCCACACAACACTTGAGGACATTTGATAAGATGGTAAGAATGCTAGTAAAGCTGTTTACATGCAACATAAAATAGTAGAAATGGGCAAAAATCTATGTCTGCCGATCCGGTTTATGCTGAAACCGTTTATGACCTTAGCCGATAAAGGAGAACCATTAACAGTGTTTACATGGCCTCAATAACCACAATATACTTTGAAGGGGACAAGTTCCCTCCCCAAATAATCAGATATGGCCAGATTGCCCCTTCCCAATAATTGATATCCTTGTTGCTGCTCCAATCGATTATGCACCGCTGTCTAATTTTCATTAAGTTGTTGCAAGAATAACATCATGTTTTGAAAAAGTTACATTTTTACCACGCTCAATAGTCCAACACCGCTCGTCAATGTCATATAAAATCGATGAAGGCGTGACTCAAGTTTAAGATGCTAAGAGGGAACCTTGTGGATTATCCCAGCGATGCGCATCAGCTAGCCGTTCAGGTTAAGAGTGTTAGTGTCAGTAATATCTGACTGAGCATGCAATATGTGACCACTGTTTTATGACTGAAATGTTGTACCAACCGACATAAATTTCCAAGGGTGCAAACTATTCACCGTTTTTAATTAAAATATGTCATGTACAGTACATGATTTGTATGTCATTCATAACTGTGAATGTGAAAACATTAACAGAGCAGTTTTCAGCAAATCAGCCTTAAGACAAAGAGTGAATGTGTGTATATTGTTAAGGAATTGAACGAATGTGGTAATCTGGCAGGCTTTTGAAATTCACTTTACATTGTCTAAGAAAATGATCTATAACCACAAAGTAGAGCACTATCACCCTCAGATTAGATCTATAACATGGTAAGACATGTGACTTGTGACTTCTATTGTGCTTTTAGGTTTTGGCATCGACAGTGTCATATATTCTTAATGCAATTATTATTTGGTAATAATTTTAAATCAATATAAGATTTTCTAAATAATTTCTTTATGTCTTTAATTCATTCTGAATTTTGTACAGCATCTCCTAAGAGTCTGCTTTTAAAAGAGACCATTTTATTTTGAGTATGTTCTTGTCATGTCTGTGCTCAAAAAATGAGCTATCAGTTAAAGGAGTAGTTTGCCTAAAAATGTACTCACCCATATGTTGCTCAAAACCCATATGCTGGGATTTTTGCTTGGAACATAAAAATAGATATTTAAGCAGCTCTATTCCATAAAATAACAATTTATAGTGAGCAGGAGCTGACTGATAGTCCTATAAAGCACTATTAAAGGTTCAGTATAAAGACATCATAATAGTCCATATGACAAGTGCACTATATTCCAAGCTTTCTGGGGACATACAACAGCTATGTGTTGTATGTACTACTGTTATGGTATTTTTAGAAGAAAAAAAATTCCCTCTTTGGACATTGACAGCAGTGTTCAGTCTGAACTTTTTTGGTATGGAACAGAGCAGCATTAGGATTAATGAAGAAAGTATTGTGTTAAGATTCTACTGGGAGGAAAATCAATGAGGGGCAACTCCTAATTTTGTGCATTTTCTTTTTGCTAGCCAGCTGACACAGTCATGTCATTTTACAGATATATCAGTGATGAAAATAAATCCAAATTACATTCATCTTTTCTTTGAGAAAGCACAAAAAAGAAAGAAAAGATGATGGGAACAGGCAAATTGCTAGCAATGCAGACACAGTGTTTGTCTTTGACTGTGTGAAATTTAAAAATACCGTATCTTTTAAAATAAAAATGATACAGTTTTGGTACTTTTTCGCATTTCAAGCCTTTATTCCGAAAATGATTGCATTCAGCGCCATTACTAAATTAAAGGACCATTATATTTGTGACCTCATCATCCATGACCCCCCACCTTCAAAATGTATTGGTCCTATGTCCAAGATGACCTTCCACATAAACAGCTTATTAAGCATAAATGGTGTAAGATCGTGGATGTTAATGGCTTCAAAGACACCAAATCTGATGTTTCACAAGCAAACTATTAGTTTTAGTCCCTGACTAAAATGGAATTTAATTGTAGTCGACAAAATTTATATTTTAGTAGACGATAATGAGACAAAAATTACAAAAACATATAGCAAACTTTGACAGAACAAACTTTAACCATATATTCAAGTATTTTCAAAAATGTATTTTACCGCCTTACAATTTTTAAATATGTATCATACATATTAAAGATGAATATGTTTATTATGCAAGACTAAACAATATGAGAAAACTGTCCTGAAAACCTGAGCTTCTGAAATAATAGCATGTGATGAATATATTGAATTTTTATCAACATTTTAGAAGTTACTGTGTTGTTACTGTTGACTGAATTATTGAAATTAATTTCTTCCTGGATTTATTGTACTTTAAATAAATAAATAAAATAGTGTTATTAGTGTTAGTGCATTGTTAATATCTTGCAATTCAATTTCTTTCTCATCTTATTTTCATCAACAGTATGTTTTAATCAAACCGTTTGATTACCGGCTATGATACATATTCTTCGTCTTGTCTTTGTCATACAAAATAAAATAAAAAACCTCAGTCAATGGACATTTTTATCAGTAAATCCGTTGATAAAATTAACACTGGTCAATGTCAAATGTTTTAACGAAGCAGACACGAACGAGATTTCAGCGTTTGAAAGGGTAAGATTGCCCTATAGAAACAATGTTCAGTTTGTTCCCCATACAAAAGTATTGAATGACTCATGAGGTCTTTGAATATATCGTACAATTTGTATGGACTCTTCAATTGTGCTTGTGTCCTTTTTGGAGCTTGACAAACCTCAGAATAAACTGTTCTTGTATGTATCTCCTGCATCTCCATTTGTGAACCACAGAACAAAGAAAGTCAGATTAGAACAACTATTAATTGGAACTAACAACACAGTCAGTAAATAATGATGGAATTTTCATTTTTGGGTGATCTACAGTATTCCTTTAAGAATAAAAACAGGTAGAAACTGGTCTAATACCTGGGAACAGACTAAGCACCGCATTTCAGGCAGACAATGCAGTTCTTACGGGGGCACAATCTCCTATAGTGCAGATGAGTATGTAGCCGAGATCCGTCCAAAGCACTTTGTTTCCTTTGAGATGCGTTTCCCTGTCTCTCTCTTTCTCTATCTCTGCTGCAGTCTCTAGAGATTCTCTTCAGCTAACAACAAAGCGAGCCCCAATTTTGTGGCACTGTACTTGGCTTTGTGCATCTGCATAAAAAAAAAAGATATAGAATAACGAATGGTTAGGGATACAACAAGTCCTGAAAAATATGAAGCTAAACTTTGAAAGTGAATAACGCAGCCTATAATAGAGCTGTTTTGATTCATTTTATTAGTTTTTTATTTTACTACAATAAATAATATATATATATATTTTTTTTCTTATGTATTAAATATCTAATATAATATATAAATACAGAAAGTACATGTACAAAGTAAACTATAAATGTAAATTGGGTAAAATTGAATTGTTTCAGATAAGCTGTGTTTGGGGGAGTGGCTAAAGGCTCATGCAAACCAATATTAATTATTTAAAAGGGCTGTAGTTGTGTTGACAGTTCTTTTTAGAGTTGCCCATGCTGTATTGTGTTAAATTATGGTGTTTTTTTTTTTTTGTTTGTTTTTTTTTGTTAAAGTTACGAGTTTGTTGTTCCTTCTATCCAAGGTTAAAGTGATAGTTCACCCAAAAATTGAAGTTCTCTCATCATTTACTCACCCTCATGCCATCTTAGAAAGACTTTCTTTCTTCACCAGAACACATTTGATGAAAAATAGAAAAATATCTTAGCTCAATAGGTCCTTGAAATACAAGTGGATGGTGATCAGAATTTTGAAGCTCCAAAACTCACAGACAGTCTGCATAAATGTTATCGATACAACTCCATCAGTTAAATTAATGACTTCTAAAGCATCACAATCGCTTTTGGTGTTGAAATATCAAGCTAATATTTTAGCTTCAAACGTCTAGGTTACGTATGTAACCATCCCTCCTGATGGAGGGAACGAGACGTTGTGTCAGAGAAGCGACACTAGGGGTCTCTCTTGAGCACCGATATTCACCTCTGGACTATGAAAAAAGGCCAATGAGAGTTGGCAACCAGTATTTGCATGTCCCGCCCCCGGACATACGGGTATTTAAGCAGCGCAAATACGGGAGTTCATTCAGGATTTTTCTGAGGAGCCGGAAATGGTCCAGCCACAACAGTGGCTCAGCTCAGCGACGTGGCAGGGGAGACACAAAGTCTCGTTCCCTCCATCAGGGAACGGAGGTTACATACGTAACCTAGACGTTCCCCTTCTGTCGCTCTCTCCACGTTGTGTCAGAGAAGCGACACTAGGGGTCCACTTATAAAAGTGCCATGCGCTGAGCCGTGTACGTGAACTGCTGATACAGGAGTGAGCAGGTATTCTTACGTGCAGGACGACCAACTGTATCAGGCTGCACGTACCCTTCCCCAATGCCCCATTTAAGCCATCAGGATTCCTTATCGTTACCCTGGAGGGGAACAAGGTGCTGGCCGCCAACCTGGGAACGGGCCAAGCCTGGCCGGGCCTCTTTTCTCTCTATGTTTCTCGCATAGAGCAACTAAGGCCGGGGCCCTTACACGCATTGAGGGAATTAGCCCTTATCCAGGGCGGAGAAGACCCTGCGGAGGCCACGCCTACCCGAGAGGGGAGGCAAGTTTAAGTGTCAAAACCATCAGAGGCCTGCTTAGGGCCTATGTGGAAAAGTCGGTGCGGTGGTGGATCCAGCCTCATAGAGGGGGGAACATACAGCACGGCAGTCGAGGCAGCTATGACTGCCTAAGGGAAACACGGGAGTCTACCGTGTCGTGGTGGGCCGCGATAGCGGCGACATACACCTTGAGGGTGGAGGGGGACAGCCTCCTCTCCAGCCTCTCCTGAAGAAACACGAGCACTGATCTAACTGCGCACTTCTGCGGGTCTTCGGCTCGGGAAGAACACCAGTCTGCGAACAGACGCCACTTTAGAGCGTAGAGATGCCTGGTAGAGGGGGCTCTGGCTTGATTGATTGTATCTATGACGGTCGGTGGTAGGCCGGCTAGATCTTCCGCATCCCGTCCAAGGGCCAGACGTGGAGGTTCCAGAGGTCTGGGTGCGGGTGCCAGAGCGTGCCCCGTCCCTGAGAAAGAAGGTCCTTCCTCAGGGGAATTCGCCAGGGAGGGGCTGTCGTGAGGAGCGTGAGGTCCGAAAACCAAGTCCGGGTAGGCCAGTAAGGGGCTACCAGAATGACTTGCTCCTCGTCCTCCCTGACCTTGCATAGCACCTGTGCAAGAAGGCTCACTGGGGGAATGCGTACTTGCGCAGCCCTCACGAGGCCAGCTGTGTGCCAACGCATCTGCCCCGAGGGGAGCCTCTGTCCGGGCATACCAGAGCGGGCAGTGGGAAGTTTCTTGGGAGGCAAACAGGTCTACCTGAGCCTTGCCGAACCGGTCCCAAATCAGCTGGACTGACTGGGGGTGGAGCCTCCACTCTCCGCCAGGCAAGCTTTGTCTTGACAGCGCGTCCGCTATCACATTGAGGTTGCCGGGGATGTGAGTGGCGCGCAGTGACTCCAGTCGCTGCTGACTCCAAAGGAGGAGACGACGGGCGAGCTGTGACATGTGGAGGAAGCGTACTCCGCCTTGGCGGTTTATGTAGGCTACGACCGTGGTGCTGTCTGTCCTGACTAGGACGTGTTTGTTCCGAATTAACGGAAGAAACTTCTGCAGGGCCAGAAAAACAGCCAGCAGCTCTAGGCAGTTGATGTGCCAGCGCAGCGGACCTCGGTTCCACCGGCCTGCGGCTGCGCGCCCATTGCATACGGCGCCCCAACCCAATTTGGAGGCGTCGGTTGTGACCAGAACGGGTCGGGACACCTGCTGCAAGGGTACTCCTGCCCTTAGGAAGCAGAGGTCTGTCCAGGGTTTGAAGGTTTGGCGGCAGGCAGAGGTAACTTTTATGTTGTGCGTGCCGCGGCGCCATGCTCGTCTGGGGACTCGAGTCCGGAGCCAGTGCTGAAGTGGTCTCATATGCATCAACCTCAGCGGCGCGGCCGCCGCGGAGGATGCCATATGCCCCAGGAGCTGTTGGAAACGTTTTAGCGGGACCATGGCACCTGGCTTGAAGGAAGCGAGGCATTTCAGCACTGAATGAGCACGCTCGTTGGAGAGACGTGCTGTCATTGGGACTGAGTCTAACTCCAGACCGAGAAAAGAGATGCTCTGGACCGGGGAGTCCTTGCTCTTTTCCCAGTTGACCTGAAACCCCAAACGGCTGAGGTGGCTGAGCACCTGGTCTCTGTGTGCACATGGTAACTCTCGGGAGTGGGCCAGTATGAGCCAGTCATCGAGGTAATTGAGTATGCGTATGCCGGCTTCTCGGAGCGGGGCAAGAGCTGCCTCTGCGACTTTCGTGAAGACGCGAGGGGACAGAGACAGGCCGAAGGGGAGGACTTTGCACTGATACGCCTGGCCGTCAAACGCGAACCTTAGGAAGGGGCGGTGTCGAGGGCGAATTGAGACGTGAAAGTACGCGTCCTTCAGGTCTACCGCTGCGAACCAATCTAGATGCCGGACGGCAGATAGAATTTTTTTCTGGGTGAGCATTTTGAACGGGAGTTTGGACAGGGTCCGATTGAGAACTCGCAGGTCCAAGATTGGTCGTAAGCCGCCGCCTTTCTTGGGTACAACGAAGTAAGGGCTGTAGAAACCCTTCTTCGTTTCGGTTGGAGGGACAGGCTCTATCGCGTCCTTTAATAAAAGGGATTTCTTCGCGCAGGGAGAGGGCATGTTGGCCGTGTACTGCGGAAAAATGCACGCCCACGAAGGGGGGCGGAGACCTGGCAAACTGAATTGCGTAAGTGAGTCGAATGGTCCGGTGCAGCCAGCGTGACGGGTTGGGCAGTGAAAGCCACGCCTCTAAACTCCGTGCTAGGGGCACCAAGGGGACGGGTTTTTGGACGCATCCGGCGGGCTTCGCGAGCGGTGCGGAACAGGTAACGCGGCGTCGGGAGGCAACGTGGCGTCCCGAGGCTCTGGTGCTGAAAATAATCTCAAAGCACTTACCTTGCTCCGCGCACCCGGCGGGGGGCGGGTTCGTGACTGAGGAGGAGGTCTGGTGTTGGCGTCCTCTGGACTCATCTGAACCGGCCGGCCGGGAACAGTCGTGGCGCTGAAGGCGGGACACCGCGCCCATGGAGCCGGGACTGTTGAGGCCTGAAAGCAGAGTGCCGTGAGAACGGCATTTGCGGGCCATGTGCCCCAGAGACAAAGGAAATAGCTCTTTTATTGAGAATTTGGGTACCGCGAGCCCGTGTTAGGGGTGCGGCAAATGAAAAACAAAGGATTCTCCTCCCGCCCTCCACCGGGGACGGAGCGGTCTTACCACCTCGGAGCTAACGCCTTGGGCTCTGGGTGCGTTGTCTCAGGAGCGCCTGGGAGCCTTCCGGTCCTCGAGGGGGTCCGTGAGACAGGGGGCGTGCGCTTCCCATGGTTTGCTCGACGCTGGGGCTGAGAGCTGGGCCCGGGTTGAGGCGGAGCAGGGGCTTGCCTTCTGGCCGCGGGGGGATGCCCTCGGCGAGCAGACGGGGCATGGGCCATGGCGGCAGGCTTGCGGCGAGGCATGATGTGAGAGATGGCCTCCGTCTGCTTCTTCACCATGGAGAACTGCTGGGCAAAGTCCTCGACGGTGTCGCCGAAGAGGCCGAACTGGGAGACAGGGGCGTTGAGGAAGCGAGTCTTGTTGGCTTCACGCATCTCGACCATGTTCAGCCACAGTTGACGTTCCTGGACCACTAGCGTGGCCATCGCCTGCCCGAGCGCTTGCGCTGTGACCTTCGTCGCTCTCAGGGCGAGGTCGGTCGCTGAGCGCAGTTCCTGCAGCGTGTCGGGATCAGGGCCACCCCGTGCATGTCGGCGTAGTGCCTTGGCTTGGTGGACCAGCAGGAGAGCCATGGCATGCAGGGCGGAAGCGGCGCGTCTGGTGGCGCTGTAGGCCTTCGCTGTCAGCGAGGAGGTTGCTCTACAGGTCCGGGAAGGGAGTACGGGCGACCTCGCCAGGTGGTAGGGGTACCGGGCATAGATGGATCGCGAACCGCCCTATCCACCTGGGGAATCGCCTCGTACCCATGGCGCTCCGCCATCGAGGGTGGCAATGGCGGACGAGCCTGTGGCGATGTGACGAGTGGAGAGGGGTGCTCTCCACGAAGACGTCAGCTCGTCATGCACTTCCAGGAAAAACGGGACCGGGGGGGGGGGCGAGACTGTGAGCGGCACCCAGACCCCAGGAACCAGTCGTCGAGCCGTGATGGTTGTGGGGAGGATGGAGGGTTCCAATCCAAGCCCACGCTGTCGGCTGCCCGGGAAAGCATGTCCGTCATCTGTGCGTCAGCCTCAGCCTGGGCGTGCAGGCCCGAAAGCGGCAGCCCAGGGGAGTCCTCAGCATCAGATAACCCGCCCTCCGATGCCGCGGCGAGCTCATCTGCTTCCATCGCAAGAGGGTCGGCCGACTGGCTGTGAGGCGAGTCACCGCTACCTCGAGCACGGACGGGAATCAACAAGCGTGTCGGGGCGCGGGTGGTCCGAGGGGGCGTATCCGGCGGAGCTGCACCCGCTGCCATCCCCAAATCGCCTCCATCGCCAGCCGCATCGCCCTCAATCCCGTGGGAAGAAGGAGCGACACGGGGCGGCTGGAGTGGCTTGCTCACGGTTGTAAGCAAGCCGCGACCGCAACGTTAGTCATGGTCATGTTCTCGCAGTGAGAACATGAACCATCCACAAACGCAGCCTCGGTGTGATCGCTACCCAGACACACGAGACAGCGCCTGTGGCCATCGGAAGCGGAGAGCACTCTACCGAATCCAGGAACAACACAGGGGCGGAAGGGCATCTTTATAAAGACGCGTCCTTAAAAGGACGTTCAACGCCGCTGTGTTTTGCTCTTTTAGAGGAAATTACTCTTTTAAATAAAATCACTCTTTTAGGGAAAAAACTCGTGAGAGTTTTTAAATCTGCACTGTCGATGCGCCCAGGGCAGGAATGCACAGCCGTGCAAACAGGAGAAAGCCGCTGTTGTGCGCCGTAGAATCCAACAGCATGCAGCAGAGGGATAACAGGAACTCGGTGTGTATATACAGCAGTTGCAAACACGACCATCGGCTCCGAAGAAATTTTCTGAATGAACTCCCGTATTTGCGCCGCTTAAATACCCGTATGTCCGGGGGCGGGACATGCAAATACTGGTTGCCAACTCTCATTGGCCTTTTTTCATAGTCCAGAGGTGAATATTGGCGCTCAAGAGAGACCCCTAGTGTCGCTTCTCTGACACAACGTGGAGAGAGCGACAGAAGGGGAACCATCGTTTCCGGTCAGCAGCAGTATGAGCGTGTGACGTATTCGCATTGGCATGTTCATGTGAGAACTGAAGCACCATCCACTTGCATTGTAAGGACCTACTGAGATATTTGTTTTTATTTTTATTTTTTCAAATGTGTTTTGCCGAAGAAAGAAAGTCTTACACATCTGGGATGGCATGAAGGTAAGTAAATGAAGACAGAATTTAAATTTTTGGATGAACTAATCCTTTAACTTTGTTCTTACTAATTTAAGACATTTACATTACATTGAATATGTGCACAAAACAAAAGTGTCCAGTTGGAAAGTGCCCTCTGGATGGATATAATTTAATTTACCTCAACAAATTAATTTGGAGCCTGATGCATGTATTTTAAGTAAGTAGAATGATCATATCTGGTTGGATTTATTAACTTTACTCAATTTACTTTTGACTGAACTGTTAATATATACAGAGTGTTCTTTATATACATATATACAGAATATACACCGATCAGCCACAACATTAAAACCACCTGCCTAATATCGCATAGGCCCCCCTCGTGCCACCAAAATAGCTCTGACCCGTCAAGTCATGGACTCCACAAGACGGACAAGATGTTAGCAGCAGATCCTTTAAGTCCTGTAAGTTGTGAGGTGAGGCCTCCATGGATCGGACTTGTTGGTCCAGCACATCCCATATATGCTCAATCAGATTGAGATTGACCTTGAACTCTTTGTCATGTTCCTCAAAACATTCCTGAACAATTTTTGCAGTGTGGCAGGGCGCATCATCCTGCTGAAAGAGGCCACGGCCATCAAGGAATACCGATGCCATGAAGGGGTGTACGTGGTCTACAAAAATCTTTAGGTAGGTGATACGTGTCAAAGAAACATCCACATGAATGCCAGGACCAAAGGTTTCCCAAGGTTGCCTCTGCCGACCT